>NW_008795318.1:317521-328260 GCF_000699145.1 Aptenodytes forsteri | reverse complement strand
CAGGTTGGCTGTTTCCTGGGCTCGCGCGTGACGCCGCCATGGTCTCGCGTGGGCGCCGGTGCAACAAGCGCCGGGGGCTGCCGCGGGGCTCGGAGAATCCGGCCTCTGCGCGTGGGGTCCGTCACGGGTGCGTGTGCTGACCCGCCGTGCCAGAGGGGCGAAGGGATCTTGGTGCCACCCTTGCTTCTCTCCAACACACGCCGAAGTGCCGCCGCCTCCTGCGCTGAACGTAAATAAAGCTCCCGTTTAGGATAGCGGTCCCACTCCCACGCACGCAGAATAACACTTATTCAAGCCACCCGCAACCTGGGACCTGACGGCGCCAGGCCTGTGGGCCATTCGGCCCGGGGGAGGCTCGTCCGTGGGTACAGGCAGGGTCTGGCAGGAAGGTGAGCTGAGCAAGGCCTCGAGCTGCAGCACAGTCCCTTCGGACCCGTCCCTTTGGCGTGGGGGTTGCCCGATAGTTTTGCAGCAAAAACTGTGGGCCTGGTTGTTGATTGGTGCCTCTGGCTCTGCTGCAGTAGAGAAGCGGCGATGGAGAGGAAGGCAGAGATGCCTCTCAAGTCTAACGTGTCGTTCTGAGATGTGTTCACATCTGTCCACATCCCCTCCATGACATATCGTGTGCATCAATTTACAACCCTCCTCGTCTTGTTCTTTGCAGGCTGTCGCAGGTGAGAGGGAGTCGCTACAACCCCAGTTTCTTAGAGCCAGAAGTGAACAAGGAATTGTATCAGAAACCTTGGGAGGAGCTGTCTGAGGAGGAAAGGGAAAAACTGGAGCTTAAGGCTGTTCAACCCATAAAAGCTGCTCCTCCCACTGTTTCCAGCTCTGTGTTCAGCGACCCTATGATCAGGTCAGAGAAAGCATCATCTTCTCCTGTTACAGCTAGGTCCCATGGAGCCAAAATGCTTGGGAGCTGTGCTGTCCTCCTCAGGCTTCGCTTGCTGTGCTGCGCGTTGCCTTCTGTTACAGCACAATCCCTTTATTTGGGTTAATCTTTTCCCACAAAGCCAGTCCATTGACTGACAGTGATTGGAGATAATTACAGCACATGTAGCAGCACCCAGACTTAACCATGGGAACAACACAAGGGGGGGAGCTTATTTCTGTGGGTGATAAAATCAGAATTTAAATCAGATCACATCTGGCTTTGTGTTTACAGTAAATTCACCAATATGATGATGAAGGATGGAAATAAAGTGCTGGCCAGAAGCCTCATGGCTCAGGTGAGAACTCATGTTTCTTTTCACTATTATGTTAAAACAATACAAAATGGAAGGCTGGGATGTCAAGCCCACTGGAATTAGGAATTACTGCAGCTCAGGTCATCTCTGCGGTCTTAACGCATTTCCCTCTGCACACACAGTACTCTCACCATTGTTTACCTGATCAGACGTACATTTTGTACAAGCCCCAACCTCATTCAGTTCAGAGACCAGGTGGTGATAGCTTAATGGAGAACGTTCTCTTTCCACTCTTCAGTGTCTCTTGGACCATATGTAGAATCATAGAATCATTTAGGTTGGAAAAGACCCTTAAGATCATCGAGTCCAACTGTTAACCTAACACTAGCAAGTCCACCACTAAACCATAAACTCAGAATATACCCTTAAAAGCATAATTTTCTCAAAAGATCTTCCTTCCAGCTCTCTTTCATGCCTTATCTTCTGTATAATTTGCCAATGAAGTCTCACAAATGTGTCACCTACATGACACATGTAGCTTTGACCCCTGCTCTGACGTACAGTAACTGGTATTAGCTGGTGGTCCCATCTGGTGTGTTCCAGCCCTTGAAACAGGGACACACATTGCCCAAATGTTCCCCAAGTAAATGCTGATTCCTTGTGACAGAAAAACAGGCAGGGTCTGGGCCCTTGAGTCTAGGCTTTGGAGGGGAGGATGCTTAGTGCACACAGACGTGTATTCGTGGCTCCGCTTTGTCCCTGCCCTCCCTTGGCTCCTGGCCCAGGTCTGTGCTGCTTGGCCTCCTTGCCCCAAATGCAGTGTCCAATAAAGAGACTGAAGAGCTGGAAGAGGGTGAAGTAAAACTTAAGAGACTCCCCGACTGGCCTGTTGCCTACAGGGCTAGAAAACCAGCTGCAGGCTCAAGTGAAAATGGGGTGCTTGTAAAAGTGATGTAACTTCATGGAGTGGGATAATCCATCTGCTCTGCCTGTCTTCTTGTCTTTATCCCAAGACTCTAGAGGCCATTAAGAGGAAGCAGCTGGAGAAGTACCACAAAGCTCCAGAAGATGAGAAGGAGACAATTGAGTGCAACCCTTATGTCATTTTCCACCAGGCTCTGAAAAACTGCCAGCCCATCATTGGGCTCAGCAGCATCACAAAAGGAGGCAAAACCTACCAGGTGAAAGAGGGGGGGCCTGGGAGCACATCTGGTCGGGAGAGAATTAAGCTAGGGAAGCAGATGAACTGGTTTCCACCCCTTCAGCTCAAGCTTTCCACTCCTTGGAAAGAGAGCCACTTTGCAGTCTGGATTAAAACAGCACCTAAGAAACTGTCCGAGATCAGGCCCCCAGCCTGTGAGCATGGTAATTCCCCTGTCAGCAGCGGTCTCTGCTTCTCTGACTAGATAAGAAGAGGAGTACACAGCAAATGTTGTCCGAGGAAACAGAGATCAGTGACAGGCAGCAAAAGAATTGGCAGTCCTGGGACTACCAGTCCCATCCTCTCTGCTGCATCATGTTGCTTGGGTAGAGGCCCCAAAGCCCTGGGGAGGGTCAGCTTAGCAGAAAAAGTCAACTAGATACAGTGTGATATTTGAAACACGAGCAGAGCCTGTCTTTAAGTATGGGCTCTGCAACACTTGAGACCTGATGGAGAAATGAGATGTGGAGGCATATCTCTGTCATTCAGTGCAGGGGAGTGGTGACCACCTCCTGCTTCTGCTAGCACAAACCAGCCTGGATCCAGTTCCCAAATAGGCCAGAAGTCCTTACAAAGGCCAGCGTCTGCCAGCAGTACCCAAGGCTGATCAGAATTTCCATTTTGGTAGCAACGGCCAGTTTCTATGGACAGAGGAGGTGAATTGGCAGAGATCAGCTGTTGGGAGCTGGTCTTACTGCAGACAGCAGCATGCTGTCAGTGGAGTCTCAGCACGGTGTAAATCTGCACGTGTCCAGCTGGACCTGTATGACTGCTGGAGAAGAGCAGGTTACTGCACCCTCGCAGTGCGATAACTGTTATGGTTTAAACCTTTCCCAGGTCCCAGTCCCTCTGAAGGACAATCGGAAGCGCTTCCTGGCCATGAAGTGGTTAATCACCGAGTGCAGGGAGAACAAGAACCGTCGGATGCTGATGCCCGAGAAGCTCTCCCAGGAGTTGCTCCAGGCCTTCAACAACGAAGGGCCCATCATCAAGAAGAAGCACGTGCTGCACAAGATGGCAGAGGCCAACCGGGCTTACGCCCACTTCCGCTGGTGGTAGGGACTCTGTGCATGGGACATGATGCCACCAGCCCTGTGGCCTGGAGAGCAGAGCCCCAGGGCCGCCTGCCTGGGAGAAGCTGGGGAGAAGAGGGAAGAGTGGAAGATCCCTTCCAGACGGCTTCTGAACTAAGCCAGGGACAGCCCATCCAATGACCACAAAGTTAATTTCCTTTGTGCTTGTTTGGATGGGGGAAGGGGGAATCTGAAAGAGTTACCAACCCCTGTACAGATGCTCTAATTATTTCATAATCACGTCCCTGTGAAGAGAAGCCTTAGATGTTTTTCTTAGAGCAATGCTGTACAAAATAATCTTCCACTTACCTGTTTCCTGGGGACTTCTAAGTCTCTGCTCCTGTAATCAGCAATGTTTTCGGCTGCACAGCTAAGAGCAGAGCTGGATTTTTTTCCATACCATAACCAGCCTTAGCGTGATTGATACAAAATGCAATGAAAGGCCCTTTTTGATTTTTGGTTCTGGTCATCAGCAACATTGTCTGCACAGATTTGATGGGAATGTTAACAGAAAAAATAAAACCAGTTTTATGGGGAAGGTTTCTTGATTCCAAACCTTTGTTGCTTGAATCTCACACTGCTCTTTCCAGCTACCCTGGTTGTGTAAAGCCACGCTGACACCCTACACCGGAGGAGAAAATGAATATCACAGCCTTAATGCTTCAGTCAGGAACAACTTTTAAGTATTTTTCATAGCTCAGCAGCTGCGTAGAGAGAAAGCAGGGCACATGTTAGTGGAAAACGTTTATTAGAAAAAAACCTTCAATAGACTATTTAGTTTCCTTTCTTCCTCTCCCATTCTTATAAGAAACATACCATAGTTGAAACTCGCTAAATTTTGAAACTGTGACAGTTATTGTATAAAACTTATAAAACCTGTTGGTAGCTACGTGTGCTCAGGGACCTGTCCTGCTGCAAGCTGCCCTGTGGCAGGTATTGGTGGCTTGTGACCCGTGGGGGAGACTGTGTGCATGCAGGTGCAGCCAGTGTGCTGGAAGGAGTCTGGGAAAAATAGCACTTGGTTGAGCTGTTTGTGAGGCCACACGACGTGTGTTTTCTGTGACTCATCCCAGAGAACCACGTACAACCTGAGCTGTGAAAGAATTCCCCTCTGCCTCCTTCAGCTCCGCTGGCTCTTGGGTGAAGCCAAAATGCTCTCAGCCTAAACTGTGCTTTCCTTAACACCCATATAAACTGCTGGTTTGAGTTAGAAGCCTTCCTTGCCCTTTGCTGGCAGCAGCCCCGTATTAGACAAAATCAGTGGGAGAACGTGCTGGGTTAAATGTGCCCTGCCCTTCCCACCTCTCCAAACCTCCAAAGTCAGGCTAGCACCAGCTGCAGCTTGATAGTTACGTGCCCAGAGGCTCTAGCCAGTATAAATCCTATTTACAGGAAGCGCTAGAAAAACATTAACGTGAAAAGAAATTCAAACTTGGTATGAAGCTTGCTGGTGAAAGTGCTGGGGACATCTCTCCACCTCTGCTGTAGAGAGGTTAATCCGCCACTTCGCTGTAATAGTATTTCTGGGCAGCGTCCGTCATCTTCCAGTCAGCAGCCCGAAACTCGATGATCTCCAGCAGCAGGAGCTGGGACAGGGAGCTGAGCCCCTCCTGCAGAAGGAAGCCATCTCGGAGGAGGGAGAAGAGCTCATCCATCCGCTGGGAGTTCATCTTCTCCAGCTGCTCACCGATGCGATGGAGCTGTAGGACCAAGCAGTCCACCTTCAGAAGGAAGAGAAGAAGATGGCTGAGTACAAAGGAATGGAGAGCTTTGGCACATCTCTGTGGAGGTCGCCATCAGTCACTTATGTACCAACTCATTCTGTTCCCTCTATTCTGGATTTCCAACAGGCGACAGTTCTACTTCCAAGTCGCTGTGATCCAGGAGGCAGGAGAAGCTGAATGTCTCTTCTGCCAAAAGCATTGGAGAAGCATATCCTGAATTCCCCTGTCTCTCAGACAAAATTGTCAGAGAAATGCACCTGCGACAGGTGGAAAAATGTTAATTTCCTGCAGGATGTCCAAGAGATGATGGCAAGGCTAAAGTCAAAGCTAGAGCAAGGAGGTGCCTCCAAGAACAGAGGGAAGTGGTTGGAACGTGTGCTAAAGCTCTTAGAAAGTCTGGTGATTTACAGGAAACAAGGGCACTAACTGGGTCTTTGGAGAAGGGGAGAAAGTCAATGGGCTGCAGGGGTGGGAGGGTTGTGCTAAGATGGAAAAAAACCCAAAAGGGCCCATCCAAGGGCCCCTACATATTACAGGAACCCCTTGCCTGAGGGGCGATTCAGCCATGCCCCACGCAGGTTGCTGCACACCCACATGTGTGCAAAGCTCCAGCTCCAGAAGAGCCTTCTCCAGCCTGCTAGGGTCTGGCACAGCATCAACTGCAGGCCCGGGCAGGTGAGCGGCAGCTATGCAAAGCATTGCACAGCATGTTCCAGGACCTTCAGGGACACAGAGCCATTCTGCACACCTACTGTCACTGCAGCTATCTGCCATCACCTCCCATGGCTGTGATGCCTCAGCAGGTCAGTGTGACAGCTGCTTTTCCAGATGTCTGGCAGCCAGGGCTGCTGGAAAAGCAGCTGGTTTCAGTGAAAACAGAGGAGAGTCATTGTCTGCGTTTTTCCTCACATGACAGGAGGTGAACCTGCGTAACACTGACAGCCCCTGCTTTGAGGGACAGCCGGGCTGCTGGGTCTCCAGCGACGACACTTGGGCAATAGGGAGAAAAGCTGCCCTGAGGGAGGACGTGTGGCCTGGGCCAGGGAGTCACAACGAGCACCTTCATCCTGCTTCCTTCTGGGCTGCAAACCCTCCTGCCAGCGGGTCTCCTTCAGCACATACTGGGGAGGCAGCTTTCCTCTGCACCAGGATGCAGAGACTGCATTCCCCTGGGCTGTGCTTTTTGCTGGTCCTTGGCAAGACAAGAGGTGCATTAGCAGCCCTCTTCCCTGCACTCACCTCTTCTTCCTTCTGCAGGCTGTCGGGCTGTGCCAGCCGGAACAGACAGTCGTAAACAGGGTTCACCAGAGCCATCATGGGCATGTTGTTCACCTGTAAGGAGGCAGGAGCCATCGTCAGCTTGGGGCCAGAAAGGGAGGAGTTTGCAGCTATTTTAAATAGTCGTTCCCTTGCTGCTCTTCAAAGGAGAAGGGAGCAGAATTTAGTTGTACTGTCAAATGCCGTATTGGTGGGATTTACGTAGGAGACCAGACGTTTGAGTCTCCAGGAGCCAGAGAAGCTGAACAAATGATGTAAAAAACATCTATTTTTAAATGTAAGCAGGTAGTCATGGGAAATACACTTGTTGCAACAGCATTTTTCCTGCCTGCAGCTCTCCTTGCATCATTTTTACATCTACTCCAAGCAGTAATCCAAGTACACACTGCAGTGAAGGATTGCAGACAAACTCCGTCAGTATGTGGGCTAGAAATGATGTGAGCACCCACAGGTCCCCCTGGGAACTCATAGCAACTAAACTAGTTCAATCTGGGACATTTGAGAGCAGGCAAATCAGGGGATGTCAAACACCAGGTACAAAATGAGGAAGCTCAGACTTTGTGACTGTTCCCAGAGATGGCTCTGGCTCTCCAAGCCTGTTTGCCTGCCTGTAGGTAGCACCAGCCCCGGCAGCATCCTCATGCTGAGAACCAGCTCTGGCCCCCACTGCTGAGCCACGGCCCCGGGGCGCCGTACAACACCCATCTGACACTCCTGCCCTGGTGTCTTTGGACACCCAGACCCTTCTGGCACCCCTAGGCAGCAGCAGCCAGGTGCTCCTGCTCTGGCTCCTTACTCTCAGGTAGTCGAAGATGTTGCAGATGAAGGTGACGAAGCAGATCCACGCCTGGAGTGAGCGGGTGCGCAGCTCCTCCCTGTCCTTGTACTCCTGCTGCAGCCGGTTCAGCAGGCTCCTCCGGAAGATGCTCTGGCCGACTTGTTTGCTCTCTGCCTACGAGTCCACAAAAGCAGGATGGAGGGATGAAATGGGGGTGTGAGAGGGGCAGGGGGATGCTGCTACTTGGGTGATGCAGGACCACGCAGATACCCTCCTGCAATTCGCCCAGAGAGGCAGGAAAGCTGCAACTAACTGTGCTCACCAGCTGCTCGTGTGGATGCTGCCACTGCATGGGGCAAGCGGCAGAAGAGGAAAGCTGGCTGAGGGGTCAGAGCGCAAGGCTGGGGCGAAGCCTCTCCTGGGCCAGCCTAGGGACAACCTGCACAGCTTAAGTGTTTCACTGTCCAGACATGAGGAGCTCTCACCTGGATGATGGTGTAGCAGATGCGCCCTGCCTCCTTGCTGAACACACAGTCTTTGAGGGACTGGTCCACTATAATATTGGCCACTTTCTCCAGGTCCACATTGCTGGGGTCTGCAGAGAGGAGAAACACTGTCAGGACCCAGCACCCTTTGTGCCCTGCTTGCTTTGGCGTACCTGGAAAGGAACCAAGGTCAGCGCAGGGCCTGGTACAAACATGTTATATGGTGCAAAACCTCATGCTCACTCCCACATCAAGAGTCACAGCTCCTCTTGCACACCAGCTGCTTTGGAGATACTATCTCCAATGGTGCACGGTCCTCCCAGGCTGAAGACACAGCCATCATGATGGGAAAGCGATGGAGGAAAGCAGGTAATATGGGGAAGCAAGAAGTTGATCTGAATCTGAAATTCCAGCTCTGCTTCAAAGTTGGGTTAATGGGAGCCAGATGTGCAAAATCCTGCTGGGCTTTGAATAGAGCCGTGACCGGTGAACAGGAGACCCCGGGGGCCGGGAAGATGAGATGACCCTGCAGCGGGGAGGGGCAGAGAGCAGAACTAGGCACTGGAGAGGGGTGAGAGGCCAAATCTGGTGAGAGATGCTGGGTTAGAGCAGGAGAAGAGGGTACCCTGAAATCAGGGAAAACCACAAAGATGAGAACAAGGAGCTGAGTTTGAACAGCCACACCATTAAACATTGGGGAGAAGGTGAGAGGGGACAAGAAGAGGCAGGGAGCAAAGACCTTCCCAGAGAAGATTCATGCCAGTAGCACTCAGTCAGGGATGAACAGCATCTATAAAACAGCTTTTCTACACTTAGCAATTAGTGTTCCTTAAAGGGGTCCAAGCATCCAGCCTCATCTACCAGCCAAGCAGCACATGGCAGAGGAGCTCGTAAAAAGCCTGCTGACCTTTGAGGGCTGTTTTCAGCAGCTTCTGAGTCTCGCTGTCAAATGACTGTATTTTATACTCTTCTTTTCCCGTTTCCCCCATGACTGGCTTCGTCCAAGGGCAAGAGTCAGGTCAACGGATGGGCTAGTGACAGTCCCTGGGGAAAGAGCACATGGAGCTTAGTTGGACAGAGAGGCAGACCTTCACCTCGCCATTTGGCAAATCCCATCTAGTGCTGGATCACAGGCTGTTATCCTGACAGCCCCCCACCCCAAGGAAACTCATCTGTTATTAGGGCACCCAACTCTGGCCCTAGATCTGAGCAAAGCCTCACTCCCACATCTTTTTAAGACTTGCTTCCTACCAGCCTATGATAGCACTTCATCTTCAGAGCCTTTACATTTTTCTGATGCGTTTCAGTCTGTTGATCTGCAGGTTCAAAGTGGACAGCACACCAAAGCAGCCCCAAAATATACTGACCTCCCCTCTGAAGGCTTCCCTGTGGCTATATGACAGGGAAGCACACGCAAGAGCACCCCATGAAGCTGCTCCCTTGTGCCTTTGAAACACCAATTCAGCTGGTTTCACACAAAAGCCTGGGAAGAATCAAACCAGCACCTAAGCATCCAATGCACACTCGCCAGAGCGAGCAGAGCACCTCTCCTGCGCTGGAGCCAGGCTCCCTCCACTCCCAGCAAGACACGGCAAGCTCTGCAGCCAAATGCCCAACAGCAACAGCTCCTGTCTCATCCCCCTGCAGTCAAGCACAGCTCTCTGCAGTACCAATGGTGCTCCTAAATAGTCTCTAGATTAATTTTCTTCTGCTTCGTGATACAACAAAGACAGCAAGAGGGTACGGCATGGCACAGAGAGGAAGAGCTTTTTTTGATATGCACACGAGATGATCTGCTGGATACAGAATGCCGAGCTGGCCAAACCCACAGCACAAACAGGAGAAGGCAATCAGCCAAATTAGTTTTGCCAGCTCGTCAAAATTCCTGAGCCATTACTCACGCCTCTCTGCAAGCAGGTCCCTACCAGGGTTAAAGCCAAAGAGTCCATCGCCCTTTAGAGGCATGGGATACATATCACGGGCAGCCCGACCCCTCGGACACACCACTTGCCATGAAGCCATGGCACAACACGTAATAACTCAGAGCAGAGCTCAGAGCTCGCTGGTGGGTAGAGGCTCTGCTCTCCTCGCCTGCCTCTCCGGGAGGCCGAGGGCAGACCTTGCCCCACGGGGGCGACAACCTGCTCACGCTGCTCTCGCAGCCGAAGCTCTCACCTGCGCAGGGTTACCTGCCCCGAGACCTGCACAGAGGTTTCTTTCCCAGATGGATTCACAAGAAGCTGGGTGCCCTCTGTGCTGTGTCTGGTTGGCAAACGCCTTCCCATCCGACCTCTCCTCCTTCTGCACTGTCTCTCTCCCTCTGTATCTGTACTCACGCCATTCTGCACTGCCAGCGGAGTGGCCCAAGCTTGCCAGCAGCCAGCAGCATGTGGAAGGAACCTGGCGAGAGCTCAGCGCCGCACACAGTGAAGCAGGAAGCACCCGAGCCCGTCTGGCAGCGTCTCTGCCACCACCGCCCAGTGCCTGTCCCGGAGCATCCTTCCCCACAGCTCCCTGGGGATGAGCATGGCTGCTTTGAACTGCTGTGCCAAATAACCCTGCCCGGAGCAAACCCACAGCGTGTGAGCGTAAAACCAGCCAGGCCTCGTCTGCACTGGAGATCCTGCTGCCAGGACCACCTTGCCTGAAGGGATGGTGGCAGTGGGTGACACCGGGCACAGCATCACCCGTGGGTACCAATTCCTCCTCTGCAAGTGGTTCCCACTAGACGAGCTGTCTCGGGGACCGACGTGGTCGGGGTTAGTGTCCTCGATCTGCCAGTGATCAGCCGGCCCGTGTGCCAGGGCCCTACCCTGCGGGGTCATACCTGGCAGGATGGGCTGGACACGCCCCGACCATCGCAAGGGGAGGGAGAAGAGCAGCGCGTCTCCTCTGCCGCCTCTGAGCATCTGCCCGTGGCCGCTATCAGCCGCCCGGGACTCCCGTCCCATCCCCGCCGAGGCGCACGTGGAACCCCCAGGGCCGAGACGCCTCCCGCCCGGGGCACCTGGGC
>NW_008795318.1:309648-316990 GCF_000699145.1 Aptenodytes forsteri | reverse complement strand
CCGGCCGGCTGCTCCGCGCCCCGGCGGCTCCCCCCGCCGCCGGTTTGAAGGCAGCACTTAACCCCTCCGCCCCCCCCCTCGGGCCTCCCCCGCCCAACACCGGCCGGGCTCTCCCGGCGAGACCTGCACCGCGCTGCCGCTCTCCAAGTGAAAACTGTGTTTATTCCGCCCCCCCCTCCAGGCCAGGGCAGGCTGCAGCCGAGCGGCATAAAAAAATCTGTAGAAAAAAAATTGGGAAAGGGGAGATGCACTAAACCAAATCACTGCAACAAGAGCTGAGTGAGGTATAACATACTTCACATTTTTCCTCTAAACTCCCAAACATTTTACAGGGGAAGACCCCTCAGGGGTTGAAGTCTTTGCAGCATTTAGAGGACAGCAAAGCAGCCAGGCAGCTGCTGAAACCAGAGAACAGCCTCAGGAAACACAGAATGAGCAATTTGGGAACATTTTCTGCAGCACTGTGTGGCCTGGCTAGATACAAAGCCTGAACTCATCCACACCACGGGTGTGTGGCTCGGGACCAGCCACCGTGGCCCTGACAGTCCCTCGGGCACAGCGGTGGGACCGGGCTACAGAAACCCCCTCACCTGATCCCCCTTGGTGCAGTTCTCAACAGCGATACCCAAAGCATCACCCCACATTGCAGAGGGGATGGGACAGCCCTGCCTGATGGTGATGAGCACCCAGGAGCAAGCGATGGGAAGGGAAAACCATATGGCTCCTGCCACCCCACACTCTGGGCTCTGATTATCCTCCCTTTTGGGCAGCAGGAGGGCCCCAGCAGCCTTGCAGGGTCCAGCTGAGCATACGCTCTAGGAGGAAAGGAATAAACAAACTGCAGCCAGATATGACCGTAACAAAATGTTTAATGTACCTTTTCTCAAAGGTAGGCACGTGTTGTGCGCATTGTGCTCGGATGCTTTCAGACAACAGCAGCTGCAAAAGATCCACTCAGGCAACACAGCAAAATGCTGCAGAGAATTACAGTTCTACATCACAAGAGAAACTTAAACCCAAATTAAATACAATCTATTCCAAGCCCGACTGTAAAACATTAATTTCTTTTAAAAATTGATGCTCTGCAGCTCTCGATGAGCATCCTGAGAATAGGACTGTCCTAGAAACTCGGCGAGCCAGCCCGCGCTGCAGGAAACTTCATCACAGAACTTGTGTGTCAATGTTCTCCCATCCGACACCAGCTAAGAGCAATGGTGGATCCCCTAACAACCACAGTGCAACTCATCTTGAACGCTTTGCCTGCTAAAGTGCTTTTGGACATTCTGATGGTAAAAGGCACTAGAAGAAAACAAACGCAATTGCTGAGCAGCTTGTGAGGTGAATTTCAGGCAACACAAATCCCCACTGATAGGATTACATCAGAGTGAAATCCCAGACACCCCAACAGGCAAACTCCAGCACCGTCTCACAGCGAGTCACTCACCATGTTGAGTCACTTGAAACTGAACTGGCGTGCACAGTTTCCGAGAGCAAATCTGTTCCAGCGTATGGGAGAACAAGGTGACTACAGATCTCTCCCATCTCCTGCTCCTCTAATTCTAGGACATTTAGCTTCAAACAGCGTGTTTTGCCAGAGCAGCATCAGAAATAAAACCTGTCCTCCTAGTGCTTTGCACTAAACCAGTCTCATTCCCAAAGAGAAAACAATATTCCTGTTACAGTCCTTTCCCCAGCAGCGACTCCCAGTTAGCAAAGTGCACGTCGGAAATTTATGAGACAGATGCTGCTGACCAAAGGTGAGTGATGAAGTGTCTCTTAGGTGCAACTTCTAATATTGTATAGCTGGGGTTGTCACTTCTTTCTCCTTTACTCACTAGAAGACCAGCTGCCTTTATGGGCCGATAATATTTATGACTAACAGCCCAAAGGGATATATAAACCAGGCTGCATGCCAAAGCCCTCCGACCAGGGAGTGTCTATTCCACAGCCTGGGCCAGACTGGCACAACAACTTCAACTCTGACTTTGCCATCTGTTGGATGGAGGCAAGCTCATTTAATGCAGAGTGGAGAAAAAAAGTATCCCAGAGAGAAAAAGCTGCTCTATACTCTCCACTGCTGCCCTCTCTACAGAGCAGCCAAGTTGCTGCTAAAGCTGTTTGCCTGCATCACCTCAAGCTCCATAGCACACTTGAACATCATCTTAGCAGAGCACACAGTTTTCTGTTCTTTATTCTTTGCCACTGTGGCAACCAAAGCAACTCACCCCCTATTTCAGAGATTGCAATTCCCACTGCCGAGTTCCTAACCATTTTCCCTCTATTCTGTGCAGTTTAACAGCAGCTCTTTGACATAAAATGGAAAACAAGAGTCTTGTAATGTTTAGACAGGATGGATGAGTCCCGATTTCCTATGGAAGCCTAGGTCGGCACAGAAAATTTTCTACTGTGGCCAGTCCTGTCCCTGCTAACCATGACAGCATTCCTCTCTACCAGCAGCCAAAAGACAGTAACAACCCCAACCTGTTTATGCCTGTTTTGAAATGAGACATTTCTCTCCCTCAGAAGGATGCCATGAGGTTAAGTTCATTACTGGTTATGATGTCTTTCCAAGAACAACTGATGAACAATAAACAAAGGCAAAATATTGTTAGGATTTTTGGGAAATCTCAGAAGAGCCTAAATAACACAGAAAAATGCCAATAGGATTGAGACACTTTGAGAAACTTTCCTCCACATTCTTTGCATTTTCTCATCTAAGCAAAACTGCCCATTTTTAGAGTACATGCAGCTAACACCCCCTCCTCTTTGAGGCTCATATATTAGCCTCCTGCCTGACACTCACACTGCTCAGTGAATTTAATTCTATGTAGCTCTCAGTCACCTGCAGTGAAACAGCCACTTCACACTCCAAGATCTTAAACCACAGCAGACACAAAGTTATTTCGCCTGGGCTTGCAAGGAATCTCTCTAGATATCTCAGCCACCAGTGAAACAGCTGCTCTTTAAAAACAGCCTCTCACAATAGTTCAGGATAAGTGAGCAATGCTGATATGCTCAAAATCACCAGGAGAAGTTGCGTCAACAGAATGGAATTGGTCACGCTGGAATTTGGCCAGGCCATTTGGGATTAACACCCTGAATATTGCAAAAGAGCCACGAAAAGCTCTGCCCACGAAAAGCTCTGCGTTAAGAGAAGAACCATCAAACCATCCTCTAAATAACTGCAGTGCTCTGCCCTATCCACCACTCGCCAGATGACTAACATGCTTTTGTATCAAAGCAGCTCTTCCTCATAAGTCTGCCTTCCACACACTGGTCCAACCACACCCTGCTCAGCTTGAAAAAACAGAGAATAAAAGAGGAGGAAGAAAGTAATTTTCCTCTTTTCCCCTGTAATGTAAATCAGTTGTTGGTTGGTTGTTTTTGGGTTTCTTTTAACCATTCATAAAACCTTTGAAACTCCAGAAAAACACTTCTTCAGCTCTAATTCAATCATTCTTTTCTTGTCAAACACATGCTAAGCCAACCCATTCCGATCTGATGTTCAGTCCTCTCACTTCAGGTAATCTTGTCAAAACATTTTCATCTGTTAGCACCACTGCAGGACTGAGGTTCAGAAATGTTTTGAGGCCACTACAGAAATACTTACTAGAAACATTCAAAGGTGGTATTAAAAAAGAAAGATATTTACTAGTTTCCACAGGACTTTTCCTTCATTATTCCAACTTAGACTAAATATTTCTAAAACTCTATACAGCATTTGTTTACTCACTGCATTGAAGCAAAGAACCCTGAAGTAAGAATTGGGTTTGTGCATTGAATCCCTTTAGAGCGGGGTTCTTAATCTGCAGGTCTACTTGTTAAAAGCGTGACTGAGGCAATGCCAAACCCTAAGAGATGTATGGCAAGACACGCAGGAAGAAAAATGGGCACTTAGGATACAATCAAACTCTCCAGAGTTAAAGGAAGAGCGAGGTTGGGTCAGCATGATCCACTAGAAGATCCTGTGTTTAAGGTAGCTGAGAACGCGCAGCCAGCAAGTGATAATCAAGAAGCAGCATCTGGCAGCAAAGGAAACCTGAGGTTCTATGCACACTAAAGAGGTTTTAACTGACTTCACAACAGCAGGACAGAGCTACCTGTGCAACATGGAGAAAGATTATGGTGCAAACAGTAGGCCATAGAGCAAGGAAATAAAGCTGTGCAGATGCAGTGGTAGGAAGTGATGTTACGTTGGTTAAGCAGCACTAGCTAGGCCAGGATCCCTCTGTGGTCCAGGGCACACACAGGAATTCACCCACTTTATCAGGTGCCTTTTCAGAGCAGTCTCTGCTAGGTAGTTGCCTGCTTGGTTCCCCTCTCCCCCCACTAAACGTGTGCTGATATTAGAGGAGACAGAGTAAAAAAGCGCTCAGTTGAACAGCTTCCAGCAAAGCAGTTCAGTGTCTTCAGCAGAACTGCAGTCGCCTTCTCCTTCTGCTTGGTCCTAGGAGGTGATTTCCTACAGGCTGGTGGAGCTCTGGGAGCTCTGACATTTCCAACATACTCATGACAGAGCAAAGCCATCAGTTTTCCCTCCTCCAGGAGAACACCAGGTAGCCATACACGTGCCCCTTTCAGCATTCCTTCCTCATAGTGCTATCGGTGTTCTTCAGGGTACACAAGAGGCTGCAGAACAGTTCATACCAAAAGAAGACAAGGCCAGTAGAGACAGCAGCCTTCAGCAAGCTGGGCGAAAGGCCCTTAAAGAATCCACCTGGGCCCTCCTCTCGCATGATCTGTCTTACACAGTCCAGGAGACCCCTATATATCCGTACCTAGGAGAGAAATGGTGAAACGGTTAAACAAGAAAACTCCAGGACAACTTACCTGGAAAAGAACACAGAGATCCCCAAACTATACCACAGAAACGTAATCTAGACGTGCAGCCTGGAGATGCCTTTCTGGCTATTATTATAACTAACTGAAAGTTTCAGAGAGCCAGTTTGTAGAGAGTGGGGTAGAGGCAAAGTACATATTTTGCATCAGCAGTGGCTTATGCAGATTGAATGGCCATAAAATCTTTATGCTACACCAGCATGTATTATTTATGGTACAAGTTTGTGAAGTAATTATTTCAGATTGTGCTGCTACTGTTTTCCATCCCCTTCACTCTCTAAGGAGGGACAACTTTTCAGTTTTCTGACAGAAAGAATACACAGCTACAGCACTTAGAAGTCTCCAAATTAGCTATCTGCATGTCATCGTGTCACACTGTGAAGGTTTAACACCTTGTGATGCATCAATGCTAAGAACAAATTGTGTACCTCACTGGAAGAGGAAAAGCATCCAATGCAATGGGTTAAGACTTCAAATTCCTATCCCAGAGTTTCTCAGGTACAGACTGATTTGCTTCTCAGATCCAAGGAATTTGAAGGAAAAAAAAAAAAAATTTCCACATTTCACAGAAGAAGAGAGACAGTTCCTTGAAAGGTCTGTATTTGTCTTACAGTGTACTTTGAGGTGGTAAGGATGGTGCTAAAGAACACCAGAAGTATTTAATTCACTTTAAATTTCAGGATGTTCTGTACATAAGACACATGCTGAGCACTTGGTGCCCATTCCTTGTGTCAAAATATTAATTGCAGAAAAGGATCCTGACAGACAGGCGATCCCAGCGTAAAGCTAGTATCATCTGCTAGTCCTGAATCACAAATACCAAGCTGCAACCAGAAAAGTAAAGTAAATCGAAACCCCTTTGCCTGCCCAACTCATCCCCAGCTCTGAGACAGCCAACCTGATGGAGGTGGATGAGAAGGTAGAGCACAGGTATGTTGGACAATGTCATAAAATGAACCCAGTTTATTCATGTAGCTATTCCCATTATTAAGTGAGACCAGTGCTCAGCTCCCAGAAGTTCCCTGGGAGCTCCCAACCCAAATACGAACACAACAGGTACCACTGGTGAATCATCACTGCATTCTGGTGATGACTGGCTCTGGATTGTCTTGATGCAAATCCATACTTATGAAAATCAGTCAATTCAAACATTCCTCACCTGCCCAAAGGCTGCCCGGGCATGCTCAAAGCCACCCACTTGCAGTCGTTTTTTGAACAGGTCAAAAGGGTAAGTGAGGGTTTTGCTGATGATTCCGGCGCAGCTGCCACAAACAAGGTTTTTAACGTTGCCTGAGAAGCAGAAAGGGGAGAGGATAGCGGGGAAGGAAAAAAGAGGATTAGCAAGGAGTTCTGATTAAAGATCATGAGAGGTAAGTTAAAATCACTTTTCACAAGAAGTAAGGCCAAAAAGGCCCTTTAAAGTTACATCACCTCTTCTGCATAGCTTGGGCCACAGAACCTCAATCTGTATTTTCTGTATCAGGCTCGCAATTTCCGTTGGAGCCAGAGTGTAACAGTTCACCTTGGTTCATTACACTGATTTATGCTTTTGCTCGTGCCAAGTGGCATTGCACAAAAAACCCCCAGTCACCACAGAACCTGCCACTAGTGGATGGAAAAGTTTTCATGCCCCCCAGTAAAAGCCTGGTCACTGGAAAGCTTGAACTCCTGATTGCTCATATTGACTTATTCTGGATTGGAATAAGTCACAAGTTGACACTGCCTGATGATTTCAGAGGCTTGCGGGAAATGAGTTTTGTGATATTAGACTTTTTCCTGACAAACATGAGTTCCCAGCACAAAACCACCATCAGCCTCTGCCATCTAAAAATAAATATGCAGACATGATATTGAAAAGTTTAGTTCCTCTGTTGAAGAAATTCCATTGAGGAACAAAAACACGCTGATGCTGCATACACTCTCTCTCAGGTAGGCACTAGTATCTAGAACTGTCAAGGTGACCAGGTCGCATCAGGATGAGGTTCTCTTATAACAGAGCTAGAAATCAACATAAAAATATCAAATCAAGAGCTTGGCAGTTTTAAATTAGGCTAAATGAATCCTCTTCTGTAACAACTGTGCTGGAATCTGCAGACAGATTTCCTGAGGAAATTCAAGAGTCCTGTCCCCACAGCACTAATGAAACAGAGAAAGATTATGCCAGCACTGTCTTCCCACAGTATGAGTAATGTGACACAGCTCAAGAAAGAGTACCCTGGCCTGTGACACTTACTTTCCCATCCATCCACATTTCCATCATGGTTATTCCATAACTGGAGCTGTTTGTAAACTTCACTGTACTTACTCGTACAGTCCACTGACTATTATCTGCTGCTGTTGTTTCACGTGGACACCAGTGATACAGCCAGGAGCAGAATGAGGACTATCAAGAAGGACTATGGGGCCCTGAGAGCGGCAGTAAGGGACTCTGGAGCGCAGGTAGTTTTTCCATCAATCCTCCCGGTCAAAGGGAAGGGGTTTGAAAGGGCCAGTCGAATCTGGC
>NW_008795318.1:303176-306828 GCF_000699145.1 Aptenodytes forsteri | reverse complement strand
AGAAGAGGGCCACGAAGATGATCAGAGGGCTGGAGCACCTCTCCTATGAAGACAGGCTGAGAGAGTTGGGATTGTTCAGCCTGGAGAAAAGAAGGCTCCGGGGAGACCTTATAGCAGCCTTCCAGTACCTGAAAGGGGCCTACAAGAAAGCTGGAGAGGGACTTTTTACAAGGGCGTGTAGTGATAGGACAAGGGGTAGTGGCTTTAAATTGGAAGAGGGTAGATTTAGATTAGATATAAGGAAGAAATTCTTCACTATGAGGGTGGTGAGGCACTGGCACAGGTTGCCCAGAGAAGTTGTGGATGCCCAATCCCTGGAAGTGTTCAAGGTCAGGTTGGATGGGGCTTTGAGCAACCTGGTCTAGTGGAAGGGGTCCCTGCCCATGGCAAGGGGGTTGGAACCAGATGATCTTTAAGGTACCTTCCAAACCAAACCATCCTATGATTCTACTTTCACAATATCTGTGCAGAGCTAACAATGAGAGATGAGAAAGTGAGGTACTTTTCAGATGTTGCATCAAAAAGGGTGATAGGACAGAAAACTGAGCTTATGTCAGTCTCCCAAACTAGCATTCATCCTCTCTTTCTCTCCAGATTGCAGACATCACTCTCCCAAGTGCCTACCTCCCTTCTTTCCTTCAGCTGGAATCACCCATTCAGAAAACTGTTGCAGGATGTTGTAGGAGGAGAACTGGAGACCAGCATACGGAAAGATAGCAATGATTGTGGGGGTCAAACCTCTATAGAAAGTCCGAGGCCCTTCTGTCTGGTACATAGTCACCACTGCATGGCGAAGGTTGCGATAGACCTAGACAATAAAGAAGAGGCTGACTCTCTAGTGAAACAGGCTTAAACACAGCAAACCAAAGGTCAGGTTATTTCCCAGTAATCCAGTAATGAGGATAGGAATTTCCCGCTGCCCAAAATACAATAGACTGATTTTCAGCACAAAGCAATGAACAAAGTGATTTTGCGCATCTTCACACTGTATTCTCAGCTAAGCCCTTGTGACTCTTCTAAGTAAGCTGACAACCTAAACCTACCTCTGAGCCACAAGAGACTAACTGAACGAACGACCGTTAGCTCTGCACTGAAAGGCCTGGGCTGACATTGTATCCCACATCCAAGCTGTGCTTCTGATGGGAAGAAACAAGGCACAGAGCTGAGAGCTGTGGCCTGAGACCACTCGCATCATAGACATGATTATTTTTCTCGTAACAGCTCTGCTTGCTCCTGCAACAGAATTCATATAATATAGCCTGCAGTAGAATCACAATATAAGTAAAAAACCAGAAATGGCTCTGATACAAACCCATATGAGTCTAGGTATTACAGACCTAATTAGCACGGAGACCAGTTCTTGCACAAATAAGAACATGAAACACAAGTGAAAGGTGACTGGTTTCAAGTATCATCCCCATCATTATCTAAACATGACTCTGTGCAAGTGAAAAGTTTCAAACACGCAATGTTCAACAGACTGGGGAGTATATTCTATAAATGGCCAACAGCTGAAATGAAAATTGAGTTATCCTGTTAAGGACAGTTTCTCCTTTCTGGATCACCTGTCAGGAGTCAAACACAATCAGGAGCAGCAAAACATAATTAAGCAAGCTGTGTCAACAGCACAGAGGATAACTTGGCAACAGTGCAAACATTGCCCAATAACAGCACCTGTTCCTTTACGCTAACCCACAGACTGTTATGTACTTTTCAAACCTCCTGTATTCATACACATGAAATATTGCTACTGCTATGGATGATAATTCCAAGCATTAATCCTCAACCATACCTTAGGCTCACCCTGAGCAGCAAAGCGGGTGCGTAGTGTGTCAACAGGTTGAACTGCAACAGTGGCTGTACAAGCAGTCAGTCCACCGCAGACGAAGTGCACAAAGGAATCGCGGGCATTGTATGAGGTGACGTTGTGCACCAGTTTTGTCAAGCTTTCAAACGCCATGAACTTACAGAAACAAACATACACAGGTCAAGGAGTCAATCCTTATCACTGACACGGATCTCCCACCCCTCCCTCATTTCACCAAAAGAACTCCACCCACTGCTTGTAACCACTTTCTCTCTCTGTCCTTGAAAAGTCCTCCCCAACTTGCAACCTGTTGGAGCATGTGTTCAAAGAATACCTTGTAAAAATCACTGAGCAGCCCGGGGAATGCTTGGGATAATCTGATCTCTGACACTGCTGCTAAATCTTGCATTTAGAATTGTGAAAAACTAATTTTAATGCTCTATGTATCCTGAAGAGTATTTGCTATATTACAGATACGCTGCCCATTATTCTTTCAACCACTGCTCATAAAACATGTTGTTAATATTTACAAATTAAGCATAACAATGCTGTGTAAAACGCCATCATCAGCTTCACTGATTTTTTTTTACTAACAAGCTGTTAGGGCGGCAGCGTGAACCAAAGCAAAAAACTACACAGGCTTGGAACATGAGCACCTAAGCCAAGTGTCAGGAACAAACAGGACTTGTCTATGACACCAGGTACAGACAGAACTCAGTTTGCTCTAGCTGTACTCCAGGCTGGCCAGGCAAGTTCAGCAAGCTCAGGAAGATTAACTTAGGAATTATACATCAGCGTTATACAACTACACATCTTTGAGACTGGAGCTGGCTTGCATCAGTATGGTTTAAACCTGGACCTTTCTGCATCTGCCCATGCAGCCAGCCTGAAGAGAAGCAAAGCAGAGTCCTATGTATGTACACTGGGCCTGGTTGATGTCTGGTCACCTCACCTGAACAGCTCCGTAGCCAACTGAAAGGAACTGAGCAGGAACATGGCCCTTCCAGAAGGCTACCAACCCCTCTTCCTGGAAGATGCACTGTACAGCTTGCAAGATGCCATGATACTTAGCCCCTGGGTTTCTGGAGGAGAGCTGCTCGATCTGAAGCTGGAGGAAAATAGGTTCAAGTGTCCAATTCAGGAATTCACAACCCTCACAGCCAACCAATGCTAAGAGATGACATTCTGCCTTCCCACTGAATCACATCTAGAACTGACTACGATATAGTTTATGTAGGGCTCTAAAAGAATAAAAACATGCATGCAACACAAAGGGAATCAGTAGGGACGATGGTGAAATTCAGTTAGATAGCAGAGATCATTTGGGAAAACAGAGAAAGAGAACAAGCTATGAAAAACACAATATCCCCTTCAAACACACAAGTTAAGTTACATAAACAGAAGTGGTGGACACAAGATAGCCCTACTACCTTGCATAACCTGTATACAATGTAGGTGAGGGCTGACGAGCAGATTTAATGTGCTCTGGTTGCACAAGTGACCTGTTCATCCAGGCCAAGATCAGCTCTGCTCTGTAACAGGCTCTTTCACCCCCCTGTCCCCAGGCATGCCATGAGGAATGTACCTGAAAGCGGATCTTGATGACATCCAAGGGGCTGACAAGGACCCGAGTGACCAAGCCAGATGCTGATCCTGCTGCAGCCGCTTCCACCGTGGAGACGCACTTGGTCTCAGGGTCGTAGCCGACCATGCCTGCCTGGTGTCCCCACAGCCTGGGCAGTGGGACAGGGTGCCCTAGTGAGCCCTCCCCACTCCTTCCCACACCAAGGTTCTATAGCCTCACCCCACAGCCCCCCTCCCCCCCCCATCCCAAAGCTTCCCCTC
>NW_008795318.1:283299-302937 GCF_000699145.1 Aptenodytes forsteri | reverse complement strand
CCGCTCCGCACTGCGCCTGCGCGCCGCGGGGGGCGCTGGGAAATGTAGTCCAGCGGCCCTGCCCCGTCGGCCCCGCCCGGGCGAGCGCGATTTCCGAAATGGAGAGGGCTCGGCTCCAAGCTTTTGTGCTTCTAAAAGCAACGCCTGCACAAAGGACCCTGCACTCCAGCAGCTCCCGTGCTGCGGCTTTGCTGGATCAGGCGGCCGACAGTAAAATAAGCTGGGATTTCGGCTTTTTTTGCAGTCTACCACCAGTTTTGCCGACCCACATGCCAAAGCTGGCAAGTGGGAAACACCCGGGAAGAAACGACTTGCTTACAGTAGTTCTTCCACCATGGCCTTAGCCTTGACATTATACAATCACAGTAGCAACAAACGTTTTTCTTCCCTCTATAAAGCACAAGGAAAGGAAGTTTTTCTAAACTTTTCAGTAGATACCCAAGGTATGAATAGCACACAATTTTGAGCAACATGTTCTGTTACAGCATTACAAAAAAGCCAAGAGCTCCGAACCACACTGCAAATCATTTCTACATTGACTTTACTGGCACAAATGAAAAATAAAGAACTAATCGTGGGAATATCCAGGCATTTCTGAGCAACCACAAACTCCTTGACTACATCTGTATTTGAGCATAATAACTAAGAGCAACTGTAAAAAACAAGCCAAACCCTCATGTTGGTGGGCCTTCTCCTATTGTATATTAAAATGTACTACAAAATTCACAGGCACTTTCTGAACATAAGCAAAGGCTGGGGAGAAGCTGCAGAGCCAACAGACTGGCAGCTTGACAGGTAACCTGCGGAGCTGCCTGCACACCTTCTTAGCGCAACTGAGCAGCTCCACTTCTTCAGGCAACAAGAGAAAAGTGAAAACCATCTGCAAGGCACTGATCAAGCAGAGCAAAAGCTCATGTGACAGTCTGAGCCGTGGCTGCTGTGCTTACACAAGTCATACACCCATCTTCCCCTTTGTACTTCAGCAAGTAGTCCAGAAATAACTGGTGTATCATTCCCCATTACTGGCTCCTTATGGCATTACAGTCCGTACCGCAGGGGCACTTGAACAGTTAGGAAAAACCCTTAAAAAAACAAAGCAAGTGCCACCCTCCCATGCAGCTGATAGATACATGGTCTTCAATTCTGGAAGCGACCTGATCACTCCCTTCCCCCTCCTCATTATGCATAATGCCACACGTGCCAAGTGACATGGCTCCCCATTGACTTAGCTTGAAAGAGTAATTAATTCAGCCAGGCATGCCAAGATTGAACTATGGTGTTGAAGAGTGAGCGCTTCAGGCCAGAGGACACCTTACAGCTTTTCCCTCCCAGAGAAATTTAATATGCTATAAATTAAGTCAATCGGTTCTATTTTGGTCAGTTAACTGAAATAAGACAGATGCTCAAGTGAAGAATTCAATGTATATTTATTATTCACAGTTAATTACTATCTACCAAATGCTGCTGCAGAGTTAAAGGATTAAGTACATAGGCCTTTTTTTATTTAAACACTGATTTTTTTTTTTTTAATATATATACACACACAAGACATATGTCTGCAAGGCTGCATGATATACACCAATTCCAAAATAAGGAAACAATCAAATGGTCCAGGTGTAGAATGCCATAGATTCCTTTTCCAATCACTTTACAAAGAAGGAAGAAAGTGAGTGATAGCTAGCAAGGAGAGGGGGAGAAAGTAATACTCTACAGGATAGCTCTCTCTTTCATCTGCTGGAAAATTAAAGTGTAAGGCAGAGTCCATCTCAGGAATAAAACATTTGTAACACTTATTACAAAAAAAGGCACCCTCCAACAAAAGATTGCCCGCGCTTAGGCAGGGCGGGAAGAGATCTCCGCTGCAGTTTTTGGATTCGTTGGTGGGGTGAAGGGATCCAGCCAAACGGCCACCAAAAAGAAAAATAATGCAACTGAAGATTGGCACAGAGAGCGGTGCAGCTTGATTGCTTTCCTTTCCATCCAATTTAACGTCACACTGCTCTGGTGGAGGAGCAAATGGCCACAATAAATGCCATTATGGTGTGGGGTGGGGATTACAGTCATCACACAGCCTGCTGTGAATGGGGAGTGGGGTTGGGGGAATCTACTTCAACAGTAACACTGACCTGAGGAGGGAGGAGAAACTGGAGAACAGTGATGCCAACCCCACTTCTAAAGAGCAACACGACTGCAAATATTCCCTATCCAAGCCAAAGAAACAGGCTGATTACATGCATCACGTAGAAACATTCACTAATAGCATAAAGTTTTTTCAAGCACTATTTCTTGAGGTTTCTCTGCATTATAAAGTTTTCCATCAAAGGAATGTACATTTTATAGGACATCTCAGGGCTATTATTTCTCAAATTCCCCCCTTAACCCTCCCTCCCCAAAATACTCTTCCTCATTTTCCCTGGTCATAACTTCCCCCTTTCTCTTACTTCTTTTGAGGCTCCTGGTTGCAGCTCCCCACTTCTGAGCAGCCTAAGCTGCCACTTGAATGCCTTGATTTTTTTTTTTCCTTGGAATAAGGAAAGTTGAACAGTAAGACAAATCTTAAGATTAAAGCTCCATCTCTGTTTGTAGATTTTTCTCAAATGTCCATTGATAAAACCAGCCTCCTTTACAACCTTCCCCCAAAAGTATTTATTTACACATAGGCAGAAAAAAACCCTCTGAAAAGCTCTGGACTGTCCTTTTAACTTAAAAAATAATAAAAAAGAAAATAAGGGAAAGGCACTATGGAAAAAAGTACAGAATGTGCTCAACCGTACACCTTTAAGAAAAAAAAAAAAAGCTGTCAGCACAGCATTAACAGACTTCAGTTGTACATTGGAGTTTCTCAAAGAAGCTGTGACTCAAAAGAAAAAAAAACAACCAAAAAACAAAACAAAAAAGCCACACAACTCTTCTCCCTTCCCCCGCTTGGAAGCTGCTGAGCTTCATAAGAAAGTGCCAAAGGAGAAGAGACAATAAAAATTAGATTAACACCTCATCTTTCCCAGGCAAGAAGAGCTGAATGTTGAAGGCAAAAGCAGAGACTGATGATTTTTGTTTTTTTTTAAAGGCAGGACTGTGGATTTGGTTCTTCTCTCATGTCCCTTCATGTCAAATGAAGACCGTTTGCAGAGAGAGAAAATACCAGCAGAGTTTCTCCCTTTTCCTTTAACTGCATGGCTAGGACTTTATATGGCATTAAAACTTCATGCACTGATGGACAGAGGAGGAGGGGGAAACAAGAGTGAATGAAAGGGGGTAACCCAGGAGCAGCTGAGGAAATCTGTTATTTTCATTTTTTTATCTTTTTCTTTTTTTTTTTTTTTTTTTTTAAGATAAGTTTTGGTGTGTAAGTTGAACTCTTCCCCCCCCCGCCACCCCTGAAAGTCCGTACTGAGGAAGGAGGATCACCTCACAGTGAAAGGTGACTCAGGTTTTATCGCCGTGTGATTTTAGGTCACTGGCTGCAGTTAGGCTCTGTATGTGTATTTACTGTTTCTCTGGTTTCTTTAAATAATCTCTAATATTTATCTCTAGATGTTCCGGTTCACTGGGGTCACATAGTTGCGTGGAAACATGCCCGTCTGTCCATGGCAGGCTCCCTTCCACCAGTTGGGGTCAGAATTGTCAAGGACTTGGATAAAGTCTCCGCGGCGGAAGCCCAGCTCTCCTTCCTCCTGGGGATCAAAATCAAACAGGGCCTGAACGTATGTTGGTTGCTGAAAGGGGAAAGAAAAAGATACGCGAAGTGAGAATCATCCACAGCACTCGAGACATCTGCTCCCTCAGGCAGGAGCTTAACTTACACCAGAATTTAACAATGAACACTCGGGCTGTTTCATTTCCCTGCAAGCCAGCTTCCAACATGTGTAACAAGATGCTTGAATAGGAAAGCATAGTCTATAGAAGACTAGAAAAAAGTCAAGTTTCTGTGAAAGAGCCAAAATAAAGATAGCAGATGATTCAGATGTTTTCCCAGTATTTTCCAGTCTTCATGACCTACTGTAAATCTGTACTCTATTGCAATACAATGGCCTTTTTACTTATTCATCCTGTTTCCACCAACTGACAGCATAATGTTACTAATCTACCTAACACTGTGATACACAAAGTTCCCCCTAAAAACTGGATGTTGGCATTTTACACATTTTCCTTAAAACTCTCCAGTATCAAAAAATTCTGTCGCAGAGCATTTTGCCTGGTCAGCAAATGCTTCCATTCTTATGGAAAAGCTAACAGTTAATTTAAAATGCATTTGCATTCTTAAAATCATGAGGCTAGGAAGGTATCTTCATGCTTGTCATTTTCAGCCGGCTGTTTTCTCATCCTCTGTTTATCACTGACCCAACAGTGCAGAGCCAGATATTAATTCAGACAAACTGTGGCAAAGGGTGCCCGTGGCACCTGGAGAGCAGTACGAGTTCCACACCCCTTGTCTTCAAGCTAGAACTAGAGTGCTGCACCTGGAGGCAAAAGGAATTTATCCAAAATCAACAAAAGATCCAGTTACATCCAACATAACATTTTGATTGCCCTGGCAAGTGGATCAAAACAAAGAGCTAGGTATACTCAAGCTCCTCTGCTGGCACTTAGCAGTAGATTTTGGTTTCTCTTAAGACTGGCTAGACCCAAACCAGCAGGCTAGATATGTTCCATATGCCACTACCTGTAACCATCTCTTCAGGAAAGACCAGTACCAAAGCTTCACTGGCTACGGAGGGGTACAGTTCTGGCTATGAACCAGTACAAGTACAACTATCCTTTCCTACTATGTCCTAAAACAGGAGTAAACCCATTTTTAAATCACAGGAATCAAAGACCTTCCTGCAACAGCATCCATAAACATTAAGACAAGCCAAGTGTTCAAGCAGCAACAATAACACCTTTCCAGAACTGAAGGGGAGATTAGGAGTTAGCAGTTCGGCTTTGCACAAACATCCAGCTTATTTCCTAGTATAATTCTGGCTGCGGGATATAAAGATATGCTTCCACAGACAAGAAAAATGTCAGTCAGCTTCTCTCCATCCCTACTCATTTACTCTAAGATGCAGTTGCTTTTCAGACTGTGGATTCAACAGTCTGAAAAGTACACTCTACGAGGACGCTTCTCTTACCTGTGGCACCTGTTCAATGTCCCGGAGAAATATTTGCTGGTTCCTGGAGACAGATGTGGATCTGTGATAATCTACCAGCTCGTTCAAAGAATTGAACTTCACCACCCAGAGGAAATACTTGCCAGCCCCATCTCTAAGCACCTTGAAGTGCTGCACATCATTTCCAAACCTGTGCGGAAAGAATGAAGAACAAAAAAAGCACATTATTAGTCACTGAGTACTCCTCTTTTGGGATCCTCAGCACAGAGTTTGGAACAAAAAGGTCCTTCAGGGCACAGTGCAAACTCTCAATAACATCGATAATATAGACACCAATTGGTTGCTGTAAAATGTCTGAAAATCACTTGTCAATTGTATTTTACAGAAAACAGTGATCAGAGAGATAGAATCCAAATACTGAGTTTATTTCGAAAAAAATCCTCCAAGCTTCACATGTGCTTTTCTTATAATAGGACTTCAGTTTAAAACCAGCTCTTCAAACCACTCTGAACTTGCAGAAGTTTGAGGTCTTTTCATAAAGGATTTCTGGTGCCACAACACTCTATCCTGGATGACATGCAGTATTTCAGCTTTTTATTTTACACTACATTGCCACATAGCTGGCATCCAGTACATGTACTTTTTGACTTATGTATGCAATCACTTGAGTCGCTGAAGACAGTGCACAGAATACCTCAGCCACATACCATGGACTTTGCAGTACAAGTGCAAGGTCACATTAAAGTAGCTGCACCATGGTGCCTTCCACTCCACATTCCCAAATACAAGACTTCAAAGTCAAACAGTACAAGCGCTTTGCTTTAGCTCTTCACGCACAGCAATTTCACAACTGACTCGAGCCAATTTAGGTTTGTGCTACTCTTGCTATAGTCCTGTACTTCTCACTGTCTCATTCCCTCCCTCACACAGCACCACTGGGTGTGTGTGATAATGCAATACACAAGCACCAGTCCCATTATAGGTAAACTGCTGGGAAAACACTGCTACAGGGAGGGTAGGATTGTCTCTCTTGGCAGCCAGTCTGGACTTACGCAAAAGACTGTCTTGCAAAACAAAAGGATCTCTCTGGTCCTTCAAAAACAAAGAGCAGAAAATGCTCAAAAGGTGATGCTGCACATGGAACGCAGCAACTCCAATTCTGTGTTAACAGTTCTTTCTGACAAATGATGGCATTCAGTTGAAGCTACTTTTCCAACAATTTTACTCTGAATAAAGAGAAACTCCAAAGAGTCCATCGGGATTTTCCAGACGAATAGCACATCAGTATTTTTCCTTCAGTCTAAAACACTGAAAACAAGAGACAACTGTTCCCCACTTAGCATGCACAGCTTCTATACATTGGCTGAAAACATAGATGCTATCTTGGCTACAAAGCTAATGTGAAACAACACACGAATGCTGCCTCTTCCTCAACCTGAGAGCTTCTCACCATTTCAAATCCTGTAGATCACTGTTTAAGAAAAAGACTTTTCCAAATTAAACAAGGACACATTACCACCAGATGGCAACACTAATCTAAAAGGCAGGCAGAGCTATGCTATTATAACTTTATGTTTCTAAGGAATGCAAGACATTACCACCAGATGGCAACACTAATCTAAAAGGCAGGCAGAGCTATGCTATTATAACTTTATGTTTCTTAAAGGAATGCACTTTCTGGAATGAAGCTTCCATTCACATCTAGTATTCCAGCTCAGTTGATTGTATCCAAGACAGAAATATAAACATCTCTTAAAATCAGTGGCTTTAATCCAGTTTGTTGGTGTGACTCAGTGCTGTACAGGAGGACAAAAATTTGGTTACAGACCAAAGATGACCAGAAAACAAAAATCCTGCCGAGACAGATCACTGATAGCCACAGAAAACTAGGAATCATGCATGAATAATCAAAAAATATTGTTAGGATTCTAAAGAAAATCTTGTTCATTCCTGGTAGGAAAGGGGAAGATTACAGAACATAAAGAAAAAGGCAAAAATCAACTTCTGAGAACAGAATCCCTCCCACCCCAACCCACATTAAATTACATCACATACCCTTTCAAGTTTCTAATACCTCTATCGTACAGTGAATTCAGATGCGCAAGATAGATAGCATGGTATTTGTGGGCCATGGCTAGCTAGCAGGAACTCCTGCTGGTTAACAGCCAGTACTTCTAGTAAGGTTATTCAAGGATGAGAACTGCTCCTCCTCACTTCACTGTTATTACACCAAGTTTCTCTACCAACATGGAATGCAGTTGTGAGAGATGGAAGAGGCCTCTGTTTTCACAGCTTCATGTCCCAGTGCTAGACAACATGAATATCCCCAAAGCATGTGCCAAGCAGACATGAAAAACATATCTGGAAGTGTACTACACAAAGAGAAAAGGTAGAGTAATAACTTGTACCGCAGAATAGGAATGAAGGAGGATGGGAGAGAACGTGTACACATTGGGCACTTTGTGGCTGTAAGGATGAGGAATGGGATCCACAAACAAACCAACAGATAGTGCCTGAGACTACATGAGCCAGACAGTGACATGCCACCAGGTCAGCCCTGTGGGCTCATTACAAACCACAGCATATATATTTGTTCTATTAAAGAGGAAATAAATAAGTATCACTAGAAGAACAGGAATGCTATAGGGCATCTGGAAGATTATTCCTGCTCCTCAGCATTGACAATCACCTGTCCTTTCCCCATAAGTCCAAATGAGCAGTAGATGGCCCGATTACCACGATTGCTTCTGGGCATTACTTACTTGACTGAGAGGGAGAAGTCCCCAGGAGCACTCTCACTCTCCCTGATGAGGAAGGCACCATCGTGTCTCTGTTTGCCTAACATCTCTTCAGCCTTCGCTCGGGGAATCTTTCCAAAAAACCACCTGTGGAGTGAGGAAAAGAAAACAATAGGGAAAGTTAAGAATTTTAATCCTTTCACGGAAGAGCCAGACGTAGAAATTCACGCAGAGATGAAATGATTCCTAACAGAAATAACTACACTGCACCTCACTGCCACTCCAATACAGGCTACTGAACCATGTGGTTTTTCACGATGTTTCATCCTGGCAATGAAGCAACTGTGACTTGATAAGCAGGTGCTTGCAATAGCCCTATTTCACCCAATTTAGCAAAGCAGAGATGTGCTAAGACTGAAATCCTCAAATTACAGGATTTATTTTCAGAGGTGGAAAAAACCCTGCTCAAAATTTCATGCATTATTCACATTGTTTTGCACCCTATTGTATTTACAGTTTAGCATATAAAACATCACAACGAGAACCTAATGTACACAATTGCTTCACAGCAAAGTCCTGCTTTGTGAGACTAAGACGACTACTTTGGGAAATGGCTACAACCTTGGACAAAGTTAAAATGTCTACTGTGGTCTGCACTGGTATCTTAGTAATCAGGCCGCATAACCTGAAGTCAAACAGATTAAATGCCTAGCTCAAGGAAGAAACTAAAGTCCTTTCCTCTATCACTAAGGAATAAAGTCTAATGTGTCCACATGCAAAGTTTTAATTGTCCAAACTGTATGATGCCATCAACTCGGAGACACAAAGAAGTCCCGCACTGGTGGCTGGTCACTACTGAACTTCCCTATGATATAGCAGCATTTATTTCACTATTAGTACCCAAAGATAATCAGTGGGGAGTAATTACAGTCTCCTTTATTACTTATGCCTCCTAAGGAGAAGCCACCCATGCCTTAGTCATGATTTGCAGAGCAGACAATATAGAAAATTTAAGTTATTAAGGATTAAACAGAAACATCACTATTCTAGCGGGTAGGAATCTAAAAAAAATGTAGTATTTGCAAAATGCAAGGGAAACACTGGGCGTTCACTCACAGGTTTCTCTTCAGAAACATCACAGCTCTAGAAACAAGATCCTCTCTATGGATTGACCCATCCTGCACAAGTGGAAAGTGCATTTTGTATCAAAACCAATTTCTAGTCTCTTTTAGATCAGGTGGTAAGACACGACTACTTCAGCAGAGAGAATGAGTAGCTTCATTCAGCAGCTGGTTGGTCCTGCAGCCCAGAGTCCAATCTTTCTGACCCCTACCAGAGCACTGTGGTCAAAGACAGGTATCGTGTCAGAAAGCTAAGGCAGGTGACAGGAGTGGAGTTACATGCAGACCAAGTGAGAAAAGTTCCCTCAAGGTCTCTCTGCTTCATTGCAGAGGAGTGCTGAGCTGGGCATGCAATCCTGTTCTAGGAAAGATGCTGATAATACTTGTTTCAGTAGCCTATTTTCTTGCTTTCTCCTACAGTCAGGACAATCTAGCAGCTTTCACATAAGCAGTCACATGAAATAGCTGCACCATCAAGCCACATCTGAAATTCTTGACAGCTGCACAGAAGTCAAAGCCACAGGCTGACCACCTCCATGACACCAAGGGCGAACCTACCTCAGGCAACCAGATCGTCAGCACTGACCAACAGCCCCTGGTCACCAGATTCTTACCCACATTTACATTTGCATTTCCAGACTAATCCGAGATTAAAGGCAAACAAGGGTTGAGTGCTAGGTCACATGGCGTGGGAAAAGCAGAACCATCTTCACAACTAAAAAGTACAGCTTTCAGTTCTGAGTAACAGATCACACAGGATAGAAGCACTTACCACAGCCTATAACCATGCAGATAATTGACCTTAAAGGAGAACATTTAGTAACAAGAGCTCTACTCACAAAGTTTACTTTCTACACTGAAGGTTTTGGTGCAGCAAAAAGACAGAAGTTACAGAACCCTCCCTGAAACAGAGTCGTTCTTAAGAGAAGTTGAAGCTTTCATGAAATCACAAAGTCACCCCAGATCTCCCTCTCTAAGAAGAAGAGATCTCTAGAGGTGAAGGAGGACCCGATTACTTGATTACCAGACTCTCCAGCTACTGGCAGCCCTCGCTCCTCTCACTGGCTGTCTTCAGTATCTGCTCACCATAGGAGGCTACACAAAAACACATCCCTGTATTATATCAAGGAAGATAAGTCCACAGATGTATTTCTACTATATACAACATATTCAATAAAACAACTCTAGGACATCCCCTTTGTACAAGGAGTATTCACTCCATTTAGCTATGCAGCTCCATTATGAAAAGCATTTTTGCACTGAAAATGATATATCTTGTTTACAAACTCGGTTTCCATGATCACCTAGACATGTTTTACTTGCTTGCAAGTCTTGTTGTGTACTTTTTATCCCCTGGAATGGAACGGAAAGGCTTTCTCCCACAACCATCCTACTTCCAGTGATAGAGAACTTCATGGCATTTAATACTTTCCTGGTGGTTTAGCAGCTGTGCTGCTTCTCTGTACCCGAGGTGGTGGCAGAGACAGCAGAGGGAGCGTTTACCTGTCTCTCACTGCACTCTGCTCCCTTCAAAAATCAACCGAGAGAAACCATTATGTGAAACTCCTTCAGAATTCAAAGGTAGTATTTTGTGTCCTGGGCTTTTGGCACAATTGTCAGAAAGATAAGGAAGTCTTTAATTTTGCCTCTGCCACATGTTACATAAAGCAAGCTTTCTGTTATGAGTTTAGGTATCTTGCCATAGTTCTTGTTTACAAAGTGTTTTAATCCTGTTTAGTTCTCAAATAATTCTCAATTACTCACATGTGACTTGGAAATGAAAGCCTCATCTTAAAAAAACCACAATACCTCACCCATCTCTGTAAAATAGAAGGAAAGCCTGAAAGAGCTCAACAGAACTGCTATAATCCTTCCTGAAGCCTCAGAAGTATACCCTATTTTTCCCCTAAATTTTACTGAATCACTACAAAAGTAGAAGTGTACAATTCAATTAAAGGAAGTAACACTTCCAAAGTAACAATATCAAATTCTTAAAGTTTTCTGCCAGCTGTTTCTAAGGCACTTTAAATAGACTAAAAATCTTTCACAATTCTTGAACTCCCTTGCAGTTTTGTAACTTCACTACCACTTTTGCCATTCAAAGTAAAAGGAGCTTGAATTCTAAATATAAAAAAGATGAAAAGAAAACCCCATAGATGAAAGAAAAGTAAGTTATTTTGAAGGACTAGCGTCTACTTAAGAACACACTTGTAAAGCATCAGAAGTATTGTGCACATATGAATCTTTGCTACAGAATGACTGAAAAAATTAACAAAAATCACAGCATGTCCAAGAGAATTAGGCCAAAGAAACTGACCACAACATTCCCACAGCTTCCCTGCTGAAGGGCTAAGCTTGATAACGCTTGTCTCCAACTAGCTTTGTAATGTAGGTGAAACTCATCCAGTCAGCACTGCAAAACCAAATCCAGGCATTACCACTGATGCTGCACAGCTAGAGGGAGATGCACTGATTGGTACAACACAAAGTTCACATTGCATTCAGACTCATTTCAATTGGCACCTTGGCAATTCTTTTGGCTTTACTTCCCACAACCACTTAGCTTGGCTGATTTCCTCCACATCAGTTACAATACTGCGAAGTGAGACTTCAGCAATATCTTCAAGAAAAGCTGATTACAAGCATAAACACTTGAGATACATACACCATGAGTCTGATCCAGGCCGTTTCATAAACGGCAAATTCTTCCCCTGCCTCCTTAAAGAGAGAAAGGTAGTCCTGCTACTGAACTGCACTGTTGTGCCTTCACAGGAAGCCTCCCTGCCCAGAGTTTCCTGCAGCTCTTCTGAGTATCATGCCTGTATCTACCTACATCTTTGCTTTGTTAATTGATGTGGCAATTCGGATTAACCCTTCAGAACCCAGGTGACTCAGCTGGTGACTGAGAGGCACCACATTTTCCTTTCAGCTTCATTTGCTAGTAGTTGCAAAGCAAACTGGAAGATTTGCAAAATACAAGCAAGAAAAAACGCTGCATTTAAGACTAGCTATGGGGCTGGAGGATTTAAGTCTCAGATCCTAGGACAGGATTTAAAGCCATTTTCAGTTGCTTTCTTTCCAAATCCTCTTGAAAAGCTCTTGTGCCACCTTCCCACAACACGGTTTGATACCAGTCTGAGAAAAGGACCATTCTCTTTCTCATACCTGGTCAGCTGCCTGTAATTTGCTTTTTGTATGACCTGCTGGACTACTTAGAGAGCTCTGCATTACAGCTAAGCTAACATTACACTATAAAAACTTTTGCAGAATTTCCCAGGGTTGTTAATGCACTAGTTAAGATTCCCAGCATTGCTGACACATGGAGCTAACTCCATCCAGCTGCCATCAGCAGTTTAAACATCTTCAGAAAAGGTCAAATGAACTATGCTTAAAAAGCACTACCGAATTCACCCACTTGCAGGCTCAGATATTGTTCATTACCCTTTGATATCAAAAATTGAAAAACTGACAGTTCTATCCCTCTAAAACAAAATACCATGGATGATTACAGAACAAACTGATCATCATCATCATCACAGGAGACATGACTGCAGTATAACTCAAATGCCTGCAAAACTGTTATGAGAAGACGTATGATTATTCAAATCAATGAGAGAGAGAAATAGCAATGTACATTTGTCATCCCCAGTGGACTAGCATGATCAGGGTAAACTAGACGTGTTACTGCAGCAGACAAGGCTTTAAACAATTTCAGAATTTTCTTGTGCATCCTTGCTTCGCTTCCCACTTGGCTGCACTAAAGCAATATACCTCCTCTCCTTCTTGGGACACAGTCCCTCAAAAGCTTCCTTCTGCTATTTCAAAAAAGCCCTTAGAAAAATAATTCTTGATTGGATTTAATGTAATATCTTCATGATATAGTTACAGCCAACAATTAACAAATCAATCATCAGTTTTTGTGGGCAACTGAACCACTACAGCTCCTCGTAAAAACCCTGATTACAGGTTTTGCTGCTCCTTCCTAAACCTTTATTCCCCTTTGAATCTGTTACCCAGAGCTTGCTGTTTTCTTGTTCGGATGTTGAAGGATCTCAAAGGTTGGCAAAACCAGAGTTTAGTAGAAGACAACAGAAATACATGAACTGATACAAAGAAAAACCCAGTCATGAAACACTACTGTTTTGATATGCTTGATTCTTTATATCTAAGAGGAAATGTTCAAAGTAGTTACTCAAATACAGTTCTCTGGAGTTACAAGTCAATGCAACTATACTTGCATAAGAGTACACACTCTTTGAGGTTGGCCTGTTTTGCAGGGAAGGTGTTGGACCAGATGAATGTTAGAGGTCCTGTCCGACCTAAATTATTCTGTGATTCTATACTCAGGATGTGACATAGATGTATTAAGAGTTCAGCTCCAAATATCCTTAAATATTTTTCTGGTGAGCTCTGAATGCCACAATTTTTATTCTTATCTGCTACGCTAAGTAAAATAGAGAATCACCACAGGAACACAGTCACTTTTTTTCTTGGGGCAGTGGTGGTGACAATTCTCTACTAAAGCATTTTCTGCTGGTTTAGACCTGCTACCCCCAAGGTCAGTCTGTCTGACCCTACAGCAAAACACCAGAGCAACCACCAGAAAAGCTTCCAAAATATCCCGCTATATAGCCAGCTGTGAAATGAGTTACAGTGCAGAACACTGCAAGTTGCAGCCAGAGATACAACTCGATAGCCATCCTTTATCTATCCATACATTTTGGTACCTGGTAAGGTACTCTTTGCAAAGTACAGCAAACCTCCCTTCTGTTTGAGAGGATGCGCAAAGTAAGATCAAGGGAGCCTACCACCAGAGCTCTACTTACGGATGTGGTTTCATTTCTATGTAGTTCTTGGGAATGAAGCCATCTTTTCCATTGAGTTCTGCCTTGTACCAATTTTGATCGCATTCTTCATTCAAAACCTGAAGGAAACACCAAAAAAAAAGCTTACCACATTTCAAGATACAGCAAAACTGATGAAGGTACTAGCTTACTCTTCCCATTCTTGTTTCAAAGACTGCTCTTCTGATGAACCTATAAAAATGGTGCTAGTCATCCTGCTCCACTGCATCTCATGAGCTTTCAGAACTGTGGTAACAAAAAGCTGGACGAGTAATTTAAAATAGCCAAAGGATTTTAGTGCCAAAACCCCCTGCTTTAGTAAGAAAGTCACTGTAAGTCCACAGGTACTTTTAACAACATAACTAGACTGAGATCTGTGCCAAAGATTAAGTTGGTTGTCATCGCCAAAAAGTTCTGTCCAAAATCTGCAAGCCAAGAAATTCTGATTCTTTATCACGTCTAATGATCACTTTTTCCTGAATTCAGCTGACAAACCTGATGCTTTCAGCATAAACATGATTTCATCCAGCTTTTCTGCATTTGCACTGGTTGCACACTGGATATGTTAAAGATTCTAGGCAACATCTATATTATAGAGAATTTTACAAAAAAACCTCCCTCATGACAACATTAGCACAGGCCCAGCTGCAGATACAACTGGCAGCTTCAGCTGGTTTTGCCCATACAAGTTAAAACCAGGTTAAATTGGATGGCAGAAACAGTGACTTGCCTGTTGAGCCTTTTTGATGTTAATAAAGCAAGTTAAACACATACAAACAGCAACTGTAGATGAACAAAGTTTTTTTTTTTAAAGGGATACTTTTTTTTTTTAAAGGGATACTTTTCTTACTGTAACTTTATTCTAAAATGAATGAAAGATCAGGCGTCACAAGAGAGGAGCCATGTGAATAGGTAGCTTTAAAAAGCACAAATTGGTACTTCAGAGCATGCTTGCTCTAAAAACTTTGCTGCTTTATTTTTCATTGAATTTCCGTCAACCAGTACAGTGCAATAGGCAATCCTGATACGCTGACTGAAAGTAGTCTCTCGAATATAGTAGTATTATGGTCTGTAAATAAAGCCATGCTATAGTTTGAAACTACCCCTCCTCAAAAAGATTTTATTTGGTGTTGGAAGTAAACATTGCACAGAACCTGTCCCCCCCTTTAAAATTAAGCACCACAACAACACTTTTCCCCGAGCACTTTCATTCCTTCTCAGCTTTCTGATGTTCTTTTTTAATTTTGTGACAACGGTCAACAAAAAGCTGGATCAGAGTTGTTTGGCGTTTTTTTTTTTTTTAAATCTACTTAAAGCCTCAAGTCACAAAAGTATCACATGATTAGCATTGCCTGAATGCAGGAAGATGAGGAAATGCAAAGAGAAAGACAACATGAACGCAGATCCAGAGATCACATACTACATACGCACACAGTTATGGTGAAGATATTCACCAAAAAACCAAAATCTTCATGAGCAATTATTACTGTTTCTGACTTTTTTTTTTTTTTTGCTATCTCACTATGTTTCTTTTTTGGAAGGGTGATGAGAGGAAATAAAAAAAAAGGAAAAGCAGACAAGAATTTGCAAATGAAGGCCTTAAAATTCTTACAGCTGATGGGAGTACTTCAGAAAATTAAACTCTAAAGATCAATGTTTGCTGCCTTTCAAAAATACGTGACGTATCAACACCCTAATCTGCCTCATTGCTGACTGCTACATATAAAAGAGAAAAACCTCAACACCTACTGAAATGAAATCTGGTCAACCAAAAACAGAACAGAATCCGAATCTCCTCAGTGAATTACAGTGAGTAACAGTTACCTGCCTGTTCCTTAACTCCCAACTGAAGAGGCTGATGGTAGGATGTACATCCCCCAGATGCCAGCACTTCCACTGGGGAACTAGCACAGTAGCAGGGCCACATCTACAGAACTTCAGGTGAGCAAAGATACGCACCTTTATGGCCCATTTCAGGATATTTTCAGTTGAAGAGACTAATTCTTAAAAGATCCTAAGTACTTTTATATGGATAAAAATATTCAAGCTATCTTTTGTGCAGTTACTACTGTGGGCTTCCATTTATTTATTTACAAGCACTGTTTTAGCATGCATTACAGTTCAGTCATTTAGCAAGGATAATATGACCACAGGTCATGAGCAGTTCAAGTGTGGCTCTGCTACAGGCTCTGAGGTAAAAGCTTGCACAAGGAGAGTTGACGCAGATCAGCTGATGTCTGCTGAATTGCCTTTAAGCAAGAAAACGGTGCACATCTCTCAACCACTGTACTGACTGCAAGACAGCATTCTATGCAGAAACTGATTCAACTCCAGAATATGAAATATAGGTAGATGACACCAGTAGGCAGCTCCAGGATACTGAGCAGGGAAGATGGAGATTAAAAACAGGTATGTAAAAAAGTGAATTACATAGAGACTAGGGAGACAGAGGGCAGAGGCTGAAGCCCAGATCTATAACTCAGTCATGCAAAGATTTCAGCACATAGCTTGAATGACCAGGAAGTTTGGTTGTTATATACCTAAGCCGCCATCACTAGAGTCATTTACAATACAATAGAACACAAACATGACTCATTTTGATGTGATTTCTAATAAGCCAAATCTTATGCAATAGTGTGCATTCCTTTATCAAAGATAGCACAGATCAAGCCTTTGATAAGATTGTGTACTGCAAGCTCATTTCATTACTGTCAGAGAGCAGTTAAGGGATATGGCAGTCTTCTTTTTCCAGGAATAAAAAAAACAGGTAAATGGTAACTTCATATGAAGGACAATACCACATATTTGCGCTTTTGGCAGTAGGTATTAAAAATTATCAGAAATTCTAATGCCCAGATGTAAATTATTTTAATGAGTTTTATCTTGCTCTGAAGATACGCTAATAGATTTGGAGGAGCCAAATCACATAGGGCTTGGGGTACTCATTAATGCTTGGCCTGAAGCCAAATGCCAGTCAGGGGGCATTGCTGAAGCACGCATTAAGCTTTGCGACCGGAAAAAAATAGCTGGATAAAAGGCATAGTAAGGTGAACTGCCTACACATATGCATAAACAACCTGTTCAGGGGACTTCTGCTGTAATAATGAATCCTCCACAGCTCCCCCCCTTCAGTGGCTTTGTTTGCTCCAAGGACTTTTTCCTGCTTCACACCCAGACTGACGTATCTTCATAGCTGGTTGTCCTTTCTAGATTATGTTAACTAGCTGTCACAGCTCCATTCACACCCTGGCAGACAGCCAAACTATCTGTGCCCTATATTATATACCAGAGAGCTTATACACACAGTCACCGTGTAAACACCCCTGTTCCCCCCTTTCCGGGTCTTTCAGTGTGCACTCTTCCAGAAGGCAACAGAACATACTGTTTTCTTTACAAAGCTCCATGTTCGCATATCATTTCAAGGGGAGTCACCTCCACAACAGAGATATCTACAAAATCATTTTTTCTGCCAGTGTCTCAAATAGACACCACTGGAGCTGCTCCCAATGCTTAGTCAAGCAAAAATGACTTGTACTGAAGTACCTCAAATTCAGGACAACTTTGCAGTCACGTGCACAAGGCTGGAATTCTGGTGGCTACTATGAAGTTACGTAGCTATTATTATGACAACTGCAGAATAGTCATGTAAAATCTCAGCTTTCAAAAAAAAAAAAAACAAACACTTATGCCACTAACATCCATTAATGAAATACAACTAAAAAGTAAGTCGGGAACACATGTAAGAACTCTCTGCACTGGTGATCCGGCTTAGACATTTACATCTGACATTGCTCTCTTTTCTTTTAAATCGTAAACCCACTGAAATGAAAGAACTGACTTTAAGTAATTAAACCATTTTGCTGCAAAACATTTTAAGAAAAGCATCCAGTAAATCCACCTAACCCATACCTCCAACTGGCCTCCAAGTGATTTCCAGATAATAATTAAGATCAAAATTTATCATCTGGATACTTAAAAACCAGTGCTATGCGTCTAAGAAAAATATTCTTAACTGAACTATGGTAAGATTTTCCCTGACTTACCAAAGCTATAAAATTTAGTTTAAGTACTGCATGTATCACTGAATTTTGCTTTGAAATTTTCCCCAAGTATAAATAAATACTGGTAAATGAAGAAATAAAATGAAAGTTAAAGATTCACTGCTCCAAACTGAGACAGCCTTCAGAATCTGCAAAAGTTCTAAAAGGTACAAACACTTGGTTATCTCAACAACTGTTAAAAACTGCTGCTCTTTGTGTATGTCAAAACGTAAAGCATTCCTTTGCAGCCAATCCCCTTGTCTGCTATAGATCTAATCAAGTCTACGCCAGAGTGACTCTTCCTTTCACACTGGGGCATGTGTGCCTGAGAGGAGGAAGAAGGACAGATATTTTTAGCCGCTACATTTGAACACATACTGCCATGTGATGTCCTCAGTCTGTAGTCAGCCCTGTTTTACAGTAATAGTGGCTTGACTGCTGCCCGTCAGTTTCCTAGTTTGATAATAGATCTCTTATCAACAAAAGCCCATCTGTTCCCATGGAAATGGAGAAGAGGCACTGCTGAAGAGCCGCACAACAAGGCAGTTCCCAAGTTTTAGCTAGAACAGTTCACACACAGCAAGCATCCCCAGCCATTTTCAATTCCATACCTAGCGAATATTTCTAACCACAGCTTTTCCACCCTTGTGAATTGTTGCACACCAGTCTTGATCCTCTTAAAACCAAACAACTTGCAGGAACACGCAGGCACTAAACTGGAACATAACAAGCAGATCTGGCATCTCAACTCTCAAGCTGACTCCCATATGCAACCATGAAACTAAGCATAAGGCCTCAAATGTACTTATGTGCTTGCAAATTTAGCCAGATTCATCAGAATGCTTGCATTTTGGAGAGACAAAACCCAAAAAACTTGTTCAGAGAGGGCTCTGAGTTTTGGCTGAACCTCCTTTTTTCCCTGAACCATAAGGTTTTGGGATTCTTGCTGTGCTAACTGAAACAGACAGTAACAACTGCTCAAGCCCAACCTGTTAGCTGCCAATGTGGTTTTTCTTCTTGACGAAGTTGCGCTGACACTGCCACAAAGAAAACAATGCAGTATATTAAAAACACTCCCAAAGTCTCAGGAATTCAAGGAAAGCGCTCACAACACTCAAACTAGGGCAGGAATTAAAATTTAAAAAGTGAACAAATTACTCAAAGGCAGCAATGCTGCAACTGAATTTTTTAAGCCCGGAAATTACTCGTCCCAGGGTGGAATGGTGGTTGAGGACGGTTCTCACCCTCCACAGAGGTGCTTTCCCACAGCTTTTCATTTCAGAGAAAAATGGCTCCTTTTCTGCTCCAAGAAGAGAGGTATGAACTAGCTACAAAACCAGCAAGCACCCACTGCTTCAAGGGAAGCTACACCTGGATTCAACAGGTGGCTGAACAGGAAGCTCTTGCTGGGACTCAGGAAAAAAAAGGAGAGTTTACCACTTGTGGAAGAAGGGGCAGGCAACTCAAGACGAGTACAGGGATCTCATTAGGTAATGCAGAGAGGAAATGAGAAAGGCAAAAGCCCAGCTAGAACGCAATCTGACAGCTGTCGTTAGAGACGACAAAAAATGTTTTTACAAATACATTAATGAGAAAAAGAGAGCCAAGGAGAATCTCCATCCTTTATTGGATGCAGGGGGGAACATTGTCACTGAGGATGAGGAAAAGGCTGAGGTACTTAATGCCTTCTTTGCCTCAGTCTTTAACAGGCAGACCAGTTATCCTCAGGGTACTTGGCCCCCCGAGCTGGAAGACAGGGACGGCGAGCAGGATGAACCCCCCATAATCCAAGAGGAAGCAGTCAA
>NW_008795318.1:272295-281997 GCF_000699145.1 Aptenodytes forsteri | reverse complement strand
TGGTTGAGTCCCCATCCCTGGAAGTATTTAAAAGACGTGTAGATGAGGCGCTTAGGGACATGGTTTAGTGGGCATGGTGGTGTTGGGTTGATGGTTGGACTCGATCTTAGAGGTCTTTTCCAACCTTAATGATTCTATGATTTGGATGTTGCAATGAATGCACTGATCAAAATGGAGTGCAAAAAAGTAAAAAGATTGTTACCACAGCCTAATCCCCACAGCTCTGCTTGCCCCACAGCTTTGCTTGCACATGTAGAGAGCAGAATGCTATGGGATTCACAAGAACAGTTTCTTAAAAAGAGGAAGGGGAGTATTGTTTTTCCCTAACAGACCAAGGGTTAGTTTACAGTGACTAAAGACCAAGACCAGCCACCTTTTATAACTAGCTGTAGTGCTCAGGATGTTATCACGGAAACAGAAGACAAAACATCCTTCCTTAATCTCAGACCCAATCCACATTGAATCTGGAAGCACTGAAGAGCACAGCATTTTGTCAGTTTTCTGTTGTGCAGTGCGGATTAGTTTACTCAGGTACTAGTGGGGACGGTCATTTGCTTGCAAATAAGTGTCTTTCCCCATTGAGTTTTTATTTAAAAAGTAAACAGTGCTAATCTGTTTAATTTAGGTTTAAACAGGGGGGTCCCAAAAGAAGAACTATCAGTGAAACACACAAATGGAAGAACAGGTTAAGCTCTGAAGCCTAAAGAGCTCTATGCCATCCTCCCATCTTTTTTACTGAGGAAAGAGAACAGCCTTGAATTCTAAGTAAAAACCTGCTCTATTTGGGAAAGGTTCAAAATACAAAACCACACCCCAAAATAACCCAAATGCATATATGCACATCTGTACATAAAGAACAGAGTATACGTTGCCTTAAGCATCTAAATAAACCCTCAATTTTGAGAATAAAAATTTTGAAAGAACTACTTTTACCTAGTGGTCAGAGTAAGGTATCCTGGTTTCTATTCCTGTATCTGCTGCTAACACAAATGCTATAAATTCCAGGCCATCTTAAAAGAGGGGCTGTTTCTAGCTATCCCTTCAAGTTTAGCAACATAGATACGAAGCATGAAATACATCTGTTATCATATGCTCTAGACTATTTATCCAAGTACAACCAACTACAACTTTTCAGGCCTTTAATGAAATCATAAGGCTTTTGTAAGAGTTCTTGGCATAAGCTCTGAGGGATGAAGGTCGAAAGTCACTCTAAGAAAATAATGTTTAGCAACATAGATACAAAGCATGAAATACATCTGTTATCATATGCTCTAGACTATTTATCCAAGTACAACCAACTACAACTTTTCAGGCCTTTAATGAAATCATAAGGCTTTTGTAAGAGTTCTTGGCATAAGCTCTGAGGGATGAAGGTCGAAAGTCACTCTACCAGAAAATAATAATTAAAAAAAAAGCTATCAAGCATTCCAATGAGAGTGTTTCAGAACTGCTTTCAAGCTTAACAGAGAAACACTGCAGAAATATCAGCAGTGGTCTTGTGGCAGTTTGCAAGCATATCGAAAACATACATTTCTCACTTAATGCAACTTCTCTCATCATGCTGGCTCTGTTGTAAACCATTACTTGATGGTGTGTATCAAACAGAAAAACTGAAAAAGTTAATGAAGAACAAGCAATCTAACATGTGCTTGTCATTCTAGCTGTGGTTGCCCTTTTATAGTTTTACAATACAAATGAAGCTGGTCACATACAGTAAAAGTGAAAAATACCCTGGGGAAATACACATGCATGACAGTCCATAAATGAGACTAGATTCATAGCTTGTGAAATCCATTCTTAATCTGCTTTGCATAACAATTTTACTTGAATACCTTGTAATTCCTATTGCTATTTGCATGTATCCTATTTTGTCCTAATATCTCTTACTAAAATGCACTGCCAGAGAATGTATTTCTCACCATCTCTGAGGAAGCAGATACACCTGTCTCAGAAACAGGGACAATTCCTCTGTGATTATACAACAGAGCTAGGACCAGAAGGCAGAGTTCCTTGCTAGTTGTCCCACATGTTGCCTTTAAACACACTACAGCAGTCAACATGACTAAAACGTTCACTAAGGGAGAAGGAAAGGCTTGCATTTCATTGAAGAACAGCATATTGCAACAGTAACAACCAGCCCTTAATTATCTCATGCTTGGTACCCCAAACCTCTACAAATACAAAATCCCCAAAACTCCTCTATCAAGAATGAAAGATAAGAAATGCTGAAATTGAGTTGTGCTTTCTATTCCAAATGGAGGATGTGTACCATTATCTCTTCTATATCTCACTGCCCAAGAAACCACCAAGTCCAACACTCCACTCCTGTACCTTCATTCTTAATTACTGCTTTTCCTAGCACGCAAACTCAAGCAATTCACCTATCGCTTTTAACCAGATAGGAACAGTTATTTGTGGAATGACATTGAGCAACTGCTCCATGAAAGAGGTTCTCTATTACAACCATTCTAATGCTTGTATACAATAAAGTTGCTATGATGTACAAGAGTAATAGCAGGTTAAAGTCTAAAAGGATGTGTTAAGGAAGACAAACTGCTTATGAACATCTGCGCAATACAAACCTTCAAAGAAGGTGACTGCAGCCATGGAAGCTGAATATTGCTCGGTTCACTGCATCCTGCAAAAATACCACGCCATGTAAGGCACCTCTACTCCAGTGCTGGAAAAGCTGGGCAGGAGGAAAGATGATTACAAATGGAATAACCTGGACTTAATAAATTTTTTGATCAGAAGTTTAGGGTATGTGACTAGAGGGCAGTTTTATAGTTGTCTTGTGGACTTCAAACCACAGTGCTCCACAGCCAAGGCCTTACGTGCACCAAGTTGAAGAATTTCTTTGCATGTTATGTAGGTGTTACAGCCCTGTCTATACATCTCATTATGAGTTTTGCTTGTCTTAACAGCGTGACACCACCTCGATTTCAACAAGTTTTCCACTGTAATGTTTGGGGTATTTTCAGAGGAACTGATACCTAGCTAGTTATTCCTCATCCTTTATTGGCACAGTTGATTATTTCTGCCTACATTTATGACAGCACATTAATCCTTGTTGAACATCTTTCTGTTTTTATAATACATTTCTTCAAACCATCAAGATAGTTTTAAAGTGTATCTTCAGCATGCATAAGCCCAACTCAACTAATCATCACCACAAGTATTATAAGCATGCTCTATTTCATCACCCAGTTCATTAATGCAATATTATCATACCCAAGAGTATATTGTGGAAAGACACTCAGAGCTTTCAAGTGCAACAGTGAACCACTGCTACCTAAGCTTGATTGTGGTTTTCTAAGTATCTTTACAATCCCTCCTATAGAAAGTAGGTTTCAGCTAAATGAGGTTTCCCTGGTTGCTTATAAAACAGGCTACCAATGTCAGTGGACTACTAGGCTTGATACCCCAGGATGCACTGGCAAGTTTAAGTGACTGACAATATGTTTAAAGACATTATGAAAACCACAGTCTTGATGTACTTTGAAAACCTGAAAGAAGTTAAAGAAAAAATGCACATGCCTTGCACTGACAACCAGACTATTTGGTGAGAAGCAAGACAGATACCAATGTTAACTGCCAGATACAAAGCAAGCCAGAAGGAAAAAATGTAAAGGTTGCCTGAATTCACTACGAAAAACCAATTACATTTCAGTGGGGAATACACTTAGAAACACTATATGCTACATTTTAAAGCACACTAAGAAAAGATACAACCCATAAAGGCCTTAAGGAAAAATTTCAAGAGTGTTCAAAACTCAGACTTTTATTTTTTGCTTTTAAAGGAAGTAAATTAACTTGATCTGCAGCTGCTCTATCTGGTTTTTCCAGTGAAAAAGCTATCGCAACCACAGGAGCAAAAGGTCCAACATGCTTCCAAAGATCAAGACGAGAGGCAGATTCCTGCTAACTATTAGCAACATCACGGGGGGAAAAAAAAGGCTTTCAGTGCAAGTGGAATATATTTACAAGATAGATAATCTTCAAATTTTTTTTTCTTTAAATGCATGGTTTTGTTTAAACTGTTTTATTACAGTATTTATTATGCATTCATTTTACAGTGTGGACAAGTTAACAGAGCAATAAAAACCTTAACTTTGCTTCATGTGGCTTTAAAATTTGAAGGCTTTAGGATCCTACTAGCATAGATTCTTGCATTTAATATCGATTATTTAATATGTTATAGCATTGTAAATTTCACAGAATGTGAAACAGTCTTACTCAGCTCTTTGCCAGAAAGATATTAGGAATAATATTTGACAACTAATTATCTGTAGAACAAAGTTCCCTAGGTCAATTACACCAGATATGCCATATTAAAAAAAATATATTTGAAAAGCTATGCAACACTTTAGTTATTCTGATATTACTGAACTTTTGTACATTTCAAGTCTCTTACTGATGGTCCTCAAAAACCACAGTTGTTAAGTTATACCTTGAAAGGTGGAACACTTATTCAACTGAACACAGAGCTATAAGCCAAAATCCAGATGACTTAAGCCTGCATCCAGGAATGAGGATGTTCGCAGGCATCTCTCAAAACAGTCAGCAATGAAATTGTTAAAACTGATACTGCACACATCTTGACCTCAGAATTAACAATCTTACTAGTTAATTCATACTTCTGAGCATGAATTCCTACCCAGCTACAAACTCAGAGGCTACACAATCAGTTTGTAGTGGCTAGATGTTTGGCAGCAGTACTGTTTGAGTTGGTTTATGCAGTCACTGCCGTGTGGCTGCACCGTCCCACATGCACTCCATGCAGTGGTAACAGGCACTTGTGTAGTTCAACAGATTGGGGAACTGATCTGACTGCAAAACAGTTTAGGGAGGTAGTGTATTTTTCACCTGTCTCAGTTGACTGGTCAGCTACACAGATACTTGTATCAGCAAGTGCAGGGTACAACTCTGGAACTGAAGCAAGTGACTGAGGAGACGGGAAGGAAAGGAATAGGGCAGGACTGCTTGAGCAGGCACTGCCATGAAGGAAACACCCTTCATTCCAGTTTCAAAAGACACAAAAAAGGCCTGCTCTACAATTCTTGCAACAAACAACCCCAAAACTTATATATGCAATAACTAATAGTTCCACTTGCTTAAAGTTTCATCTAGGCAGAGTTAAACAGAACAGACTATGGCAAGAGGTGGACAAGAGTTCAAGAAGGAGCACATAGGTGGTCCTGCAAAAGGGCAGCAAAAACCCAGACTCAACTCACTGTGAGTGGGAGGAGGGGAAATAGGGAAGCAGGAGCAAGGGACTCAGCTGAGCTTACAGAGGTATTTGTGTCTTCTGAGAATAGGCTTAATTTGGGTAAGCTTTTTTTCAAGCTGTATACAAATTGAAGCTGGGACCTTTAGTGGATAAGGCGGAAAGAAAAGTTACCTTCAGGTCAGCCAGCCAGGTTAAGCTAAGCCTCATACTGATCCTGGCAAGAGACATCTGAAGATTTTTGCAGCATAGACAGAAAAAACACAGACTTCATGCATGAAACAGCTATCAAGTTCAGGAGCACCTACAAGAAATATTGGTGGGCCGATCAAGCCTTTTTTCTGCTCTGTACTTTCAACAATGACAGCTGTTGGTCCTTCTGACAAGTTTAATTCTTTACAGGTTACATCACTGACATGCACAGCAAAAGTCATCCCTTCCAACTACACATCGTGAAACTGCACACATGGGAAAGAGCAGGGCTTTGTGACTACATGTTTAAAAATTATGTGTTCATACCAGCGTGCAAAACTCAAACCTTTTAGACATAGGATGTCAAGTGAGTGTTAACTGCAATATCCTTTCTGCAGCAACTGAACAATCAATATTTACTAATTTCTTACACATCTAAAACACACATGCATTTTTCTGCCAGTCCCTAGAGCATGCTCTGCAATTTGCATTTGAAAGTACCGAAGAAGGAAAAGCCCAAGTTCCACTACCTTGAGACAGCTGCCCCAAATGTCATCACTATTCAGTTCAGACCCCAGCTGCAAAGGCTGATCACTTTGGCCAATGAAGCTGAAGTCCGCAATTTCCTGTTAGTACCAAAAAGGTTTTACAGCCGTAGTGATCTAAGAATAGTATTATCACCATCTATTTGAACTGCATTGTCCCCAACTTCAAAATGCATCTGTAACTCCCCACGCATGCATTTCAATCCCTATCCTACTGAAAAAGTGAAGTCAATGGTGTTGAAATCTCATTTTGAGATGAAAAATGAGAATTACTTTTAAAAAGTCCACACAGGATTTTACAAGCAATCGCTGCAAAGCAACATCAGTGCCATCGACAGTATCTGCAGTTGCATCTGCACCTTTGGGAAAGCTTAATTTGGCTATAAAATTTACCAGGCATACTGACAGGGAACAAAATGATATAAATGCTTGTCGGAGAGAAGATACAGATCTTTATTAAGCAGACCTCACACACTGGCAGAATGGAAAAGACTTAACTAGTGATAATTAGACCAGAAAATAGAACTTAAAATACTGCAGAAAGCCCCTCCACTTTTCTACTGTTATGAAAAATCAGTCTCCAATCTCAAGGCTATGTGAATCTTTCAGATGTAAGGCTTACTGCAGTTGCCTTAAATCAACAGATATCACAAATTAAAGACTTGCCTCATCAATGCAGAGCTTCCACAACTGCTGTAATTTTATGCAGGAGTCTTATGGTTCTTGTTTAGAGAGACAACCCTTTACTCAGACTGACCGCAATCTAACTCCTGCTTTGTCAAAAATGAAGTTCAGGGGGCGAAAAAATAAAAGTTTTGTGTTTGCTACAGTAAGGGTTCGCTGTGCTTATTTGAATCATCCTCTTCTTACAACAGAGAAGATATGACTCATACCAAGCGTCAAAGTCAACGAATCCTCAACATCTTTATTTTTCCTTCAACCCTTTACAGCTCCTCACAGAAGTTATTACTGGGGGAGTGTCACAGCAACAGCCCTTACATCACCATCTATTCCCCCTTCCTCCTCCGCTACCCCAAATGGAACAGGCTTGCTATCACTAAGCCAGCTCATGCAATTCTTTATTCTTTGCAATTTCCTACCTCTCATTTGAAAAACAAATACTTCACTGTTATCTAAAAATATATTAAAACATTGCCAGCAACGCAGCACTCAAAGCAAAACAACCATCACCACCCAGTGTGAATGCACAATAGAAGCAGCATTTTTGGTAAGGCAAATTTTTAAGGAGTTCTTGGGAACAGCAAGAAAAATAATTCAAGTTACAAAAAGAAAGGGCTGCTCTATAATCGCCAAGACAACGCTGCTCTGCCATCATGAGACTTAGCCAAATGTATAGCCTGAGGGCAGGAATGAAGACTGCAGTTTGACGGCAGCAAAAGCGTTCAGCAGCAATGCCAGCTTACGGTATGCTGATCCAACTCCCATGCCAAAGCTGGTCTCCCCCCAGTGCAGCCAGCACAACTACTTTAAACCAAATCAAAGACAACCTTAGCTAAAAAACCCCAAACAAACAAACAAAAAAAACAAAACAAAAAAACAACAAACCCCTCTCCACTGCTGGCTCTCTTCTCTGACCAGTTCACAGTGCAACTCTACAAATGTCTGCACTAGCAAAGAGTGACACACAAAACAGAATATCCTGTTTGTAAAGCAAAGACATGTCCCCAAGGCAGTGATTCCACAAGTGAAGTTCATGACAGAGCTAAGTTAAGCTTCTCCCAGTACCTTCTTCCCTCCAGCCATTCATTCTCACCTCTGCACTCTCTGTCCCCACCCTGTGCTGGCCCAAGTGTTTGAGAAGTTAGTCAAGCCTGAACAGGGTGAAGAAAAAAAACAAAAACATAATTTGCAAGGGCTCCATTTTTTCCCAACTTGCTCAGTCCCAATGGAGCTCCGTCACTTGTATGAATTTTGTATCAACAGAGCACAGGAATTAGCAACTAGAGGAAAAGCTCAAGTGATCCCTGTACTACAAAACAATGAAGCCTAATTAAGAGTTATATGCTCAATGTACTCTAGGCAGTTGGGGCAGCAACTTAAGTGATGCTCCTGCATTGCATGCTTCTCTCTAAGCAAAAGCAAGTGTAACAAAATATACCATTCTACAAAAAGTTCCAATTTAGATGACCTACAAAAATGACTGAACAAACACAGAAGGAGAAGGAACTTGCTTCCTTCTATCCCAGCTTTGTTTGATGTACTAACACATCTTTTCCCCTTCCTTTCCAATCTTCTTTCCTGTCCTCCAAAAGCAACTTCAGGATGGGAACTGGCAAATATGCCTGATGTTCAGAGACGACCAGTAGAACAGTCAGAGCAATACTCAAATGCTTTAAAAAGATTTCCCTGCAGTATCTTATCTAGAAGTCCATCGGTGTAGCACAATAAAATCTCAAATATCCTATGAATCTGTCTGAACAGGAGTTACAATAAAATACAAGCCTTAAAGTCAGAGAATCATATTTGCTTTTTTTAAACTCCCACAATCAGCAGCTGCCATTTTGCTTTCTTTTCATTTACAGGCCTGAAGAAGCAATAACACATTTCATAATTGGTGCCTGAAACTGTACAGAAAGGACACAGCTTCCTCCACAAGTTTAAGACAAAGACCTCTTGTAATCCTCAAAGTCCACCTGACAACGTTTGCATTAGTGTTCTCAGTAAAAAGTATGAGCCCAGTGCAGAAAAGAGTCCCTTTCTCCATCACAGACTAGGAAGTTAACCCTTTGCAATCAGTTAAAGTTGACCTCCCAGTAACAATAGCAAAGTTGTGCTGTAGATACCGAAAACCTAGGGAACTCGGTGCTCCAATTCAGTTGTCCCTTCTTCTTTTAAAATACATGGCTACATATTTTCCAGCATCTTGCATTAACTTCTCTGTAATTGTAGTAAGATTGAAAGACACTCCATTAAGTTTTATATTTTTGTGTGTCAAACACTGGACAAAGCTCTGGAAAATCCCATTTCTTTTCAGAAAAGCTAGAAAAAAAAATTTCTGACCTATCTCGAACTAAGGATCTCCAGAAGGTCCTCTTATTTTAGATTCCCCAGAGTAAAAAAGATTAAACTGAAAAAGGAATTCTTAATAACCATTACTTGTTGTCATATATGGGGGAATTTAATCCTTTATTACTCAAATGAGTTGATTTACTCATCATTTTAGATAGTCTGTTAAAAAAAAAATCTAAGTGTATTACTCTAACTAGGAAAGTCTGACAGCTTGATTATTTCGGGATGATACAAACATTTTAATGCAAAGTTTGCAGAACACACCTCAACTACCTTTTCACCTTTCACTGTTGAAGAAAGGGTTAAAAACCAGGACATTTTCAAATCTAGAGACTAAGTGTAATGAGATCAGAATAATAAGATTACGATAATCTGCCTCACACACATAGCTAGGATCAGGCCTAATCTCTTCATTTTGAGACAGATGGAAAAGGCATGAAATCAGAGATAACAGGAGGCCAATTTCCTAGAATAGGCAGCTTTTCAAGGTTCACCATAGCTGTAAGTCAATATTTTGCTAGATTTGTACCTATTTAACCAATTCCAATATAACACATCGGAATAGAGAATCAGGCATCTCCAAATCCATACTACATAAATAGTAAGAAAAAATAACACACCAATGTAATTTTAATATCTTGCAGAATATTAAAGACTAAGAGACTGTCGTGGTTTAACCTCAGTCAGCAACTAAGCACCACGCAGCCG
>NW_008795318.1:252651-271997 GCF_000699145.1 Aptenodytes forsteri | reverse complement strand
GTAGAGCATGGGAAGCTGAAAAGTCCTTGGCTAGTGTAAGCATTACCTCGCAACAACTAAAACATCAGTGCATTATCAACTTTGTTCTCATCCTAAATCCAAAACACAGCACTGTACCAGCTACTAGGAAGGAAATTAACTCTATCCCTGCCGAAACCAGGACAGAGACTAATTTACTGAGACTCTAGCCAGTACCATTCCAAGACGCTCTAATTGGAAACACAGTGAGTAAAGAGCCAATCATTTGAAAAACAAAGATCTCAAAACTGCACATGACTAGAGACTGCTTATTGATTTTTACTATAAGGTGGATAAACACTGCTAAGATAGCAATTTGCATCTGTGACCAGTTTGACACAAAGCAGTCGCAGGAAGGGACAGTTTTAATCTTGGTTTAAGACAGCATATTAAAGAGATGCAGCATGGAATGACCCCTTAACTCTTCTATTCTGCAGAATATGAATATTGGCGGGGGGGAGAGGGAAAGCATGAAATAGCCTCAGATAGACAAGATAGCTGAGAGTGATTATGGTGGCCACTATCCAGCTACCTCAGTGGAACCTGGCCAAGAATCAGCAATATGGAAACTTAGAGAAAAGGGAAGGGGGAAAAAAAAAAAAGGCATGCTATATTTCAGCACTAAATAGGATCAGGAAGATGCCTTCAGATTAAGTAACACTGTTAAGGGAAACAGAGGTAAGCAAGAAATCATCCAAGGAGTTAAAAACAGACTGGTAGCTGTAAGATAAATGGAAAATTATTTTTTAAGCAGCTAACAGCTCCTAACTTTTTCCAGAAAAAAGCCCTACCCTGTAGGTCAGTAAAAGCCTCAGGCTCTCTAAATCAAAGCCTGCAACATAAGACCTTTGGGGTTCGATGTGAAGTTTAGCAGTATTGTAAGCTAGTTATGCAAAGACCTGAGAAGGTTCACCTGTCAGTTCAGACTAATTACTCTCATAACTCTTAGAGCACATTAGCAGTTTGTGTGCATCTGCTCTTAGCCAATAATTTTACAGCATGTCTTAATTCAGCCCACAAAAAGCCTGTTCACACTCTCACAGCCTTCATGATTTTGTAACATATTATATATACATAGCCACAATTAATAATTTGGTTGGTATCCACACAAAGCTCATTCTATTGCCTCAACCCTGCACATATGCGTAACTTGCTGCCTCACCTCTTACCCACGCATTTGAAATGTTAAATTTAACTCTTCTTTGTGGGGAAGACATACGTATCTGCAAAAAGCACTTACAACCCATTTCATTTTGGGACAGTTCACTGACAAAAGCCAGAAGAGGAGACCCCATCATATCAGTTCCACAGGGCTGGTCAGACAATCCCATCCACATAAAAAGAACAGCAAAACCAACAACAGTGTATTTTAGCCTCCTGGCAGGGATGATTTTTTGCTCCCTATCAGAATCTTAATCCAACTGCATGTAAACAAACCCTTGCTTAAAACAAGACACCTTCATAACCAGATTATAAATTCAGTTATAAATGAGCGTTGACTAAAATAAAGAGAAATTAATAAAGCTTATCTTTCCCTGTACAAATCAAGGCAATTTCAGTGCATACAACTAACATTTTGGCTTAGCAGGACATAAGAGCTCAGTTTTCCACACTATAAAAAACCACCATTTAAGGCACCTAAAATACTAATTTACCACTAAGGAACTGCAACTATATTCATCAGGGAAGAGATTTGTCAGCTGCAGAGTGACAGTTTTAATCTAGCATATTTTTGATTGATATAGTTTATTTAATGTGTTTTTACTGACTTATGTCTAGCAACATCTCACACTGGAGAGGAGATGTGCAGGTACTTGGTCTGGCTGATCTTCAGAGAGTGAGACTATTTAAGAGATGGGAACTCTTCTTGTTTTCCAGTAACTGTGAAGCTGCTCAGACTTCCTCTCTAGTGGGACACGCACACGCAAGAGGAAGACACTTGCAAATGGTTTCTGATCAGAATGCTGAATATCGTCTGACTCATTCCTGTCACATTTGCATAATGCAAAGCACACCAAGAGATCTTGCAAACCTTTATGAAAGCATAAGTGTACGTATCAAACTAAGCAAATCGAAGGCAGTTTGCACAACTGGCTCTAGAACATTATACCCACTTAAAAACATTTCACAGAATGCCTCCAATCTCATAAAACAGAACCAAACAAGAAGAAATGAGATGCAGCTTTACTGTACAACATTACATGAGCACCAGTGATTTTCCTGCCCACATAACACTCAATGAGGGAGAAAGAGAGGATAATGAAGAGGCCCTTTAATAGAAAAAGATTTTGAGAGGACTTGGTTTTAAAGGCCTGAGACAGCACATTGCCATTTTCTTGTGCCCATGTTTCAACAGATGGGCACAGCTCCCAGCAGGTCATCAGCCACACTTTAAAAAAAACACAAAACCCAAAACAAAACACCAAAACCCAATCCAACCCAAACACCAAACAAAAAACAACCAGGATTATGCTGGTATTGCACTTACAACCTGAAGTTCAAAGACAGTTGTCATGGTTTATCCTAGCAGGCAGCTAAACACCACACAGCCGTTTGCTCACTCCCCTCCAGTGGGATGGGGGAGGGAAACAGAAAAAAGGTAAAACTAGTGGGTTGTAATAGGACAGAAAAAGAAGGGAAAATAATAATGATAAAAGAATATACAAAACAAGTGATGCACAATGCAGTTGCTCACTACCCGCTGACCGATGCCCAGCCAGTTCCTGAGCAGCAGCCGCACCCCCCCTGTCTATGGTATGGAATATCCCTCTGGTCAGTTGGGGTCAGCTGTCCTGGCTGTGCCCCCTCCCAGCTTCTTGTGCCCCCCACAGCCTGCTTGCTGGAATAGCAGTATGAGAAGCTGAAAAGTCCTTGACTTAGTGTAAGCACTGCTCAGCAGCAACTAAAACATCAGTGTGTTATCAACATTATTCTCATCCTAAATCCAAAACACAGCACTATACCAGCTACTAGGAAGAAAATTAACTCTATCCCAGCTGAAACCAGGACAACAGTTCAAACAGTCCATTCTTACAGACTGTTCAAGCCAGCACTGGAGGTCGTTATGGGATACAACAGAGCTTTCACTCAGCAACTTTGGTCATTTCCACCTGGTCAGGTTCTGCTAAGAGAAAAAGATTTCAAGTAACAGATGTACTGAAAGACCCTTGTTAGCCAAAGACATCAGGTACACTCCAAATTCAAACTTCTGGGCATGCAGGAAGCTAACTTCAGTTTCAAAAAAACAGTCAACACGGCAAAAACATTAGATCAAAAAAAAATACCCAGAAAAAAAGAAAATTATTTCAGTGGATTTTGCAGCTAAATAACCTTTGTGAAAATATATTTAATCACAACTCTGCTTCACAGGTTGTTTTGAGAAATGTTTCTAACAATTTTAAAAGCCAAAAGAAACAAATTGCACCAACTGGTTATGCTCAGTTATATTTCTAAATCTATAAAGTGACCAAAGCAACTTGTTTCAGATATAAACCCTTTGTTTCTTTTCCAGGTTTCCTTAGCTCTTTGATCATGAGGGATACAACTTGTATGTCAATGTTCTTAACGTTGTATCCTCAGTCATTTTATTAGGAAGACTTGGTCAATACACCTAACAATCAACCCCAACTTTTATACAACTGCCAAAAATGACAGCCTTTGCTGCACAAAGCTTATTCGCTTTCATAGTGATTCATGCCTTTAGCGTATGTAAACCTCAATAGGGCAAACGCACTGAATTCTATAAAAACACAAAGTAGGGTTGGTGTACTAACGCCTTATGTTGATCTTTAATTCATGATAACTTTAAGAAGAAATGTATGATTTTTTTCAGTCTGCTATGGAATAATGAACTAATATATCCCAGAAATCTTTTAATGACATTGAAGTTTAGCCTATTTTTGGGTCACAGTATGCCATAGTTAAAAACGTTGATTCACTCTAACACTAAACCATTTTTCTTTCTTCTCCGAACTCATCATTAGATTACGGTTCAACTTCTGGAGAACCAATAGTATACAGAATGAAACACCCACAATTCTGTACTCACAAAGTTGGAATAACAAAGTTCAGAATTACAATGGCCTCAATTTAACCATAAAAAGCCCAACAATTTCTGGCAAAACGGGAAAGATTAGCCTTTCAAAAAGAAAAGAAAAACACACACCCCACCAGAGCCTTTAAAAATATGCACTCCTTGGTAAACTGAAAAAAGAACATGCTTTGATAACTAATGATAGACTGAGGAGTCAGAGAGAAAGATGTCTGAACAATAAACAAGGAATTAGATGTTGAAGAATAAGGATCATTCCTTTAAAACAAGAAAAGCCGTCAGAACTAAATAGCCTACATCTAACCCCAAGAGGAAGCCCATATGGAATGCCAGAAGTCATTATGAATGGCAAAAAGTGGAAAAATACCAATAACCTCCTCTTTCGAAAAAGGAGGAGGAAAGATGACCACCATACAGTAAGGACTACACGCATGCCAGAGTTGCCTGATGGTTGGTAACATACACTCATTTCAGTGTCAAAACAGTGTTCCTACTCTGACTTAAACTGGGAAAGTACAAGGCCCAAGAGCTCCAAAGCAAGTTTAACTTGCATTCTACCTTAGAAAAAGTCCAAAACCACAGTTGTGGGGCCTTACTGAAAGTAACCTTCTGAACTGTGCACTGTAAGGGAGGGGAGAGGGGAAAAATGAGGAGCATTAAAAAAAAAGAAGAGGTAGGGGGGGGGGGGGCAACATCTGCACATCAAAGCGATGCTTTAATAAAATTCCCCTTATGTCATGAAGTTCCTCTTTCGCTTCAGGGCTAATAAAATAGCATTAGTTCATGTCCAATTCTCTCCATAAAAGGAAAATAAAACATTTAAATGGAATTTGCTCACACCAAGTGAGAGTAGAACTTTGTATATTTAAGAGACTGAGCCTACAATAGTCGCTGTAGCTCACAATCACATGGATTGGGAAAAGAAATACTGGTCCAAAGTTACTCAGGGTTAGGAAGAAAAACAGTATACTAATACAGGAATCATTTTTTCATTTAAAAAGATGCACTACGTATAGTATCTCAAAGGAACAGAGAAATATAAAACTGATAAACAAGTACTGATACAAGTTTGATTTTTTATTTATTTATTTATTTATTAATGTAACATACTATTAGAAACACCAGCAATCTTTACAAGAGAAATCTATTCCTGTTTGCTTGGCTTATGGGCAAAAGAAAAAAAATCAGAGTGTCCTTAGATGAATAATGCAGAAATGCAGATACTAAATGCCCAAAGCAGAGACTTGCTCCAGAATCCTAAAGTCAAGACAGCTGAGGCACCAAATTCTTTATGGAAGAGATCAGAGATAACTAAAACCATCTCCTAATTAGTGTCTCAAATTAGAAGAACTGTTCCAGGTCAAGAACAAATTAAAACAAGAATAGAACTTGTTATGGCTCCATTGCAATAACCTGGAAGGGATATCATAATGCAGGTCACTGACACCCTAGGGTATATTATTTGACCACAGACTAATTTTAAGCTCGCAAGTACATTATAGGAGCACAATATCTCCATTGTAAGTCTCAGTAAAAGCAAAGGCACTAAAACTCTCCCTTACTGGCAGATTCCAGTCAGGACATCAATGCCTTGACCACAAAAAAACCTCCCCCCCCAGGGCCCTGAACAGGGGTCAATCATTCCTACACAACAAAATGGGATTTTTAGACCATGCGTTAGCGTGCATGCATTCAAAAACTCTCCCAAAAGTGGAGTTCTGGGAAGACCTCAGTATGTGGAAGCCATTTCACTAATGTACTCACAAACCAGGATCAGGCCTTATCTAAAGATATTAAATACATATCTTGCACCATGACAGATGCCAGTTGGTCCCAGCTGGTTTGCAGCAATATTGCTAGTATGCAGCCATAAAACCTCCCTGCAAATACAGCTATCCAATTAAGTTGACTTTTAAGCAGCTGTTTGGAAGCTGGGCTCTTCTGGCAAAGCTATAAAAGCAAAAAGCAGTCTTCACCTGAGACCTCCATTTAATCAGTGGCAAGAGAGAACAAAAATATAACTCCATATAGAAGACAGATGAATCACTAATTGAGATAAACTAGAATAGTTGCAAGGTCAAGACTCAGGCTTTTCTAGGTTTCACATGGGTTGCTGCATTTAAAAAAAAAAAAAAATCCTCAGGTTTTCGGCTACTCATCTCCACAAATGTATTCATTAACAACACAGGAATCGCCTCCCTCAGTGGCTTAATATAAGGTTAACAGGGAAACCGAAGGCTCAAAGGCCACAGTGGAGGGAGGCTGTACCACAGGGATCCCAGGAGGGGCTGCACTGTTCAACAGCTTCGAGTGATCTGAGAAGGCGACAGAGGGGTGAAGTGGCAAAGTTCGCCAAGACAGTTATTAAGCATACTCAAACCTTAAAATTGATGAGTTGCACAGGTAACTTTTAATACTAAAAGACCAAGTGATAAATGTCAGATTAAATACAATATGCAAAATAACACGCATGAGGAAAAACACAACCAAAAACCCCAAAGGACCGTAACTATACGAAGCTATAGGTTTTAAACAAACTATTACTCCTCAGCAAATATTCTGGAATCGTGGAGGTAGTAATCTGAAAACAAATTAGAAACATTACCTAATATTCTGTTAAGAAAGAACCAAAACAAATATTTTGACCCTGTAAATCTGTTCTGTGTCAGCCCCTGAATACTCTGACTACCTACACTCAACCCATCTCAAAAAACACTAAAATGAACTAAAAAAAGTTAAGAAGGGAACAAGGATAAATCAAATGGTTTTTGCACTATAGGAGATCAGACTCCCCCACCTTCCTTCTCAGAAAAAAGCGACAGAGACAAGAGGACATTTGCAAATCTATTCTCCCCATGAGAAGTACAGGGAGAGATGTCTTCCTACTCTCTCTTGCAAGGGGAGGGGGACAGAAGAGGAAAAAAAAGTCAGTAAAATTCCCAGGTAGCACGTTTCAAACCAAAAAAGAGAATAACTTTTTTCCACATAGTACATGTTTACATTATGGGAATTTAATGCTATAATGTACAGATGGACTCAAAATGCCTTTAGAAAGATGCACAGAAGGTGTGGCCATCAGTGGCTGCTAAAACACAATAGTCCAGATAGAGCCTCCAGCTGAGAAAGTCACTAAAACTTGACTATAGGAAGCCAAGACCTTATACAAGGAGGAAGATGATGTCCAGTGCTGAACGTCTCACCCAATACAGCCAGCACTCAAGGGGTCCATCTCACCCAGTCTCTAATGGCAAATCGTACAGATATTCAGAGAAGAATAGAGGAACATTATATGTGTGAAGAGTTTTCTATTACTTTTAATCATTAAAACGCATATAATTCAGTTCATATGGGAACTGCTCCCAGAATGATACGGGACAGTATTTTAACATTATGAAGGGTAGAATTTACTTCCATAGGAGAAAGTCTAAAGCATAATCCATTATAAAGGTATAATAAACTTAATAGTATCTTTGGCAATGAACAGTGAGTAGGAGAAAGCTGACTAATACAGGTAGTTGGCAACATGGTACAAGGGCTGTGTAAAGGTCAGCTCGAATCTGTCTATGATAGCGCTGAAAAACCTTACCAAACCCAAGCACACCCCAACAGTGTTACTTGTTCCCTGCATTAGGACATGAGAGCTAGCTCCACTCATTCGGATGATGCCCCCTCCCCCCCGCAATTAGTAAATTAGGAGTTTTGGGGACCATGACTGAGGGAAAGCAGGTGGTTTTACAAGAGTTTGAGTAGGTATGGCCAGACTTCTCATTTTGGACTGCAATCCTGAACAAAACCAGCTAAATCTAGTTAGATTCAAAGCAAACTAAGAAAATGGTATAATCGTATTTGCTTTGTGAGGACTTTAAACTAGGGAGCCCAAGTATAGTCTAGAACTATACTCTCATGGGGTAGCTCAGCCACTTCCATGGAATGCTAATCTGCAACTCACAGAAGTCACCCATGGGTAGATTTCAGTAGCTGACCAGACTGTAGAGCCGCTCTTTTATCAACGTATTGACTTATGTTTAATAACTTCAGCTTTTTTGAAAGTTAAAAATGATTTTTCTTCTCAACAAATAAGCTTTACACGGAACTTATTACTCATAATGCAAACAGCATCAACAGTGTCTCTAATCTTACTGCAGCATCATGCACATGTTTGTAATCCAAAGAGAGACAGGTGGAATGAAACACAAGCTTTTAAAGGAAAAGAAAGCTCAAGAAAGTTTATAGAAACATTGGAAGCCTCTTTTTACCTATGCTCTTCCTTTTTACATTACCTAAATAAACTGAGCGAAGGTAACAGCTTGCAAGATTTCCAGTCATAACAATCCATAAAGGAAGGGGTGGAAGCCAGGAAAGCTGGGTCAACTATAATCACTTTGGTTATTTTTTGTGACCCTGTAAAGAGAGTTGTTACTTTCAGTCTGGGTCTTCCTAAGTAGAGTCACAACAGTCTTCATCTATCCATCCCGGCAGAGAGCAAGTTACACTCTTAACCTAAAAAGCAATTTTCAGGAAAAAAAACAAGGAATGTATCACTTCCTGCTAAGGAGTAAGGAAGTGTCAAAACAGCTTGATGCTGGAAGAAAGTTTAAGCATCCTGGTACAAATGGTCAAAACAGACAAATCCACACATTAGTTTTTGACAAAGTAGAGTTTCATTAGAGGTAGGGCAGAGGCGTCGGTGCAAAATATATTTTAAGAAATAAGGACAGAAGTGAAGGCAAGGAGGAAGCAGAAGCAACTTCTGCTTCCTCCATTCCAGTGGTCAGAAAAGAGCCTGAATTGCCAGTCCGTGCTTTATCACTTCCAGGGCTAAGGATACATCTTGACAAAGTATTCTTCAAGGACATGCAAAACATTACAAAAACATAAAATTTAGCTGTGGAATATACGCACAACAGGTTTTCCTGATATTGCCTCAGCAAGGCATGTTTGTCAAGCTGATATTCATCTCACCAAAATTCAAGTACTGTTTGGAGGCAAGGTTGGGAAAAACAACATTTTAAATGCCAAATTTCACCTTTAAAAATTTTCATTGTACTTGTCTCCGTTACAGCTGCCACTTCCTCCTCATTTTCCTCCTTGCATTTGTTTCTTCCCTTCCTCTGCAACCGTAGGACACACTTTGAGCACTTGTTTGCCTGCCCTCCTCCCCCCAAGAATTTGGGAGTTTTCCCTGACTAGTTTTGCCCCAGTAGTAGTAAACATTAAAGCACAAGACCTGAACTACACAGGAGCTCAGGGAAATACCTCTTAAGTAAAAGTGGCAGATTTTCCAGAGGAACTAGCAAAAGATGCACATTTCTGCAGCTTAAAATCTTTCCTAGTATTCTGAAATAAATTCACTTAAACCTGGAATCTAAGCATAGCTCTTTCCAAGTAGACCATAATCTACTGTTAACAGCAGAAACTAAAAGCCAGATCAAATGGTTAAAATATCACTTTCATATTTATGCTAAAGAAGTGTAGGTAACAAAAGAATACTCAAAATTTGACTGCACATAAGGATTTATAATGGAAAAACCTACTCAAGCTCAGCAAGAGTTGCATGGTTTAAAATTTTGTGCCAATTTCTCACAAACCAGAGGGCTGACTAGCTTAGACCACAAGTCTTCTGCACTAGCAGAGCTGCTACGATTAGTGGAACCTGCTGGCTCATACATAACTCATGAAGAATTCCCCCCTTTCCTCCCAAGGGAAACAATTTTGCGTAACAGCAGCACTTTTTTTTTCCCTCCACATGTAAACCTGTAGAGTTTTAGTACAAGTTAGAGCAAGAAGTAGATTGGCCCAATGCAGAAAGCATGAATTCCAGAGACAAATTATTTAAATAAGAGGTTTTAGAGACTAACAGTATAATTACAGTTCAGCTGAACTTAAAAAAAAAGCTTTCTGCTCTCTGCATGAGGTCCAGCTGCAGTGGAGCCAACACACAGTTGATGACAAAGCGTGCATGCTGACATGAATGCATGCAAAGAAGCTAAATTCAGCAGGTACAAACAGAATACCCTGTTAAGTATTCTCTTTCTATATTTTATTTATAAAGGTCAGTAATGTTTGAACATCACAATTATAAATTAATTACTCTACAGAGGCTGACAGTCTACTTCCTAGACAAAAATAGCTTTCCTAACTTTTGCCTTATTCCAGTCACCACCCTGACCTGCCCCCACGGGATCAAAAAAACCAACTGATTTGATGAATCCTTAATAACAGGACTGTCTATCTGTTTTCACAACCTCAAACAACTGGAGATAAAAGGATCCAAGATCAGGTACAGAAACTCAAGTGAGCAATCATTCCTTAAGGTGGAAAAAAGCCTCTTGGGCTCTTCAAGACATTTAAGACATTTTTAAAATGGGCTTTTATTTAGTATCTACATAAAAACACTATTCTTTTACTAAAAGAGAGAAATACAGACTGAGGAAAATTATGAACACAACCATTTAAAATGCAAGTTTCAGATGCATCTAGTAACTAATCAAGAAGTATTGTAGAGTAGCATCTGGGTTTCAGAAATATAATAAATATCCTAAAAATAATTCTCATGAGCAGTTTTGGAGACTGACAGTTCACTTTTTGCTCTACTAGAGCTCAGCTGTACAACCCCATGTGTTTAGCACGTCACCGTGAAAAAACACATTCTTAAGTTTGTTAAACCAATTCTCACTTGAGTTGTCAGATGGTGGCACCAACCATGCATATAAGACATGAGAACAAGTTCAGGCTCCACCGCAGACAGTCTGCTTTACAACCGTTTTTCTATTCTATTTGAACACCTACTCTTATGAGGTGTTACAAGATGACTTCAAAGTTGAAGGCATGTGCCACTCATGAGCAGTGCTTTAAATATTCAGCAACAGGGCATGAGCCTAGAATGTGACAAAGAAAGTGCAGCTTGAAGCTTGACAGATTGAGATCAACAATGTTCCATCTAAAAAGTTACAGATATTTGAGGGAAATGAACAACTTTACATAGCATTCCCCACACTATACATAACGAAAAAAAAAATCATAGAAAGTACTCTCCTATCCTATTTTCTCTCCCAAGGCCCAAAGCATCTAAAAACCACATTTTTATTTCCTTGTGTGTATTCTATTCACTGAGTTTGCCCGACCCGACTTGGGAGATAATGTCCCCTGCCACTGCAGAGCCAGCAAAGGAAATGAAAAAGCAAGAACTGCTGTGGGATAAAGCTGCAGATAAGAACTTGTGTTATCAAACTACTGCAGTATCAGTTTGCTGATCTGCACAGAAATGCAGAATGCATACAAGTCACCTATTCATTTGCATTTTGAATTTTAACAGAATTTTCATAGAAAACTGGAAATGATAGAGATCAAAGGCAGCTTTCCTAACAAAATGCTAAATAAAGCAAGTAAAAAATAAAAAAACATTGAGACCTAGTGCCTCTTTTTACTAGTGCCCCAGTGAAATGAATTTACACAAAAGCTCCATTTCTAAGTCCATAAGATTAGGCATCAGAGGAAGAACAAATGCATTTCCTTGGTCACTTTTCTACCTAAACATTACATTCACAAGCCACAGCTTCATCTCTCTGGCTAGCACCTATCCCACCAGCACTGAAAGAAGGGAGTGAGAGCAGGGGGGAGAAGGGAAATAGGCTTATCCTTTGCTACACATCTTGCTAATTAAGACCTCCAGACTAGCCAGCTCAGACATTAATGCATCACACACCTTTTAACACAGAACTAAGCATAGGCTAAGTATTTATCCAGAGTCCCATGTAAGTTTTGTAGATCATGCTGAATCCCATAATGTGGTTATCATTACTCCAGCTACCTGAAAGTTAGCTTGGACATAGCTACAGAAGGTACAGTCCCATCTCTTCACTACGCAGTGCAGACGTACCCGTAATCCTCTGTGCAGAGGGCTGTGACAGACTCCTCAGTTCTGCTTACTGCTTTAACAACACTCTGCTGTCAAACCTGGAAAGGATATTCTGCAATTCAACACCACAGACCAGAAGAAATGTGAAGCTACATACATAGTTACGCAGGAAAAACTCAAACAAAACTCATCTCAACTAGTTCATACGTATGTTGCCAAATCCTTTGCTGATGCCCCTTATGAATGGCTTTATAAATGTGCTTTTTTTCGGGGGGGGGTGGGGGGGAGCGGGGTGGGGTAGAGGTGCTTGTTTGGGTTTTTTAAAGTTGTTTATTGTTACGGTTCTAGAACTAGCTTTGATTTTTCAAATATTTCAAGACCTACATAAATAAAATCATTAACAATTTAGCAAAGGTTTTAATTCAGAGGTAACCAGCAAGTTAAATATGGAAATCTGGCATCATCGGTATAACAGCCTTAAATTAATACAACAGTTCAGTCTCACAGCAATCGTGAAGATGTCCTAATGTCATCTTTAGTAGTTCCTCCAGTTTAGATTTATATTGTAAAATTCATCATGTTTGATGAATTACATTCCCTTTTTGCTCAATGTGAGATTATAAGATTTTTGGCTCCAGTGTTCTTGGGGGACTAATGCTTAATTTTCTTTCATTTTCAAAGAAATAGAATTAGTTTTGCCCAGTACAATTTTTCCTGACGTTTAGGCTTTAGTTACTGATTTCTGGTATATAGCCACTGGCAACTTTAAAGCACAAGGGATTTTATCAAGGGGTCATACAGTTCACTGCTTATGTCAGGCTGAGCTGTACACAGACAAATTGGATTCCTTATCTCCCCTCGCTTAGTTGGATCCTTATTGATTATAGTGAGAAATCAGAAAAGTCTGAATTTCACTACAAACAGGATTCCTCCTCCTCCCCCAATTAGCAGGGCTCTGCACAGAAGCTGGAAAATTATACTACGTTTATGACACTCTCAATCCTTTATACATGCCACTAAATGTCATAATCCGTATTTTCTTCCCCCAACTATGATCAAGCTTTTACCATTTTCATTTAAAAAAACCCCTAAACCTAAGTTAGTCCATTAACACCTAGGATGTCCCTCAGAATAACAGATTTTATTGATCTGAAATTCTCAGACATTACCTCATCATATAGTTACCACAACAGAAATGGCACTGAACCAAAGAGGAGAGACGACATTTTTGTGTTGCCAGTAAATAAAAACAAAAGCACATCACATTGGTTGCAGTTTGACACGCGTGTTGAACAAGGCAGATAAATAATTTAGCAAGCCAAAATTTGGTTTGCTAATATGTCTACGCTAACACTTTTCAGAAGTCTGTCACACCAGTCGTATCAAAAGCTGGACCTCACAGAGAGGCTGCAACAATAGCACTTCCATTAAATTGGCAAAAGGCAGCTGGAGCTTCAAATTAGCATCATTTCCCCTGGTTATAACAGAAAGCAATACATGTTAAGTCAATATAACAAAATTAGCTAAACTGACCACTAGCTTTAATCGGTGTCTTGTTTGACATTCAAAACTCCAGTAGGCTTTAGGTAGCACACAGCTCACAAGAGCTAATTTTTCTCTGCTTTCAGTGACAAGTTTAAATAATCATCACAAATAGCTACTAAATAAAGACAAAGATGCCATTTTTAAGGAGGAATGTGTTTACTCCTTGCTTTCAAAGACCACTTTACACCTTCAGTCTGGAATACTCCATATTTATATCTTCTGCACAGAGACACCTTCAGCATTGCAATCCTGCTCTAAGCAGGTCTGAGCTCTTTTACAAATACAGAACATGAGTGTTTTCTTTTCTGGGCAGACGCACCTTGTGGAGGTTAGGTAGTTCCTTCCCACAACCCTTCCCCCCAGTGCCTAGAGAAGTTGGCTAATAAAACACATCCCACCTTCAGATTACTGTCATACATAAGAGGAACAATATTTGAGAAGTTCGTACTAAAAACATAGGCATTGAATAGTTGGGTAGACCAGAAGAATGCAACCTCTTATAGCAGCATCTCTCTGTAACACAGATCTCCAACTGCCAGCATGCCAAATCAACTACACTTAAGATAATTGTATTTGTCTTTATGAGTCTCTGATTTTCTGACAGTTTTGTCTTCTTAGACCGCAATATTGATCACATACTGATGACAAACATTATCTTCATTCAAGGCCGCCAGCCAAGGAGCATGACCTAAGCACACCTTTACAAATCAACCATCACTTACAACAAAGTTGACACTCACAGCTAAGTCACAGAATAACATAGGTTGGAAAGGCCTCTGGAAGTCACCCCAATCCACCCTCGTGCTCAAAACAAGTCTAATTAGATGAGAGTGCTCAGGGACTTGTCTGGGTATCTCCAAGGATGGGGATTCTACAACTTCTCTGGGCAACCTGTTCTAATATTTGACCTATTTCACTATAAAGCACACAGTGCTTGCAATTTGCCTGAATCATTAATTCAGAAAACTGTTTCTCACATATTAAAATCATCAAGACCACACTGAGTTCATTCCCTTACAAAAAATGGGGAAAGATGAAGGACGTGTGTAAGAAAGGGAGAGGAAGGATGAGAGTGAAGACAATTTCACCCAAAACAGAGGAAAAGTCTTTGCACTACTCTTCAGCAAGCCATGAATTTCTGTTCTCTAGCACAGATACGATGACATAACAGCCAATGCAGGTGAGGTCAAAGACAAGGGATGAGGAAAAAGAGAAGGGAGACCATGCTCCCCTTGTTTATCATACTCCTCCCTCTATTCAAAACCGTTTCACTGTATCCAGACACAGAAAAATGGTTTTCATGCAGGAACTGAAAATGCCATCTCAGCATCAATTGTTTGCAACCACTCAATCCTCTTAAAGGCTGACAGAAAGAAAATAAGTCTGGTGGCAAACAATCACGTGAACAGAACCTGTGGTGACTGTCAAGTGTATGATCAGAGTAGGAAAAAAAATCTTGACTTTGCTGAACGAAATTGTCAAGTGATCAAAATCCTATCAAGGAATTCCTTCTTTTAGCATATAGAGAATGTGGTTTGTGTGTCACACAGAAGTGAAAACCCCAAAATTAAAGACGATAGCCCTCTACTTAAAACATCACCTGAATAATTTTACTCATAAAAACAATCTGTAAGTGCCCCTGAATTAATTATGCTGACAACTACTGGGAACAGGAACTTACTCAGTTCTTCAGAAGATCACTTTCCAGCTATGCCCCAACCCTACGACAGAAGAGGGAGAAAGAGGAAATGGAGCAGTGGTCTATAGTTTTTTTTAAAAAAACGCAATTCTAACATTCAAGATATTCATGAATATGTTTAGTGCTTCTGTATTAACCATGCAGAAACAGTTATCAGAGCACCATGGTATTAACTGTACACTTCAGGTTAGGTGTAGGAAGCATAGAGAAAAGAAATGATGATGAGATGAGAGAAAGAATGATGATTTTTCTTCTCTCCTCCCCACCCGGCTCCTGCCAAACCATCAGCAAGTATTAGCACACCTTAGGTCTGGATACTTGCGAGTTAGCACAAAGGCCAACAAAACCAGAAGCTGCTAGAAGTACAATCGGTTTTGGGGACATAAAACCTGAATAACAGATATAGACAGAGACTGAAGTTAACTATTCCCAACTTCAATAAATACAGCAAGTGAAAGGGGAAAAGACTGAAAAAGCATTACGTCAACCATCAACTATTCAAAGTGAAAAACAGTAAATCAAAATTTCAAGTAGGAATCCCTCAGTTTCCTTTTTTTAAAATTTTTTAAATAACAGGACAGGCTATCTTCACACCCCCAATAGGATGCCAGTCACCAACAAGTTTTTGTGAAGCAACCACCAGTACATGAAAAGAACAGTGATCTTGAGAGCTGCAGCACTGTACTGTAATCAGAAGATGCAGCAGGAAGCACCAAGCTTTCCTTCCTCTGGAAAAGGCTTGGTGAGTAGTATTTAGCGTATTTCAAAAGTTTAAAGAAAGCTGTCAGTTTGCATCTCCTGAATGGCAATACCACACACTGCTACAGAACCACTAGACAAAAGGGTAAGAGGATCCAGTGTACTGCCAGGGTTACAAAAATCATAGAAACAGCTTTTACCATATAGTGCCCACAAAAGAAAAGGCCAAGCACTTTTCCTCTTCACTCAGCTGTTTTACAATTGCAAGCCAAAGGTCAACTATCTTCACTCACTTTTGGAAACCAGCCACAAGATTACTAATAACCAGCTTAATGGCTACAGTTCAAATACGATTCAGTCAAGTCCCGAATACATGGGTATGCAGCAATAATGGCACCATGACATCACAAGCAAGTTATCTGCTGAAATCAGAGGGAGTCAGACAGCGTGCATCTTTGCCTTCTCTCCCCACAAAGAGAAACATGAACTTCCAAGGAGTGGGAATTAAAGTGTTAGAGATTTTGTTCTTTCCTTAGTGTGGCCAAGGCATAACATTTCGCTACTAAACAATCCTTTGCCATCATCATATATGCCGTCAAACTAACTCGACTTTCTGGAGGTGCATCACGACAGGTGTCTAATAGCTATATTTAAAGAAGTCTTCACTACACGTCAAGTTATGTGTGTGCCTCAGCAAGGGATATCTAAAGAGTGAAGCGTGCAGGTGCATTCAACATGTTACAAGTTTATTTCTCTTCCCAATTCATTTGAGGGCAGCAGGATTGACCTGATTAGTAAGACAGATCACATGAGGCACATGAATGGGATACCCTGAGATTTCTCAGTCATGAGCAAAGTCCTAACAAAACAGATCTGGTGTGTCTGGTGGAAATTAATTTCCACAACTTGAAACACATTTGAAGTGAACCAGACTTTCAAAATGACAAAGAGCCACTGAAGTTTGTCAGTTTGAGTAAAGTGAACTGTAACAATTCTAATTGTTTTTGGCTTATTTGTCTGAAATTTGCCAGCTTTAGACAGTGAACCTTACCATGCTGCACAGAACTCACCTCAACTATGTGCTGAAGAAGGATTCCTGAAACTCTGGGAGTTTCCATTAACTTCAGTGATAATCTTGAGCAATTTACCATTTCTATAACTCACTTTACTCATCTATGAAGTAAGTATGTAAAATTTGTAAGCATTTTCAGAATATGAGCTGAAAGGAAATAGTTTGAAGAACTGTTCATCAATGCTTTGAGGAAGTGTTCAGCCTAGGTTTTGTGTAGAGTAGGAAAATCCCCCTCTGTATTCTAGGAAAAATACAATGATTAATGTAGTATAACAGCATACATACCACCATGTTTCTATTCTTGTGAGAAAATTTGTATTTATGGGATGACATAGATAGGACTCAAGAACATCTTACTATCAGCCACTGTGCGCAGTTGTAAGAGTTTTAGCACAGACTATACTTTCAAAAGTCTAAAAAAAAAGTTATTTTTCCTTTAATTCTTAGAGAATAAAATGTTTTTAAATTAATGCAAATTTTACAAGACATTTTTTCACGTACTTCAGCAAACTTCTATACCAAACTAGATAAAAATAATTAAGAATACACTTTAAAATAAACTAGATTTCATTATACTTAATTTTTCCTTCCTGTTCAGCATTTTCTACAAGCTGACTTCAGCTGTGCTCTACTTCAAGTACACCATAAAAGCTGAGGGTAGCTAGATATAACCCAAAATAGAATAATACAGCTCAGGTTAAGAAAAATAAATGCAAGGTTATCACAGAAGACTTCTAAAATCCTGACAGTCTCAAATGTTTAAAAACAGCAGAAGGAAATATTCTGGTAACATACATAAACACTGGAATTGAGGTGTACAGGTCTAACAGGCATTTTTAGGCCAATTATGGGCCAGGGATGCATAGGATATATACAGATGCAATTATTTTAAAAGGTAACAATCTCAAAGCAGGATACATTTTTGTAACCTTCTATCTGTTGATGGCCACACAATATTTCTGCACTTTTAACAAAGCCACAGTTATGTTACTGAAATATCAGCTATAAAAGACACATATTAAGTTTACACATAGAGGTTGTTTTTTCCAACTTATCTTAAAATAGTAGTTAAAATCAAGCCCTTCCCTGGCAAAAATGTTGAGCAGATGAGTAATCCCACTGAGGTCTGCAGGACTTGATTTGTCAGCATACACAAAGTTACAGCCTTACATCTGCAGGATTGGCACCTCTCAAAACAGTTTCTACCCGAAGCATTTTAGAAAGAAGCCGCTTAAAATACTTTAATACTAAATACGTCACACAAGGAAAGTAAAGCCCATCTTATACGTTCATGGAGAAATACTGACCCTGAATGAAACTCCATTAAAACATTCCACAACATGGCTCTTATTACTCAGAAGCAACAAAGCTCAGAGTTATGCTTCACTGAGGCCAAATCACTATGCATTTTTATATTTTAACCCTGCCAAAATAAAATTTTAGGCTTGTTCTGTGTGTCCAGTTTTTTTTAAATAAAGTTTTAGAAATTCAAGTATTTTTCAAATCCCTTTAATATAGCCAAGATGAAGCCTAAAAAGCCTTTGATATATTGAAAGAACTATAGACCAAAATTCCTCTAATGCACTCCAACATCCACTTACATCTACACAGATCCATTAAGTATTCAGCCACAAGCTTATCACTCGAGTTCATCAGGACTGAAGATAAAACTCAGCAGCAATATTTGACAGCCTGATGCTAAAGGATTATCTACTGAGAAATAATCTAATCACTGTTCTTTGATATTGGAATCCTTGGCAAGAGGCAAAGGAAAGGAACACCAAATTGATCTTGATCACTTTAAGGGGTTTCCTCTCGTAGAAGGGAATTCAGTGTAGAGATTATCTTGTACTTTTGCTTACTTGCTACCATGTTTACAGCTCAGTTTTCAAATATTCCATTCTCTGAAGAGAGAAATGAGAGACTTTGGGATGCATCCTTAATACAGAAACGAAACAGCCTCTCCTGCTCTTAGAGAGGTCAGACTGGGATTGAGGAAATCTTGAGGTACCCTGTTAAAAGGAGATGGCGTTCGCTGGCAACGCAAAAGAGGGTCAGGTCTGACGGACAGGAAGAGACTCACGAGAGAAGCTGAAAAGCCCAGGGCGAAAGAGGGAACTCCCAGGCCCTTACCCTCCACTTACCTTAAGGATATCCCCCCGTTTGAAGCTCAGCTCGTCATCCGCGGTGGCTTTGAAGTCGTACTTGGCGATGGCTTCCATGCTGGGGCTGCCGCGCACGGCGGTGCGGGCGGTGGGAAGGAAGCGCTCCCCGAAGCCTCCGCTCCTCCCGCGGCGGCTCCCGCCTCAGCCCTCCCGCGGCCCGGCTCCGTCCGAGACGCCGGCCCCGTCTCTCACATACAGGGAGACCGGGGGACGATCCGCCCTAGGGAAGGGGGAGAAGG
>NW_008795318.1:237858-242603 GCF_000699145.1 Aptenodytes forsteri | reverse complement strand
GCAGGCTGCCTAGCCCCGGGAGGGCAGGTCCTCCCCTCTCCCGCCTAGCAGCGGGACCGCCTCTCACGGGAAACCACCCGCTCCTCGCATTTTTAATTACAGCGAGACGTAACAGGCGGGAGGACACGGCGAGATAGCCCTGCGAGAGAGCCCTGTCGGCGGGAGCGGGCGGAGAGCACCGCGGCCGGACCGAGCGGCAGGGCGCTGCCTGCACTCAGCACTGCCAGGGGCTGGACATCTCCGCTCAGGGGACACACCACCAAACCCCATCAGCTCCAGCCCACGCTGTTGACAGGCGGCTGTGAAGGGGCGACGCGCTCCTCTCCCCTACGTGCTGCACCGGGAAAGCCCGGTCTGGAGACGCAGCTTACACCAGTAATTTGGGGTTTTTACCGTTCATACAGCTCATATCAATTTAAATAGAGTAAGTTAGACAAAACAGATAATACTTTTGTGGGTCCTCTGTAACAGGACTTTCTTGCAATTGAAATGCCTATCAAAAAGTGTCCTAAAATATTATTACATAGAGACATAGTTTGGGCTCACTCTAACGTAAAAGCAACCATCCTGAAATTCCAGCATCTTGAGCAGCAGAACATGTTAAAAAAAATATTCATAAGCACAGCATGACAGTCAGCAAGTTTGAGTATCTCTTATGGGCCCAGAGAAGAAATGACATCAAACCTGGCAAGGCATATATAGACACTCTGAAACAACTGAAAAGGCTTGTATCTTGATCTCAGGTTAGAATAGCTGGAGTTAGATTAAATCCTTCGCTCATTGGATAGCAGAGAAGGTAAGGGATCAGAAAAAAAGCCAAGTAAGATAGCCTATAAGTTAAAAACCATCATGAATACCCCTCTGAAGAACCAGCAGAGAGCTGGTACTTGTCAATGACAATTCAATACAGAAGAGATCTGACAAACACCAGTGAACCCACGCACCTGCTAATTCAGTCTCTGTGGTTATGGCCCAGCAAGAGTCCTGCTATAGGCAAAGGCAGCAGATGGCAATAGTATTTTCTCATTCCGGAGAAAAACCTGCCTTACATAAATGCAGTTCAGCAATTAATATGCTTATATTCCACAAATCCTGTGTCTGCTCAACCTTCAGCTCCCCATAAAGAATAATGAAGCTCAAGGCAAACACCCAAACTAAGATTTCTTCCCAGGAAACTGGCAGAATGGGAAGAGGTATTTACAGGATTTACCTTGATCAAAAGAAGACCAGCTTAGTGAAGTCCCCACATGGACAGGGCTCAGGGTTTTCTCTGGTACTCCTACACAGCATTACTGAAACGTCAGTAAGACTGACAAAGCTGTCAACAGCCACGAAGATCACAACTGAACAATCTGCCTATGCTACTGCAACTACTGGAAATGAACATACTGGATCCAAGCTTCGACCCACACACGTAATTAAAACCAAGAAGTGTATCATCTTAGCTACATTTTGATGATTCTAAAAATACTTAATTTTAGTTTAATTGCTGATGAAAAAGCATCTGTCTTTCTGATGTCAGTCTTCCACACTGTACTAGCATACACATACAAACAGCAACAACTTTCCTTCGCCAGGAACACTTTCCCTTTGCCAGCCTCTATTGTGTTTGGTTCACCATCTCCTCACCGTTCTAACCTGGCCTCTTTGTTTTTTAACTGATGGTATTTATAATTTTCTGCTATTCTAGCAATATTAAGGAGCAACATGGACAATTGCATATGAAGCAATGGAAAATGCAAACATTTGTTCAAGCATACTGTCTACGTCCTGTACGTTTCATGGTAAACATCATCGGTTTCTATTCCTTCTTAAAAGATAAATATTACTGGCAGCAACATTTTGGTGTTTCAAACAGCACAATGCTACATTTGAAGATGTGTATCATTATATGGGCATGCAAACACCATCAGCTAAGGGAACACTGCTTGAAAACCCTAAGTTCCAAACCGAAGAATGTAACAGCAAGTTGCACAACTTAAAGAATATGTTATAGGCTCAAGACACATTTAAAGAAAGAAATTACTGCCTATTGGTAAATGTTCCTTTCTTCTCTGTACAAAAGTATTGCTACCTAGTACTGCATTAACATCTAAGAATTTTTTTTTTTTTAACTGAAGGAGTTAATACACAACTTTCTTAGAGAAACTGATGTGGCATTTCCAAGAACTATACTGGCATTTCCCTGAGCTTAGCAATAGTAAAACATTGGGAAATTTTCCAGCACAATTCAAGATGAAAGAGATTAATCACGCAATTTTCTTTAAACATGCATTCATATTACTACCACCATCGTATATATTGTCAGCATGTAAAGGAGTGATGCTTCCAGGTAGCAATACTAACAACAGCTGCAGTGTAGAACAAAACTTTAACCATCACAACTTTAGGCAAAAGTGTAGCTGAAGTTTAGGCGTAAAAGTTACATGCAAATTAGGGAAAAGCTTTGAAAATATTAAACCAAGATACTTGCACAGCAAATGTCAGAAAAGGTAAACTTAGAACATCAATTCACTTACGGTCACTTAGAAAGCATTTGCTGTTCATTAATCTTATTAAATAAGTTCTTATAGACAGTCAACCACATAATTATTAAAATACAAACCAACTGCACAACAAGGGAAAAATAAGCTTACTGGGGAAGTAGCTTGTGCTAGGTGTCTCCCCACTGAGAGCTCAGCTGTAGGTATTTGTTTTAGGCAGACATCAGTGAAACAGGACATGCTGCAAATACTAGAGCGTACCCCAGCTCCACAGACTTCAAGTGGAATAAGAAAGGTGTGAATTAATAAGTGTCAAAATATGAATACAATGAATACACATTACTAGAATTATCAGATGATCTTACTAGAGAAATGACTAAGATTTCTCAGAATATCAATATGTTTTTCACCTCTCGCCTTACTGTGATTTGGGGCAAGATACTTCTCTTGCTCTTAAAAAATCTGGGAGGGGAGAGAGGAAGAAAAGGCAGCAGATGCACTAGCAGTAAATTCTTATTACCAATACAGTGCTGCAGCTCAGGACAGAATATAAGTAATTATAAATACAAACCTCCCTGTTGTAGCCTACAGGAAACAATGCTCACATTCTTTTCAACAGATATTTCAAAAAACACACAGGCAAAGGTAGGCTTTTTATACTGCTCTTACAAACAGCATTTTTTCTAGCAAGTGAGAGCTTTCTCATTGTTCTCTTTCCACTGTTTTACTGTTCTTCTGGAAAGTGATGTGGGCAGGAATAGAAGAACAGACAGTTTAGAAAAGCCAAAGCGAGGGAAGAAAGAAGATACATTCAGTGGAAGATTTTGCAAAGAATCAGATCCTAAGCTTCATCAGCTGTTATAGGACAAAACATTACTGAGGGTGGTGGAAAGAAAAAATGTGTGGATACATCATCTGGAAGACATGCAGAAATGTTAAGTGTCAGGCTCTAGACAAAAGAATAGAAAGAAAAAATCTTAAGGGCAGAGTGCTAATTCAAATTAGCCAAATAAGGAAGTATAACACAATAAACGAACGAGGTAAAATACAAATTAAATTATCAACATACAAAAACCAGGTCAGGGTCATAAATGATACTCATGATCTACTAGCTTAATGTGTTTCAACTTCCTTAAGCACGTCTTGTCAGAGGACAACTCAAGATATCACGTACAAAACTAAGCTACAGCACAAAGCACAGATAATATTTATCAGATCAAATCATTTTATCAGATCAAATAATTTTATCAGGTAATAGAAAACTTCACCTCTGCCAAAATTTATTTATTGCCACTTTTTTTTTCTTATTTTAAACTTTATAAAGCAGCTTTAAATGTTACAAGCCTGCCTGATATTATGAAATACTTAAAACACTACATGACTTAATAATCATAAGAGATTATGATAATTGAAAGGTCTTTTTTTGGCACAAATTCTCAACATCCAAAGTTTGAACAGAAATGGATTACAAACACTGTTTGGAGAAGATTAACAATCTGTGACCCTTCAAATTTTGGCCCTTGACCACAGGCATTTAGTAATTTTTAAAACATGAAATGAACTTCCCTAAATACTATATTTATCTATGACTTGCTCTCCCAGTTATTAACTGTGCTACAGAATACTTTTCTCTTTATGTTATAAAAGAGATGTCTGAGTCAGATGTTGCGGGAGTTAACAAGACTGCATCCTCATTTTCTACAGATTATTTGAAACTGTATTGGCAAGTTAAACCTTATCCCACAAAACCAACACTGAATCTCAAGCAGGAAGTTCAGAAGAGAAAGAAGAGGCTAAGAGAAAAATGTCTTTATCATAGAAACTCACGTTTGAAGCATGACCTGAAAGGCCTTCGGAGAAAGAAAGGTATGGATGTTAACTTGCCTACAGGGTATCCACAACCTTTTAACCTTTGGAAGCGGCCTGAAGTTACAGGACTCTGCCGGGGAGTATTAAAAATAAGTCCCAAGAACCACCACCAGCCAACACTCCACAGACGTACGGCAAAGAGGAAAGTGACCCAAGACTAAAACCCCTCTGGGGGAGCCAAGTATGGAGAGCTGTACGGAGAGCTAGGGAATCTCGCCTAGCAGATAACTCCTCTACAGCCCAGGACCTTATATTCCGACCCCCACCCGCCCCGTGGCCAGCCCTGCTCCGCAGAGCCCCCACTCCCGAGAAGCGCCCAGCGCCCCAGGAAGGACGGGGCCCACCGGGGCGCAGGCCCACAGCCCCGGGGCGCAGGGACAGCGCTGAGGCGGC
>NW_008795318.1:230349-237298 GCF_000699145.1 Aptenodytes forsteri | reverse complement strand
GCCCCTGCCCCGAGGCCGGCCCGCCCCGGGCACCGCGCCCCACGGCCGGCCTCGCCGCGGGATTTGTGTGGAAGCGAGCGGGGAGAAGAGGGGAGGGGGAGAGGCAGCAGCCGAGCTACCGAGCCCTCCCGAGCACTGCAGAAGTACGGGCCGTGCAATACTGGACTATATTAATCCCCCGGGGGAGGAGGCCACGAGTACAGGCTTCTGGAGGTGAAACCACTCCGTGTTCGTGCAAAGCATTTGCCTAATTTATCTGTGCCTGCACTTGTCTGTTAGACAGGGCAGTCTACCACACTGGAGTTAGCAAGGAGAAATTAGTTTAGAAACTACCTGTAACTACCAGGGAAAACTCTATGCCAGCATTAAAGCCGAGCTCATCCATGCAGTGTTTGAGCGGGCACTGAGGGGTGTGGAAGCACTCGCCGAACCCTGAGAGCAAAGAATACACCTAGTAGAGCCATTACTTGACAACTATCCTCCCTTTCAAGCACTGATTAAGGCATCCATGCTGTAGGAAAAAAAACACAACAGTGTGGTCATACATTGCAATTAAAATATGCACAGAAGGCAAAATTCAGATTGCACAGGCAACTAATGCCAGGGTTTAAATACATGATCCTCCTAACATTCTTTTAGCTTGAAAAGACTCTAATTACAACATACAGTAAGAGAGTTGCTTAGGTAAACATCAGGGCTCGACTCGTCGATAAAGCCACCGAATAAAAAAAAGCTTCCCTCTGGCTCTGGAGAGGAAAGCTAGTTTCTGAACTAGAGGCTTTCTACAACTGTGCTCCTGCTCCCCTGAAAGGATAAGCCAACTATAAGGGTTACTTTTTTTTTTTGGGGGGGGGGATAGGTTGCTCCCCATTCCCTCACCCCCAAAAAGATGCTGAGATTGGGAATGTGGGGTCTAAGCACAGCATGTACCACAGCATCAAGACATAAGCTGTAGAGTTCACATCTGGGCTCATGTAAATTTAGGATTATTCTGGACCAAGGTCGGGGTTCAAGACTACATCTAATTTAGGCATAGATAATTGATATTTTGAGAGATGCATATTTTTAGCCTCCAATTAAACCCACTTTCTTTTTTTTAAGTAAACCACCACATTGGTTGATCTCCCCAGCTGTACTCTGCAGGGGGAGTGTCATGGTTTCATCCACACCAAGATTCAAACATCAGAATATATACTGCTACCTCATACAATTTGGCTTACAAACCATGTTCTGCAAACATTGCCTGCTGACATTCTCATTCTAAATGCTTAAGCAGCTTGATAAAGATTCCCGAGAGGTTATTTTTGAATGAAATCTGTAGTTTAAACCCTTAGCAAGATCATTTTCTCCTCCTAAGCATTGTACTTAACGGGTTTTAACTTATTCCCAGATTTGGGTGTTGGGGTAAGGTGTGAATTCTCCCAATACTTCATTCAAAAATTGGAAAGGGTGGAGAAAAAGAGCTATAGGAGTTGAGGATGCTACAAATGTTTCAGACATTCCTTCTGAGGATGCAGAAGTCATTCATCTAGGATGACACAAAGATTGATGAAATAGGAGCTAGATTCCAAGATCCCTCAAGTCCCCAGTACTTGTTCCTAGAACAGGCTTACAGAATCTCTGGTTTCATGTATGACCTCAAAATGAGGATTTAGAAGTTCTTAGTAAGCCTTCTATAAGGTAAATAACATCTTCTCAGAAAAGTTATAGCAGCTACTTTTAGCTGGACTTGAAAAGCCAGATATGGCTAACAGCTGCCAGTTGAATGATAGCTACTTTAAGAGGCTGCAGCTGCCCAACTTTAAAAGGGTAGTCCTAGAAAATCAAACAAGCAACAAATTTTAGAAATAGCAGAGATCAAAGTGTTATAGAAAGATATTCCTGATAAAGGAGTTGCTGAGATATACTTGCTTGCAAACCAATTAATGTAGAATGTTCCCCCAGCTTGCTAACAAGTTAATGCTTTAGAAAAATACACAACTTACTGTGCAAATACAGTGCAGCTTCATTACAGCAAAAGCTGAAATCCTGGCATAGCTGTAAGCAAGGGTGAAAAAGGCAACAGAGACCTTGTTTTGCTAGAGGATCAATTTCAAATGCTTTCTGTAGTCTAGAAATAGCTTGAATTTTCTATGACAGTTTGTTGTGATAAAATATAATCTAAGATTAGCTCTGAGTATTTTAAGAAGTACTGAGGGTAAGAAAAATCTTGGTGTCTGACATTTCTTTTGGATACCTTTTTAAACTTCTCAGAGCAGTCTGGGGAAATAAATGTATGTTTTTTGCTATGACTAGATCAGAGGAATATTTGTTAAAAACAGTATTTTTGTGTAAGCAGCCACACAAGGTTTAAAATTGCTGCTTGGAATATTCATATTAATACCATATTACTGACTAAAGACAATAGTTACTGATGACATAAAGCTTAACATTAGTAACAGCAGTTATGTTAGTGCAAATGTTACTGAAGACAAACCATAGTGATAATACGTGCCTTATCTTGACACGGTCTTTAAACTATTTAAACTTCCATTAACATCTATGTCCTTGCAATGGAATTTAATTATTGTGGAAACTTCTAGATTATTAGAACTCAGAACTCCCAACTGTATGTCATTTAAAGATTAACTTTTTCTAGTGTTGTTACAGCAAATGCATGAACTTAGCATATGTTGTTTAACATACTGCTTCTCCAGACGAGTAACTCTGGCAGGTATTAAGAGATGGGATGTACCCGTTCCTAATTTTTGTCACCATCTTAGTGCTACTGTGTGCAGTAAATGTACTTCCATGTAGGGCTGATGAAAGAAGCTAAATGCTAACCAGCAAGATATTCTAGACTGTTTCTTTTCATTCAAAGGAATAAAGAAGTGACCTCTCACTCCCACTTGCTGAGAGCATCAACACATGCAACTTCAAAGGTGGTTTTGAAAACTAAGCATCAGAGCTTAAATTGAAGCCCAGGGGCCTCTGCCTCAAACAAAAGAGCAACTGGGAACTATTGGGAGAGCTATTGAACTTAGAGACAGTTCATAGTCAGAAAATATTTGCTCTAGCTTTGATTCATATCTGTTCTCTCTATTGGCAAACACAAGTTAAAAGCTTGTGAACTGACACAGTAATGAAGGAATGAGCTAGTGTGGTCTCTATGTTCTGCGTGCATTGTGAGCAAATTTACCTACAGCAGAATTTTTCTGGTGATAGTGCAAGACAAAGAGCCCAGAAAGCAATCATTTCTCAGGTGGAGCAGAGGCTGCAACAAGAAAAATCCAAGCTTGAGTGGAGAACAAAAGTGATCCTTAATTTGTAGTTCCTTAATTTGTAGATGTTAACTTGATGCAAAGTTGCATGAGGCCAAATTCTTTCAGGCTTCTAATCAATCAAGAGGAAAAATCAGAGTACTTTAGATACTGTCAGTATCAAAGATAAAACAGGGTGGGTGTAATTCCCTTGAGCATGAGTAGGAACTACTTGGTGGTTGCTGGCATCTGACATCACATCCCAGCTCTCACAGAAGGAACTTCTGGCCTTGAGTAAGTCCTTGCTTCATCAGCACTGGTGTTTCACAGAGAGATCACCTTCTTGACAAACTTCCGAAATGTAAGCAATTTCTTTACAATGATGTGGCTTAACCCTACATTCCACATGCTTCAGCATGTGTGTCTTCTGAACCACAGGCAGAGGAAGCTTTTCTATTAGAGCTCTCCAAGATGTCTCACTTCATCCTTTCTGTAGTCTTCACGTTTGTTCCTAAGCCCATTCTCCTCAGACATGAGAATCTGTGATCATCATGAACTACAATACACAATTGCCAATTTAAGGAATTTTGTGTCTGTTGCAATGATTTTTTTTAATGGCTTCTGGCACTATAATTGTAATAAAATACATTGCTAATATGCACCTTTATTCCTCTGATGTATTTCCTGATTTCAAAGAATTGTAGTGATTTTTTTTTTTTTAAAGCAAACCCCTGACTGGCTCAACACATCTGAAGATGCTCAAAATTTCACATTGTGATTCTGCATTATATTGCTGCAGTTCACATAGCATAACACTATGTGTTATCATAGTTATATATAAGCATCCTGATGTATGAACCAGAGAGAAAGTTTCCTCCCATAGAAAACAATTCAGACAATCTGCTATGGGGAATGTAGAATAGATGTAGATAACTCAAGATAGCCCTGATCAATTTTCTTGCAAGCTGAAAATTTAATGCCATAAGACTGTTTTGACAGCTGTAGGGGAACTGACTTGCTATATACCTCTGTCTGAGATGAGCAGGAATAAAGTGGGTGCAGCAAATAGGGGAATGCCAGGAATGTAGGCACAGCAAGGAGGGAATGCTGGGAATGGGGCTGTTGATATTTGTTGCACGAACATTACCTTCTTGCCTTTTTCTTCTCACATCAACCCATGTTGGCCTCAGTTTAATAATCAAGCCAGGGACATTAGCCATAAAATCCAGAACTATTCCATTTAGTAGATGTCTGAGTCTGTCTTGGAGCAAAAGTTGCTTCACCAAACATGCCTGATGCAACAACAGAGCAATGAGTACGACCTGCTCTAGGAAGATGCTGAATACCTTGAGAAAACCTAGCAACTAGGTGCTAGTCTTAAAGTCAGGCCACATGCAACAGACCTGCAGATACTACTTACAGATAGAAAAGGCAATGAATCCCCTTCATTTACAATTAAGATTTAAAATGGTCACCAAACAAGCTTGGCCCATCGATGGAGTCTACAAGACTTAACTGGTATTACCAGAGTTTCTCTAAAACCTTAATTCAAGATCTAGATTTCCAGTCTAGATACAGGATTTCCCCACATGCCTATATCTGGAACATTGTGTGACAGTACTAATTAGAGGATCAGACAGCAAAACTAAGGAAAAACAACTGTCCAAATTTGTTTTCTGTGTCTACTATTTAGAGAGCAGGATAGTGAATGGATTGGGTAACTACTTTTCTGTATATTGACTACTTATTTTCATTTTAGTTTGCAGCTTTGCGTAGTGATAAAGGCAACAATATCAAAGGGATATAATAGATGTATACACATATACACAATATAAATATCCACATTCTGCAAATGGGGAAACAGAAGCATAGAGGGCTTGCCCAAAGCCATACAATAAACTAACGCATAAATTCAACAGCATTAGGAACAGAATTTATAGTTCTTGACTTCTGAGCCTTGCTGTAACCATCAGCCAGCTCTCCATGCTCAGAAACCCTCCTAATGCTCTGTTCTGGCTTTCTCACATACATATTGAAATGTTATCACAACTGTCTGTTTCTGTGAATCTGTCCAACTGCAGTAAATAAGTGTTGGTGCTTGTGACCCAGACAGAACAGCTGATCTGCCAAAACAGCTTCACAATTTCACTCATTACAGATCTCAAGAGCACTTGTGAAGCAGCTTAATCACCATGTGAGACAAACAGGGACTGTTTGACTTTTATAGACCATGAGACAAGAAAAGTTAGCTTAGCCTCAAAACCAGCAGAAAAAAAGGTCCAAAACAAAACCACCCATCAGTCTTACAGTAAAGCTGAGTGAACTAGGAAGAATGTAATAAAAGCAGATTCTCTTCCGTACCAGATGTGTTTCTATGGTCACAAAGAGAAGGACAAGATTGTTATAAAAATGACTATGTTGGAAATGCTGCTCAACCTGGGAACTGTAATAGCTGTTGCTGACATTAAGAAATTAAACAATAAAATGAGTTGGCTGGGGTCACCCAGAGCTGCTTAAGCTCTGAAAGAAATCTGTAAAAGGGAACCAGATCCAACTATAGTGTGCCATCTCCCTTTCTTTAGTACAAAAGGGCTTCTGCTTTCTTCCTACTCCCAATTCAGTCATCTGTCATTTTCAGGACAGCTTGGAATTGTCAGTTCAATTACCTTTCAGTTTGGAGAAAAGCAAAGCAGATGCTGTTTATTACTAAAAGGCAGAATCTCTCTCTTTTGAGGAATATATAATCTCACTTATTTTTTATAATTAGACATTGAATTATGTGTATCTCCCTTATTTATTAAAAAATACACAGGAGCTGGGAAGTAGTATCATTCAGCTAAAATGAAATACTATCTTCCTTTCAGCTTTGGTAGAGGTGTTGGTCAACTCAACTACTGCTTTTAATTTTTAAGACTCAGACACAGCTTTTGTATCAATCTTCTCCTTTTAATTCTTCTTATCACTACACACATTAGAAATATGGTCAATTCCTAGCATCTGTCACGAAATGTGCAAATGGGTAGGGGAATCAGACATACAGCAATTGCCTTTTCTAAACAATACAAAATTTTCTCGCCTATTTAATTAATTTTTAAGTTATTTTGCACTACTGTTCAGAAATGCTACTCATCAAATACTGATTAAAACGCAACTTCAACATCTTGCCAGAGAGCTTAACTAAAAAAAAAAAGGCAAAGAAAGATTTTTTTGCATACAATACCTGCTTTAAAGTGGTCCTACTCAAATTTTCATGTCTGCTCTACCCGCAGCAGCACACTGATGAGGACTGACTGAAAGGCACATACAGGGAGGTCAAATAGTTCCCTTGGATCTGTCAGGCACTGCAAGCCATTCAGAGGCGGAAGCTTACTGCAGACTGAGCTAGGTCTCTGCCCATATGTTGTGGTCCCAAGAGGAGACAGTATATCCCTGCGCTGAAGACATGGTGAGCATGAAATTAAGCATTTTCAGACTATACACATAGGTTTGCAGTAGCTGTTTCATTTCTGTAAACTCACTTCCTACCAAAATAATATAGGAGGCCTTTACACAGTGAAATGATTCCAAGAAGTACAAGGATGTGGAAAAAACCACCCAAGGAATAGTTTTAATAGCTATTTTGAAGCAAGTATGGGAAGTGATCTTAATTTGCAGGAAGAATTGACTGAGTTTCCATACCAGAATATCACATTACTATAAATCCAGAAGTA
>NW_008795318.1:228393-230339 GCF_000699145.1 Aptenodytes forsteri | reverse complement strand
GAATATCACATTACTATAAACATTCAGAAGTAACATTATCTTGTTTACCTTTAGACCATTAATTCACAATTCTGTAATATTAAAAAATAGAGACAATGATGACTTAACATAAGACAGAGCGCTTTCTTATAGAACAGGTCTTTACACCAAAGTTCTCAGATCCAAAAATCATACCAGTTTAGTGCCTCTTGAGTACTTCACAGCATTTGCCTTTTGAGTTTTCCCTTTGTCATCTAGTACTAGAATACATGGGAAAAGTGCTCTCTGAATAACCTGTCCTATTTCTGAATCTATAGCAACATTGTCCAATTCAAGGGTGTTTCTGCTCTTCCAACCATCCTTGTAATAATGCATTTTGGTAATGTTTTTCACTTAATCTCAACACACTCTACAAGCACTAGGTCCCTAAATCACTCTGAGGTGAACAGTTAGATCAGATTTACCAAGGGGGAAATAAAGGCACAAATAGGTTAAAGGTCCAGTCTATCAGCCCCTATAATTGCACGTCTCATTGACAGAAATTCTATATACAGCATACTTGTGAGTGAAAACAGGTTTTATTAGTGGCTTATTCAAGACCCACAGAGAATTAGTGTCAGACACAAAATAATCCAGACTCTGGATCTCTGTTCAAGATGTATCTTTAGTCTGACCTTCTATTTAAAACCTTCTACTAATTAAGTAGATTTTATTGGGGGTAGAACAATCTAAAGAGGAACTAATGAGATGCTTGTGCAGCACTAAGCACAACTCATGATCTTACGTTATTACAATTCCAGTAACACATTTATCCTCTTCCCCTTCCTTGTACTGTCCCTAAATTACACCATAAAATTCTCCAGACCTGCCATTTTATTTCCTTCTAAGACACCAAAAACACTTAGAGTGTCACTCAGGTGTACTGGAGTTGTGGGGTTCTTTTGTTAACTGATTCTAGGGAATTGTTCTGGGTAACAAGCAGCTCAGGAAAACCAGGAGTTTTGTGGCCTTCATTCTCCTCACTAAAATTTAGATTGCATTTAAAAGAGCTGAAATCAAACTCGTAGAACTCCTGCACTCTGTATGTATATTCAATTCAGACACTGTGAAAGTAGACTGTCTCAAAGGAGTATCGAGTACACTCCCAAAATACTACATTCTTGTCCAAAACTGCATCTGCAGGGAAAACAGTGCGGAGCTTAAGTTCTTTGTACAATTTATTGCCGTAAAATTGCAAACAACTGCACCAGGCTTTGGCATCTGCAGTTTAGCACAATAATAAACATCAGTTTTGTAAAAAAAATCTCACATGGGAACTGTCGCATCACAACCTGGGATAGTACAAGCTGTGTAATGAATTACAGGAACAGGAAAGGAATTAAAACTAAGGGACACGCATCTTTTCAATTTAGCCAGTCCACTATGAATTCAGAAGACAAACCCCAGATCTCTGTACACAAAGGCACAGAAGTAAGCCATCTCTGCCTCACACCTCTGATTTCCTTTCCAGATTCTGCAGTGGCTTACATTTCTCGTTAGATTACCAGCTTGGCACATTTGTGTGTGCTCATTCCCACCATGGTGCCTCTGGTACCCAGCATGTGCATTCACCTCACGGCTCCTTCGAGTCTTCCACTCGGTTACTCTACAGCAAAAGCAGCTTTTCAGAGGGAGATCTGCAGGTGTCACCCTCCCCTTGCAGAGGCACAGCCCTGGTAAAGGCATACCCCTTATCCCTCATCCCCCCTTAACTGGGGGACCCACCACGGCCTGGCTTTGCCAAAGGGCTAGAGCCTTAGGCCACAGGCCACTCTTAGGCTCTCTCCATCCCCTCACGCATTCCCTTCACCCCCGAGTCACTTCACTGCTCCTCAGCACCGTCCCTCCGACGGTATCTCGGCAGCCGCGGGGCCGGAGGGATCGCCGCTCTGCTGGCCGCTCCCTTCAGGGCTACCGCCGCGGCTTGG
>NW_008795318.1:220222-227958 GCF_000699145.1 Aptenodytes forsteri | reverse complement strand
CCTCCGTCCCTCGGGCCGGGGCTCCCGTGCAGCATCATTCCCCTCAGACACCCTCCGTTGGCACTTCGCCGGAGTGTTACCTAGCGGCTTATGAGAGAGGGGAAATAAAAACACCCCAAAAAGGCGCTCCCACACGTGTTAGAGTCTCAGCACACCCGGCGGGGCTTCTACCACAGCTGAGGGACAGACTCCGCCTCGCAGCGCCGCAGAGCTATGAGAGAGGGGAAATAAAAACACCCCAAAAAGGCGCTCCCACACGTGTTAGAGTCTCAGCACACCCGGCGGGGCTTCTACCACAGCTGAGGGACAGACTCCGCCTCGCAGCGCCGCAGAGCATCCCCCGCCGGGCCTCGGCGGGTTCCCTACCCCCCAGCGAAGGGGGGGCCCCCCCCACCCGCCCCGAGCGAGGGGGGGCCCCCGCCAAGCCCCCGGCAGCGCAGACCAAAGCAGAGTGCTCTAGCAGCTGTGGGTGTGCTTGATGCAGCTGCAGTTTTGTACTCTGCCTAAGGGTTTTAGGGATGATCCCAAATTCTGACTAAAATGCCTCAACAAGTTTGCCTAGATCCCTTACAAGCTCAGATAGCAGCCTCGACTCACCCACTTGTTTCATTTTGCTTCACTCCTGCTCCCACCTCATCGCAGTCTTTTGATCAGCAGAAGTTCACAGCACACTTCATTTTGCCTCAGACGTCCACTTGTTTTATTTCCAAAAGCTGTGATCCGTGCAGTTCTTGGATTACATGACTGTTGTTTGTCCATTGTTCAGGAGTTTTCTCCTATTAGGATAACACAGGCCATTATTGATAAGAAAAGGCCTAAAAATCCCAGTTAAAAATCCCATTACATAAAGCACAAGGAGTTTGTCTTAGATGATACTATCTACCCAAAAGATAGCTAGAGAGGAAGGGAAAACCCACAGACAGGAGTGGATAGTGTTTTAGTTACACATTTAAGGCTCACTGAGTTTTCACAGAAGGACAGCTTGTGCCACAGAAGGGTTTCTTTAAGTTAGTCTTATCAGTCTTAAAAGTTACCAAGATAGCATCCATCGTCCCGAGGCAGCTACCAAGTAGTACATATTTTCACATTTTCTGAGAAAAGGAAGCTGCTACGGCATGCTTGTCTAAAATCCTATTATTTCCCCCAGCAATTGTAGAATAATGTTCCTAGTTGAACAGAGAGCTCATACACAATGAGATAAAATGGCATAGTGGTACATGATCTCTATGAAACACTTTAGGTTCCTTAGAAATGCAAGTTTCTCTATAAACAAACTGTTACTTAACAGCTACTGTACTGCATTAAACTACAGGGCTTGTTCAAATATAGCAAAATTTGAATAACCTAGCAAACAAACTAGATATACTTTCTAAGAAACCTGCTTAATACAGGCATGCATATAAATAGCTACACTATGCTGGTTTTATGCAAGATATCTTTTGTTCTTTAGAATAGTGCTTTATATTTTTTTGTTGTCTTTTACTCAAGCACATCAAAACACTTTACATAATATCCTTCTTAACTATGACCTTTTAAATAAACACATTACCAACATTTTTTATCTGATGAGATTAAGATTTTAGTGCTTTTAGCCTTGGTCACAAAACAAATCAATATTGCTACTGCAAGTGGAACCGAGGAAACAAACCTCCTTCCTCTGCTCTTCATATTATAGCTCTAACTGTTTAAATCTCTGTATCTTTGAGGCTACCCTTGCTTCTGTTAAAGTCCTACCCAAACTGCTAGAAGCCACAGCAAGCACTCCAGACACCAAGCTGCTCCAGGCAGAAATATAGCCTTAAAGAAGGGGTAGGTTGTGAGGATTTATATACCCCTGTGGCTGGGTGGGACTGGCCAGGAGGAGGGCCAGGGGCCATGGGAGATTGGCCAAAAGACAAGTCCTTCTGTAGCATTGGCCAAAAAGAAAGTCCTGCCAGGGCTTTGGCACCATTGTCTTGCACCCAGGCCTGCAGGGAGCAGGATTTGCTTTGGGTTGGTCGGATTAACATCTGTGATAATGTATGGGACCATTTGTACACTAAATAGGGCACTTTGGATCTCTGGAATACTCTTGAGTGAATAGTGGAGAAAAGTTCTTAAGGAGCTGCAGAGAGCTCCTCTGTTTTCCTTTCAGAGTAGAGTGAGTCAGCTCACTGCCCTATTTCTAGACGCAGTTCATCATAAAACTTTCATGAAGCTTGTTTTGAGAATAGCAAAATACACAATCTACTGAACTGATCAGTGTCTTTTCTACATAAGGGCTGTGCTTTGCTTTGAATGAATGTATGAGCTTGATCTTGTTAATGGCCTTCAGGTGCTGGGCCTGTTTTGGGGAACTCCCAGAAAACACCTTCCCATCAGCATGACATTTGTTAAATATCTTCAAATGGCAAACACTGGTGTAAGAGTGTTTTTGCCTAGTTTTACTATAAACTATGCATACAACACCCTTATTTATAAACTGAAATTAAGAGAAAAAGCTGCGCTGTTATCTGTGAGTCAGTGTACGTCAGCAAAAATTTACTAGAAGGCCCTATAAATACAGCATGGACTTTTTTATTTTATTTTGGCTGCTGCCTTTTTGTGGTTTTCTAGCATTTCAGGATTATTTTTTTAAAATGGAGGTAGTTATGCAATCCTGGTTACCATAATAACCAATATCATGATGATGAATGACAGCTGTCACTTTTGCAGTGAATTCTTCCATATATTTGCTGTAAAATGTTTTAGTTGTCATTCAAGGCGTCGTGCCACAAAGCAGATGATGTCTTATCACTCTGCAGAAGCTGGAGGGGCCCTTACAACTTTCAGAACTGTGCCTTTTGTCGCATTTTTCACTTTGATCCAGACCGAATACCTGCTGTGTCTTTCTGTGGCAGGCTTAGAGTACCTGAAGCAGAAAAGATGAAGCAATCCTTTAATTCCCAAACACTCTTTTTTTAACCAAGTAAGGAAAAATGAACAAAGCAAAGATCTTTCAGATTTACTATACCTTAATTTGAAATGGTGTCGGCCCCTGTGGAAACAGTAAGATAGACTAAAATAGTTTGATCATTCTTTTGATCATATCCGTCAATTACTTCTCAACTCACAGAAAAAAAATTAAAAATAAACATGTTCTTTCGATTGTGTAGCATCTTGTTTTACCAGTCTTAATCTTGCAAGTAAACTGATGTTCTGACTCTGACAAGCATGCCAAAGCTCTTTTCTACTCCCCTTCTCCCTCCTTGTTGCTCAGCTTTCGTTTTAAGCCACCACTGTCCTTTGAAACAAGTCTAATGTGCACGTCCTGTGCTGAAGAAAGAAGGAAGGAGTCAAAGATATTTTTTATTGGAAAACTCTCAGCAAGTAAGGTTTAAACAAAAACTAATTTAACCCCAAAAAGGCACACTTGTCAGTTGGAAGACAAATTTTAAGTTCATTTCAAGTTTAATCCTGTTCCTGATTCAAGGTAGAATAGATCTCTCTCTCTAATTCCTGTCATTTGGCAAGGGAAGAGAAGCGTGTGTGAAATACACTCCTGATTCTTCAGAGCCATGCACAAATGAGATATTTGACCACTACTGAGTTGATAATGCTTAGCACATCTACAACATTAATTCAGAAGATCTCACTTACTTCACAGGTACTAATAAATTTACTTCACAGTTTCTCTCTGAAGCAGATATGCATATCCCTATCTATAATCTAGGGTTATTGAGGCAGAGAATGTTTAGCTGGCCCAAATTTTGACAAGTTTTTTCACAAGCACATACTGAAGCCAAGAAGTGTGGCTGCCAGCTCCCTTGCTGTAATTATTCTGTGCTCTCAATGGGTCTCAAAGCAATTGACACTATCACCTGATGCACCTTTGGAAACCCATATATCAGCAAATGTGCCCATGGTGCAAATTATCAGGCAGACATCTGCTACTCATGAGTAGGAAGACCGTATGGTTCTGCTGATATAAAAACAATCAGCTCTAATCTAAGCCATTTTCTACAAGGCAGCTGCTTTTTTGGTTATTATCTGTTCCCCCGTGTTTCTATTCTCAGTGACAGATCAGGCTTCTGTTCTTGAGGAATTCACTTTTGGCAGCAAGAAATGTTCAGGCTCCCCATCATTTTTCATAGAGTAATGTTGGGAATTTTCAGTAAATAACATGAAAGCATCAGTGATTGAACACTTTAGGGAAAACAGTATCATTAGGTTGATTTATTTTTCTCCTTAAAGACTTGCAGCTTCAGAAACACATTTTTCTTTCCAAGTGTCTATAGGTTGTATAGTTATCTGATCTTTCTGTTTTCCTAGTTGTTTTCTAGGTTCTGTACATAATGTATTATGCTGTATAGTTTCTTATTAAATTTCGACACTGATACCTCATACTGATGTTGTGAGGTTTGGTAAGTTGTTGTGCTTTGAAATCCTTAGATTTCAAAGGAGGATCTGAAAGCACGGTGTTTATTACCTATATAAATACACTGGCTGCATAAGACAGTGTTATTCGAAAGATGATAGGTAAACGAAAGTTTGAATAGACCCTTGTAAAGCTCTGCTTCTGCTGCTCAAAAGGATGTTTCAAACACTTGTTGATACTCAGGTCAAGCTACAGGGCATTTCCAAACAGAAATGAGCTTGGGGTGATGGGTAGGTATTTTTCAGATTTGAAAAGGTCTGGGTATCAGATATACATGGCAACCTGAGCACTGAACTCATTCATCCTTATAAATATAAAATAAAGATATTCTAACGTGCATTGCAGACCTTTCCACATAGCTATGGGCTAACTATTGGTTGAGTTTGGCATACTGGATTTTCAGAAAGTTAGCTTGCTGTTAGTGCTGTATGCATTGGATTGAGTTATTTTATTTGGTGAACCCTATGTTGGGTTTCACTCTACCTAATGATTTGGAAGTATTTCTCGGGCTGGATCCAGCATGATGACACTTGAACGCCACATCCAGCCATTTCCAAGTTTCATGGACTGCTCTAGGCATGAGAATCCTGAGGAGGATGGAGTGTGCTTGGAAAGTGACAGGGCTAAACTGGCTGCACTTGGAGCCTCTGGTGTCTAATTAGAGCAACCACAGTTTCAGACATCTCTCTCTGCGACTGAATACTTGATGCCCACTAACATGTTCCAGCAAAGCAGTCCCACTTCATTTCTGTCCTGCTGTCTGGCAGAGTTTAACGTGTCGACGGCGTAAGTGACTAATTGCCTGGGCAGACAGAAAAGAAATAAGAACAGGGAGGACCGAGGAAAGCACATAACTCTAGTGTGGAAGAAATAGTAGTGCACAGAACTCCTAGGATGGGTCCAGAGTGTGGCGAGTCCCTGCTGTTGGGTAGGGGTGATGGAGAGACACGTCTGGTGGTGGGAACTGCAGGAGTCCCTGAAACAAGAGTCTGAGAGGGGAGCACACAAGGACCTTGTGGGGGATGGAGTGGATGGATGCACAACTCTGCAGATCTGCACATTGCCTACAGAATTCATGAACTGCTTCAGCTCCTCATTGTGTGAAGCTGTTCTTTGAGTGTTTGCAAGACCTCTGTAATGCATATGAGGTTTTTAGTTGGTATGACATAATTCTTGCAACATCCTTGCAGACTTTTTATTTTGATAAATTATGCATTTGAAAGAAAGCACACAAATCACATTTTATATGGCTCCAGTGCCAATCCTGGTGCAGAAATTGAGGAAAGGTGGTTTCTCATTGTAGCCTGTCTTTGCTTTTTGCTTCAGTTGTCCTAATACTAAGATATCCCAACCCATCTAGAATTAACTGTGTTTGGAATTCTTGATTCTAAATAAAAACCCTTTTGAAAGTGTAGTTGCACTTTGAAAATTGAAACATTCTGCTTGTATTGTATATCCAGATTGGCACAGGAAAGACTTGGCTTCTTGCTTTCTCTGTGTGAAATGTCTACAATCTGACCATTGTTGGCACCTTAAATTGGGGATGTGAGAGAAACTGAACTGCTTCTGGGTTTCAGGTCAGTTTGTTCAAATTTTGGAGAAGCCCTGAGCATGTATGATGACGAAGCAGTGCTGCATGCACCACTGATTACTTTAGCAAGCTCTTGTTATATTGTTCATTATAATAGCTTTTGAATTTCTCTAGTTAGGGAATATTCACTCTTTCCAACCAATATTTCATCTTTGTAACACCCTTGTTGTGTATCCTGCTTCCTAGCACTGAAGGACTTCAGGGTGGTGTTCCTAAGCATGCGGATGATGTGCCTTGAACGTTAAGGAATGGTGTGTTTTGTGTTCAGGATCATAGTTCAGTTTGCTGCCTAAAACAGAATGTCACTCACGGCAGTGCAGCAGATCCTGCCTCCTGCCCAGCTGCCTCCCTGCATGGCCCCCTGCCCTCCAGCCAGAGCCACCCACTGCTGCTAATGATATGGGCTCCATGGGATTAGCACAAACAGTCCAGGATGTTTTTTCTTGTTCTACTTTTGTGACTTCAGCTTCACAGTTACCCAGTTGTGTCACGGGTAATTATGCTTCTGAAGTCCAGATCCAGACAGAAATTCAGGTGCTTAACTTTTGTTTGAATGAGTGAGAGCACGGTGCATAAAGTCTTCAGTAGATCTACTAATAAATCTTCTGTCGGAGGGGAGTAAAAAGAAGAATCATAGATTTATTTCTTAGCCCTTTCATTGTTAGTGACCATTTTCTCCTTAAAATCATCTCCTCTTGCCTTCCCTTATATTGAAGTCACTCTCAAGTTAAAGGCAAGATACTGAGGCTCTAAGCTGCTGTGTGCAAGCATACAAAAGTATGTTTTCCCCCTTCCCATTCCCAGCCCTCTTTGTCAGCTTTACTCCAGTAACTTTGTCAGATCCTCTCTTTGCAATTGCTAATTGGCCTGGCAGGGATATGAAGTGACTGAAAACAGCTTCATTCCCTTGGTGTATACACATTGACAAGAGTCATAGGACAGAAAAGTAGGGCAGAGTCAAGACTTGTGGCTCATGCCAGCCAGCCAGCAGCCAAAAAATGGCACTTGCAGGTGCTGGTTGCTGTACTGCAAGCAGTTCTTTGATAACAAGCAGTCTGAATACTGAATGCTTGCTGCTTCCCAGAATGCGGGTGCAGGACTTGCCTGCATGAGAGGAAATACTGACATCTAATTCTTCAGTGTGGGGGCAGCAGTGGCTTTCTGAGTAAGCTCTGAATGCCTTTTGTTTTCTTTGAAATGACGTAGCATCATGGAGAGTAGTATTGTAGGTGACTGCCACAAGGATGGGATCTCCAGAATCCTCCTTTGAAGAAGGCAGCAGGATATAGACCAGGGTAGTAAGTCCCAGCTGGCAAAAGCCAGTCCTGTTGTATCTAGGAAATGTGTGCGTGGTTTGGATTGATTTGCAGATCTAGCTGCTTCCTTGTTTGTTTGGATTTACAAGAAGTATATGTCCAAGGCCCGAGTTTGTGTGTGATATTAAAAAATAGAACCAAGGGTTACTAACCAACAAAAAGACTTTCCCAAGACCAATCATAGCATAATCTTATAATATCTCATTGTGTTTATATATAAGAGAATCCTCTGAAACAATGTACACAGATCCTTTGTTTTGACCAGAAAAGACATTTTGCATCATATGTGGAAGGAGAACAAATTTATGCCATGGGAGATCAAGGGGGAGATGGGCTAGAAGAAGGACGTGAGTTCCAGAGCTGCTTCCTACCTCAATTCTGTTAGAGTCCCAGTTTTGCAAAAAAAAAAAAAAAAAAAAAAAAAAAAAAAAAG
>NW_008795318.1:209533-219843 GCF_000699145.1 Aptenodytes forsteri | reverse complement strand
AAAAAAAAAAAAAAAAAAAAAAAAAAAAAAAAAAAAAAAGAAAAAAGGCCTAGTTCCCTGGTAATCTGGAATTGTTTTTATGACTTCTGGCCTACTTAATGGTGGTCAGATACATGCTTAGCCCTTGTCAAAGACTGGATGTGTTGTTCAGCAAATGGAAGAATCATTACTGCAAGCTCCATTAGAGATTAGCTGGACAAAGCTCCTGGTAGATAAGAATAGCAAGACAAATAGCCGTAGGTGACAGCACGCTCCAACACCTGGTGGAATCCAGCAGCTTGTCAGCTTTTTTTGGAGGCTTGCCCAAAAGTGTGTCAGGGCTGCAATAGTACTCTTACTCTGAGCTGCAGGGAACTTAATTCATCTACTGCTGCCAGTTTTTGAGGGGAGTTAAGCTAATGGGATCAGTTCTGAGTAAGGGGAGGGTTGCTGTACTATTAGAAGCACTTTCAGCTCCCCAGTTCTCCTTCTTTTAAAGACCAATCCTGTCATTTGAATTTTGTGAATTCCATCACTTTCTTGTCCTAAAGGGAGTGATATGGGGAGATTGACTGCTTCCCCTTCTGTTTCCACAGATGGTGATCTAATAAGTGTAGCCAAGCTCATCTCTACCTAGGAGATCTCCCCTGAGGAGCAATCCCCTTTTGCTGGACATGCTTACAGAACCGCACAGCCATGGACCTCAAGGAGAAGTGTCAGGTAGGTTTCATGATAAGGGTCATGCCCAACTTACAGGTTGAATCCTTTTAATTGTCTTTCATTACTTTGGGTCAAGACTCACCGTTTGGCTTTATTATGTGATGGTATAATCTGTGGTTATTATCAAAGTTGAGAGTTCTGTCACCTTCACATTCCTAGGGGTGTACTTGCTTGTATCAGTAGGTAAGTCCTTTGCAGGCTGGGACTGAGGCACCATGGTGGAACAACATAGGTGAAGTATATGCTGTCACATATGCTTTGTCTTTCTTGAGCTTTAAGTAGGCCTTCAGTCCCCTGGACACTTAGTTTGGCTTTATTTGAGAGGCTAAATTCACTGAGAAGATTTTTAAAATAAACTAAGGTGATGAAATCATCTGAGTCCAGTTTTACTGATTGTAAGTGTATGTATTTCTTGGGCAATTGCATGTCTTTCCAGGGAGTGCTGCAGGATAGCATTTCTAGATCGGGTTTAGAAAGTGCCAGATAAGTCTAGATATTGTATGGAGGGGCAATCTGTCTCTTGCTACCTTGCCATGCTTTGAACTTCAAAGGAAAAAGAAGAGAGAGAGATCTTCATGAACAGCTGCTATAGAAGGTAAAAAGACATATCTGCTGTGGCTGACAGGAGACTGTAAACTTGGCACATGTTACTACTTCCCAAAAGTAAAATGATTTTGATCACTTCAGTGAGTAGTCTGCTGGTCACTTATGTTTTAGCCATGTTTCAGCAGCCACCTGCGTATTAAATGTACTTCCCACTCAAAAAATTGAACTGGTCCTAATTCTGGATCCCAATCAGAAATGGGACAGGTAGTTTGGGACCAGTGGAGAACGTTATACATGCCAAGCTCTCAGCTGACTCTGGTAAGAGAACATTCTTGGCTTTCCTTTTTGGTGTCCCTCTCTCCACCACACTGTAAGCTTTGTCTGCCAGATCATGTTTGCTGTCTCTGTTATTCTGTGTGCATCCCTTTCTTGCTGTTCTGTTTACAGTGCTTCCAGCATCAAGAAGTGGTTTTGTTCATTAGTGCAAAGTACCCATTAATCACTTAGACTCAGACCTGCTCTAAAAGATTACTACAGCAGTGTAAGTGACTTAAAAGGTACTCAGTTTTTCCACATCAGCTCTTGCACTTGCCTACTAGACTTCTTATTTGCTAGGTTTTCGGTTCTGTAGTGTGTTAGACCAGGAAGGCCTGGGTTTACTCATGCCTGAACCTCTTGCTGCTGGTATGCTCGGGGGACGTGTTTGAACTATATTGTTTTATATCAAATTGCTGTGTTACTATGGAGGTAACATTCCAATGAGGATAATTATCTATTTATTCTTTTGTTAATGACATCATGGTCTAATCTGGTATTGATGATTTTAAAGAGATGACGCAATTACCATTCTGTACAGGGATGTGTTCTGTGTAGGATCTGAGAGCGCAAGCACTGGCATCGCTGCAGCCACAGCAGAGCACAGCGAGGACACTTTCACTGTAGGTCACTATCTTTGGTTCATCTCTCTCTTTCTCATATGACATTCTTCATTGTACAACACAGGAAGAGCATGTCAAATTGCTGGACAGGCAGCAGCGTGGACAGTATTGTAATAGACCTTTAAAAGGCCTATTAGGAGAGTGTCCTGCACAAGGAGATTACGGGGGGGAATCATGGTGTTCTGAAGTCCTAGTCTCCTCTCCTGATTTACTGAAGTTTTTTCTCCCTCCTTTCTGAATGGGGGTTAAAAGTGAAGGCAAGAGATCATCACACTCTTTTCAATAGGAATTTAAAAAAAACATTGATACATACAGCTGCATTTTACAACTTACTTTGTTTGGATTCTGAGAAAAGACCATGGTTTTATTCTTGTTAGCAGTATATTATTTGGTGTTAAGGAGTTTGCTCCTATTTTTTTTTCAATACTGCAGATCCTTGTTTCATCCCCTTTAAGGTGGAATCCATCTTCCTTTCCAAAGTGAAGAACTTGGACACATATATGCTGATAACGGAACAAATTAACCTGCTATATAACCTCAGTAGTAAATTTGATGTGCTAGGTTTATTTTAAAATGCTAAAAATAAAATGAACCCAAGGGAAAACACTAGTCCCAAATCTAGTTCAAAGCAATCTCTTTGCTCTAATATATGTGTGTGATGAAGAGTTAGCACTCCTGGAATAGAAGACATGCTCAGAGCACTGCTGCAGCACAGACATCTGTCACTCAGAAAATGAGAGACTTGTCCTCTGGCTCCAGTCAGCTAATACAGTTCTGTTGTCAGAAATGGCTGAGGATCAGTTTGTCAGGTGTAATGTAGGCCGCCTTCCAATTTTTGTCAGAAGCCAGACACTGCAGAGAAAGGCGGAGAGTATTTTAGGAGCCAAAACCTTCTTAAGTTAAATGTGCTGATATCTTGTTCTTTCCCCTCTTCTCCTGACTTTTTAATTTTCTGTGTATTTCTGAAGTGAATTTAATACTTGTGAAAGGTGCCAGAATCTCTGCTCCAAGACCCACTCAGCATATACCAAGACAGACAGCAGCACTGATTGCAACAGGACAGTGTTAGTTTGAGTTACTTTAGATATAGGCCGTATTTGCAGCAACACCATCTATTAAAAATTATTGATGTCATCCATACCACAGTTACCAATAACAGCTGAGCTGTATTATCCCAGTGTAATTGCTGCAGCCTGGAAACAGCACTGTGCCTCCTGGCCAGAGCTCAGAAATGTATTCAGGGAGCCTGTGCTGTACTCCACGTTGCTCCAGCTACAGCACTGTTGGTCCTGAGCTATCTTGTTCCAGGATGCCTAACAAGAGCTACAGTCCTACCTTTGGACTGAAAAGTAGCCCAAGTCCTTTGCCTTTTCTCATCTTGCCAGTAACTGTATCTCTTATCTCTAGATAACTGTAACTCCATAACTTTTACTCTATCTCTATCCCTGCTGTTCTCTAAAACCTCAGCTCTTCTTTCAAGGGCTTTTTCACAAACTGATCCTTTTTCCACAGGTGTCTCTCGTGTATGCTGCAGTTTTTGTATGGGTCTCAGTCCCCGCCTTTATACTCAGACTTTTATTTCAACCCAGAGTTTTATCTTCAGATCTCAAGTTTACAGCTTCTGCTGTTTCATTCTGTTATTTAATGCACAAGTGCATGTCCAGATGCAATTTATGATACCAGCTGATATCAGAAGGAAGCTACATAGTACAAATTACTGCCCTATACAAAACACTTTAGAGCAAGGTCTCTCAACAGTGGGGTAAACAAGAAGAGGCAATTTGATCCATTTCCATTTGTGTTCACGACCAGAGCTGGAGTTTCAGAGCTGGAAGAAAGTTGTGTTGGGACCTCTTAACTGCATGATGCACAAGGGTTATTCCTGGTATTGCACTGTCACCAGCAAGTTGTTTTATTCACATTCATTCAAGTCTCCAGAAGTTGCAGAGGCATGGGAAACAGCTCAGCAACCACTAAGCTAGGAAGGGGCTGATACATGTATGTTGTGTGAGGTTTTGCCCATTCTAACCCCATGTTGTTGATGCTTTCTTTTTTCTCCTTACTTTTTTCCTTTGTGTTGAAGTGAGTAGGTGAGTAGTTTCTTAGCAGGAAAAGAGGAAGGAAGGAAAAATTGTGCCGTTAGGACATTTTGTTCCTCTCTGCAGTTTAAAATTGTTGTCTAGGTAACAAAATGCCCTACAGAAGGATGAAGGATGTCTTGCCTCTTTCTCCCCCGCTTCCTCCTGAAGTGACATTAAATGCAGTGTCTGCTTCCCTTCAACTTTGGCTTTAAGAGCTTTGTGAGATTACATACTGATGTGTAACTCAGTGCTGACACAGAGATGATAACTAGTTCTTTCAGGAGTTGCCTTAGATCTAGCCTGCGCTGGGTTTACTGTAAATACTGAGACCTCTTAATCTCTGCACTTCTGGCTTTAAACACAGAATATGGGCTGTGACTATTTAGGTGTCTGAATCTCAGGGAAGTAAAGGAAGTGAAGAACTTGGCCAGGGACGATAGGCAAATCCTGATACCTGTACATGGTCTTCAAAGCTACATAATATGCTGAGACTGGAAGCCTTTCCAGTGCCTGTCTGTTCCATTCTATACAGACCGGCTGTAATTCTTGGCAAGCTATTGACATGGTTCTTGGCTGGGCCAGTTCTTTACCCCGTTCTATGTGGAATGGAAGTAATTGGTTTAGCGATTGCTTTGCAGAACTGTGAAGCCCCAGACAGAATTAGGATGGTACTGAAGTAGGAGCTATATAAAAACCCGCTTATAAAGGTCCTTCCCTCCAAAAATGAGAAGGAAGCATTCCTGTAAAAGATGAGAATGAGAGAAAAGGCTCATTCCTTCTTCACCTCCAAAGGCCTTTTTATCCCATTACCTGTTGTTCTACCCAGCCCTTCCCTGTCTACACTAATCCTTTGCCTTCTCTGTGCCACTGCCCAGGTGTCAGTAAACGGGGAGCCCCAGGCATGGCGCATGGCTATGAAGAATTTACGTGCACCTTTTGGTTTAGATTGTGTGGCTCAGGATGTATGAATATTGGATGCTGAGAGGGGCTTTTGCTGCTTTTTCTATCAACAAGAGGGAGGGAACACTTCAGACTGGACCTGTAACCATCTCAACTTGTTTAAATAGCAAATGCTTGTATTTTTAAATTAAGCTTGAATCCAAAGCTGTGGAGTCATCTGGAAGACTCTCCTAGATTTATATAGGGGAGTTAGTATTCCTGGGTCTCTCTGTCTCAGTCTAGTCTTTTTCCTTGCCTGCTTAGGTGTTCCTTCCCCTGTAGTATATTTTATAGCACTTTGTCCTGTCTAATTTGCCATCTGCTTTTCCGCAGACCCCTGTCTGTCAGCATCAACCCTTACTGTGCATGCATATGCATCTCTACAGGCAGGGAACCCAGGGATTCTGGCTGCATCAGCTCCATCTGATGAATGGACCATTCGTACAGACATCCCGTGCTATCCTGGGCAAACTTTCTTCCCTCTCTGCCTTTTTTTTCCCCCTTTCTATCCCTCATCCCCCACCCCCATCCACCGCCTCTTTGCTGGAACTGCAGTGATTGGAACTGTAGTATATTTTATAGCACTTTGTCCTGTCTAATTTGCCATCTGCTTTTCCGCAGACCCCTGTCTGTCAGCATCAACCCTTACTGTGCATGCATATGCATCTCTACAGGCAGGGAACCCAGGGATTCTGGCTGCATCAGCTCCATCTGATGAATGGACCATTCGTACAGACATCCCGTGCTATCCTGGGCAAACTTTCTTCCCTCTCTGCCTTTTTTTTCCCCCTTTCTATCCCTCATCCCCCACCCCCATCCACCGCCTCTTTGCTGGAACTGCAGTGTGATTGGAAACAGGCTGAATTAATCAGCAGACTGGTGCTTCACTCTGCTGCTTCTGTCTCATTCTCTACAGCGCTGGGCTCTGCACAGTCTTGCTCTCTCTCCCTTTTTGCTCTCTCATTTTTGGAGGGCGGCAGCAGTGCAAGTTGCTGGGGAAGTGGCACAGGAATTTAGCCCAGATGCTCTTCAAGCAGGCCAATCTCTGGATCCCCCACCAAGGCAAATGCCACAAAGTAAGTTTCTTTCCCTTAACATTTAAATTCAAAATGGCTTTCCCTCTCTCCCTCCCCAACCTGCATCCTGCCTGATGTGATGGTGCATGAAGAGCTTTGAGGTTTTGGGGAAAGAGGTTATGGCAGGACATGAAGCAGTGAATGATGATTTTAGCTAGGGAAAGAAGCTCTGTTTTAAACTGCAGATTTAACCCTAGAACCAACACGAGGGGCCAAATATGATTTTACTACTGACTCCTGCTTTGCTGCCCCTCTGCCTCATGACTTAAATTTGTCTTTTTCTTCTACATGCTCTGATCTGTAGCTGTTGAACCTCCTTATCTCCTTGAAATATCTCGCAGTGCACCTGCTAGGCTGTATTGTAGTTTTAGTCCCCAGAGTCTTCAGATAAAGAAGTGGGGATGGCAAGGAAACTAAGGTGGGGGGGAGTGAAAGATGTGCTGAAGTTCTGTGGATTTCTGAGCATTGCTGGTCTCTGGGAGGGGATTAGTATCCTCTGGAATAAGCTCTGCATTGGCATAAAGCAGTATGCTGTGTGTTGAAGCCAGAATAAATATGGACCCCTAACTGCTCTCTGAACCTGGATGAATAGTGTAACTGGATAAATTACAGTAATTAAAGCTCAATAATTGCATAGTACAGGTAAGCTTCAAAGCACTGCATAAACACTGTCTCATCCTGCCAGCAGCCTGGTGGGGCAGGTAACTATGTTTGGGTATTTGCTGCTGCAAACAGGACCGAAGAGACAGACTGGGGAATGTACAATTCAAAACTGGGCTGTTACCTGGGGAGCGATTGCCTCTTTCTCTGCCGTTGAGCTGCTACTAGCTGAGGGAGAAGCAAAGCACTGGGCTTTGCATTACCTGTGTGGAAAGGTTGATCGTGCCTGTTGGCATCTTACTCTGTGCTTTACGGAGGGCGTGAAATGTGAATGTCATTGTCTGGATTAAAATGAACTCTGTTCAGTGGTGATTCAGATGGCTGATTAGTGTTGCTTTGGCCAGATCTCTCAGAGATCTGTGCTCCTGCAGCTGTGTCTCTTTGCAGTGTAAGTCTGCAGGCCCTGTTAGCGAACCTGCAGGCACCCAGTTACCGAACTGTGGGGGCTCTTTTGTCCAGGGGCCGGGGGAGGTCTGGGCTGCCTTTCATACTGTTGCTGCAGATGGAGGAAGGAGACGATTGTTGACTATTGTTCTGTTCATTAATTTGGGCACTGCTGTACTGAAGACTTTTCTTGTTTCATTTGATTTGAGACCACCAACAGCTAAGCTGTGGCTGCCAAGCTCATGTCAGGTGGCATTTAAACAAAGTTTAACAGCTGTGTTCGCTGTGCCTTCTGGTACCTTTCCCGGCATGTCCAGTTTTAAAGGCAGCGGTCCCCACAGAGCCATGATCTGCTGGATGGAGCTGCCTGAATCATGCAGGTATCAACACATATTTCTTTCTTCTGTGCTTTTCAGTAGTGTTCAGGTGTGTTGGTGAATATTATAATCTTCACAATGCCTACAGTTGGTAGGGAGTTGGTAGTCCCATTATAGAGGTGAGAAACTAAGGCGCAGAGGAGCATCCCATTTTCACACTGCCATGCAAAAATCTGCGGCAGAAGGAAGAACAGAATCCAGCTGTCCTGATGGTTAGTCCAGAGTCTTAATCAAAAGATCATCCCATGGAGTAGAAATGTGTCAGGGTGGAGGTTTCATGTAGCCTGGGTCACTAGAGAAGCAGTCTTGCTAGGAGTCAGGGATCAGATGTCTTTTGAAAAGTAACTAGGTGAGCACTAAGAAAGACAAAAAGCATAATCAGGACCAAAAATGTAGGTAGTAAAGGGAAACTTTTGCCCAGAGTGGCCTATACATTGGCTTTGCTGGCTACATCTGTATCATTCTGTAGCATGGATATGCCATTTCAGGCAGTCTGAGCACTAACTCGGCAGCTGCAGTTGGACAGAGCTGTAGCATACTGATGTATGATTTGCTTTAGAACAAGAATAAATCCCTCTCTAGCACTAGCCTGCTGTAAGAAATGTTGCCCCAAGAAATTACATGCTGTTGTGTGTATGATGTCTGCCATCCTCTCTGATGAGATCCAAAAAACACCACTATGGGTCGTATTGTGGCAAGAATCTGACTTACAGTACTAAATGCAAATATATTTGGTGGAGTTACTCCTTCTCATGTGTTTTTGAAACTGTGAATAATGCTTACATTTCAGGAGGTGTAATCCCTGAAGTAGATTAATAGCCTGCAAAATGTCATTGTTAAATTAAAAACTGCCTTCTTGTTTCTGCTAAGGAATGCAAAATATCTCTCAGAAAGAGGAAGAACATTCTGCTGCCCAGTTTCCCATCTCCAACTGTTTAAATGTGAAAAGCAACTGAGTAGAAGTGTTAAAAAAGGTGCCTAGTGTGTGCAGCCTGCAAAGAGGGAAACAATCTGACAGCTGCCTTGTAGGGGTTTTCCATACCACTCTGAATCAGAGGGGTGGAACTGCAGTCTATGAAAATTGAAGCTTCTAGCAAATCTGTTTTCTATTCCCTGATTTGTTTAAACGATCTTTGTAAAGGCAGTTACATTCAAGTGTACAGCAGTCTTGGTGAGAAGCCCTTATTCTGCAAGAGACTGAATCCACAGAGGACGGAGGATGATTCAACCCACTTTGCTCAGCTGAATCAACTTATGTGTCTACAGAAGCAGTTGGAAGGGTGCATTCTATAAAGCAAATGATATATTTGTGCTCCAGTATTATTTAAAAAAATGTTTGGCACATGTGATACAACACCACATATTATATCAACGTATACTGGTAGAACAAATAAATATGCTACTATGGATGTGTAATGGCTGTATGAAAATACTAGAGGACTTATACGAATATTTTGTGTCCATTTCTTACATATATACATTCTGACCTCTGCTTGTTTGTTCCTCTTGAAGGAAGGACCTCTATCCTTCATTGGATAGCAGAGAGTGTGAGAATAGCTGATAAACTTTTAAGATATTCTTGAATGGTTCTATGTGTGAAAGAACAGGATGGGAATTTTAGGAGGACAGATCAGGAACCAGTGGTGATTTTGTGTAAGGGTGAAGGTGGGCTGCGGGAAGCAGACATGACTAGTTGGTGATGCTCAGGAACAACTTCACATTGTGGGAGGAAAAATCAGAAGATAACCACTCTTTTCCTACCTATCAATCTGAAAACGCTCCTGCAACCCATGAGGAAGGTAAAGGAAACCTTTTTGCTGTGAGCCAGGCAACGCTACAGATTTAAACAAGCTCCTGGATCATTGGGTATTTGCCAAGTAATTTCCCCCTGTCAAACTATGGAGGGCCAAGTGAGAGGAGAAGGCAAAGGAAAGTCTACTGATTCTGTGGCTCCCCATGTCCTAGCTCTGAGCTGCTTCTTGTCTCCTTTCTCAAGAGCCAAACCAGCTTCTAAACCTGGGCATTTGCTAGATCTAGCTCAGGTTCCCTTTCCCTGACGTTTGCAGGCAAGCTAAGCAGTAATTTAACATTTAGGATATTTACTGAAAGTGGAGAAAAGAGGAGCCCATTCATGCATCTTTTCATCTTCCCATCCAGTCCACACCTCAGTGCATTCATTCCCTCTAGAAAATGAGATCACATGTACAAAAAAATCTTCTGCACTGTGTGCTTTTTCCTTAACAGCCATCCTGCAGATTACAGCTCTAAGAGAGACGCATTATCATCTGCAAGGCAGAAGGTTGCAATCATCCTGTATTTACCTGGCTTCAGTCATGCCTCTTGGACTAAGGCTGTGATAGGTGGGGCAGGGGTCAGCTCCAGAGGAGCCTTAAGTGCACTTAGAGGCTCGTGTGCTCTCCAGCCTCTCGGGGCAAAGGAGGAAGCAACTGCTCATTTTCTTCTCAGGACTTTTTCACTTTAGGCATGGGCAAAAAGAAAGTATAACCCTTTAAAATGCCTCCTGATACCCATCAGGGGTTTGCTTTCACTGTAACCTGGAATTTACTGTCTGTTTTTTCTTTTTTCTTTTTTTTTTTTTTTTGTTCTTCA
>NW_008795318.1:169780-209496 GCF_000699145.1 Aptenodytes forsteri | reverse complement strand
GGTGTGATAGGTGGGGCAGGGGTCAGCTCCAGAGGAGCCTTAAGTGCACTTAGAGGCTCGTGTGCTCTCCAGCCTCTCGGGGCAAAGGAGGAAGCAACTGCTCATTTTCTTCTCAGGACTTTTTCACTTTAGGCGGGGGCAAAAAGAAAGTATAACCCTTTAAAATGCCTCCTGATACCCATCAGGGGTTTGCTTTCTGTAACCTGGGTTTGGTAAGTCTTCACCAGTGCTTCTTGATGATCAGATAAAGGAAAGCAAAATGATGGCAAGGCATCCTCCTTCACGTTCTGCTGAGCCTGCACACGAGAGTAAAGATGCACTGTTGTTTCCTTTGGTTGTTGTAGGGACCCTCGTTATTTCTTCATTAGGGTGAGCTATTCAGATTTACTTAGTGCAGCTCTTCTGCTCCCCCCCCCCTTTTTCTTTTTTTTTTTTTTTTGTTCTTCAGAGGAAGCCCTATGCTAAGGCAGCTGTGAGGGAAGGTGTCTCTCTGTTTTTGTTTTGACCTGAAAATTAGTGGATTACTCTTTCAATGCAACTTTCCAAAGCAAAGATGCGAATGTTGAGGTTTTTATTAATGAACTGACACCTCCGGTGAATGGCTTCTTCACCCTGGGGTGCTCACCTCCTGTTTTGTGGCAGGAGGAGCACTTGCAGCTGATGAAAGGCTGGCAAGATCCCTCTGGGACAGCTTAAGAGCACCTACCTTTGCCATATAGAAAGGTTTACTTTAGGGCATTTGAAAAATGCCTCATTAGTGGTTGATGACTTAGCAGGGCAGCTCTTGTTGCGAAAACCTACAGCTGCCCCTTGCCAGGAGCTCAGGGTGGCTCTTCTCGCCTGTCCCTTTTATTCCTTGGTTCCAAGCGCTTTCCCTTGATACTCACCAGCAGTAGGTTATCTGAGTCACCGCAGGCAGCCTCTCACTCACATTATTACAGTGTTTGTTTACCAGGCTGGCTCTGCCTGCTTTGCAGAGCAAAAAAGCATGCAAAAACTCCATGTTTTAGGTGTCAGGATGGGTGTTTAACAATTCCTGCTCTTCCTGCTGTTCTTCCTCCCCAGCCCTGCCACACTCTGCACTTGTTCTTTCTCACCTGCTACAGCCACCTTCCTTTGTGGCTGTCCTTACCTTGACTGATACTATGACAAAGCAGTAACTCCTGTGTAAAGACTGGAGCAGGTGTGCAAGTATTTCAGGAACCTTTCTGATTACTGCTGGATTTGCTGCCTTTTTCTGCTCGCTGCCTGTTGTGATGTGGCAGTTTCTCTTTCCACGCAGTGTGTGTTGGCAGATGTTGGCATTAAGTGCAGCTTTCCTCTCATTTCTACTGTAGCTCTTGATGTATCCATTGGAACCAGCTCGGTGTCTAAGCAGACTTTGCTTTTCAAAGTCCCTCTTATTATTGCTGCCTTTCATTCTGTGTCTTTTATTTATCTGTCTGCTTTCCCTGTACTGGAGAGGATGAGTGTTTTTGTGGATGCTTTGCTATGCCCCAAACAGCCAGCGGTCAGCAGAGAGAGAAAAACCTTATTGTGTGACTTTCTCCGTGTTGCTCGCAGGCAGTCCTGTTTGCAGCACTCCTGTGGTGCAGTAGCACGTCTGTTGCCAGCTACACTGCCTGCCATCTTCTCCTCTGGGAGTCTTTGAGAGGCTCCTATGTTTAGTCCTGTGCTGATGTTACCTGGGCTGCTTCCAAGAACAACACAGAACTGCTTCCTCTATTCCTAAAACTGACACAGAATGAAAACTACAGCAGCATTATTTTTAGTTCTGTAAAAGTGCAGCTAAAGCAGCATTGCTAGACTCTGCCTGGCCAGAATTTGCTGTTTCAGATTGTCCCTGATAGGTGGGGAGCGTGTGTGTGTGGTAGATAGTGGTTTAAAGAGCATCTATGTGCTATTCCTTGATGCTTACATTACAGTTTTGGATTGGACCATCAATGCAAATGAGTCTGAAGTCCAAGATTAGTTTCCGGTAAATGTTCATCACGAAACCACTCAGTTAAGGAACAGGAAGAGAAGTGCAGATCATAGCTCAGCTGCACTTGCAGAGCTGGGTGCGTGCATGCAGCTCCTGAATAGCAGAGCTGCTGCAGTTTGAGACCACGGTGGATTTGGCAGGGCTGGGAAAAGCTCGTGACTGCAATAGCAGGAAGAGCTGCAGCTCCTGCCTGAGCTGTATTTGCTGGGCTGTGTGTCACACTGGTGGGGACCAGAGGGGAAAGCTTCCTGCCTGCTTTGTGTTCAATCGTTCTATACTCTGTAAACAGTATGATATACCTGAGCATTTCTAATGTGCAGGATATCCTATGCGCTGTACATCCTCAGGGTGTTTGTATTAAAACATGAAATGCAAATGAGAACTTTTATTGACCAGTACCATGATATCTGCTGTAGCCCTCTCATAGCCACCTGCCCACTTTTCCTTGTTAATTCACTTTCAGTGATCTGGTACCCACAGTACCTCGCAGCAGTCTATGTGATTTGAAAGGAAGGTAAGTGCTTGTGTTCTTGCCCCAGAAATGCAAGCGTTTACCCCACTTTCTTGTTATCAGCATCAGATGGCACACTCTTGGTTTGCGTCCTTTCAGGCTGCTGCCTCTTTGCTGAAGAGTGAGGGAGCAGTGGTCTGGACTCTGTGTGGTTCCATAGCCCTGTATGTTTGCACAATTCAGCACTTAAATCTCCAGGGCTTTCTTTTGTAAAAGGAGGAGTTGATGCTGGAGTCGTGTCTCTGCCTGAACTGATGCATTGCCTAGCACTTAAATCCGGGGGTTTCTGTGTCAAAGTAGCCACAGAGGCAGGATTCGTAACCAAAAATTTGTAACAAGCAGTTGTGGAAATTGTACCACTCTTGTTTAGAATTGCAGATGTTCTACTACTTAGTTGTTATTACTGTTAGCAAAATCCATCCTGTATTATTAAAATTCTACCATAACTGTCTGTGTTCTGTTGCCTCTACAAGCTCATACCAGTTCAAGCCTGCGTAACCTTGGAGCTGAGTAGCCTCCGTTTGTATTGTTCCCAGCCTCTGCTGATTAGAATCTTGTTTCGCAGAAATGACTCGGTATTGTGCTTTGATAAAGTATTTATCCGGCACAGTCAGGACTGGTTTGTTTACCCGATATTATCTAGGTGCTCTAATTCCAGCCAGCAGTCTAAAGTTCACAGGAGGGAAGATGATTTCAGGAAAATAGAGAATCAGACTGGTGATGATGAGTGCAGGGCATTCATGGTAGGGTGCTCAGTCAGCCACCAGGAAAAAGCCTAAAAAGAAAATAGGAAAGCACTAAACAGTTTGTTTTTCTGGCACCTCAGGATGAGATGACCTCAAGTTTGGGCCTTACCACAAAGAAAGCCCTCACGATCCTGAGAGACCAGTTGTCAGCACTTCTGGAGGGGCATCAGAAGGAGCGGAAAAAAGTGACTTCATGGAAGGTGAGGCACCAAACAGCACAAGGTTGGGCACTCAGTCTCCCCTTCTCAAAGTAAAGCTGAAGATTAAACAGAAGTTGGCTGCATTCCCTCCCACACTGCTGCTGCAGGTGTCCGGGTGTAGGACTGCTAAAGTCCTTGGGACCAAAGCAAGAATTACCTACGGGTATGTTTCTCTCAGCAGTTCTCTCCTGGATGCTGGAGCTCTACAGGAGCTTAGCTTCACCTGTGAAGGATCTAAGAGCTTCAAGAGCCACTAATGGCAGTGTGCGTAGGGGTTCCATATCAGGTGGAGAGAAAGAGCTGTGAAGCTCAACAGTCTCCCCTTGTCCACCATGTTTGTCTAGCATGTGCGTTGAATACAAAGTGCTAGTGTTTATGCACAGTACTTAAATGTTAAAAGTGTTCCTCTCTGGGTTAGTGACAATGGGGCAGCCTGGCACAGAAGCCTTTTCATTCTTCCAAGAGAGAGTAAAGTAGAGAGTGTTCACCCAGGCTAGCCAGCTGAGCAACCGTTAGTGCTGTAGCATTTGCATAACTGATCTGGGATGCTCTGTATCATTTTGAGGGGTTTTACAAAGTTGTGCTCATCCTGGAGTGTCAACTGCTGCCTTCACCCTTTCTCACTCTGCTTTTTCAAACGTCTGGCTCTGTATTTCATGAATGCTGACTGTTTGCTGCTCTCCTTTTGTAGGAGGTGTGGAGGAGCAGTTTTCTCTACCATGGTAACCGTTGCTCCTGTTTCCACTGGCCTGGTGCATCTCTGATGCTTCTGGCAGTGCTGTTGCTGCTGTGCTGCTATGGGAGCCAGCCACAGGGGAGGTAAGCAAAACATCCTATGCTGGTTAACTGAAGCAAGGTGGTAGTTTTATGTCGTCTCGACACTGTGTGTGGCTGACATACCAGTGTTGTCCCTCATTCTGTCTAGACATCTAGACATTAGCATACTCATACTGGTAATTCTGTGCCTATAATTCCCTTTCGCAAAACTTCAGCCAACTTAATTCTACTTCTAATAGACCCATAGAGTGTCCTATGGAGAGACTGATATTTTTTTTCTACAGCATTCCTAGATCTTGAAAAATCCTAAGGCATTATCGTAGTTAGGAAGGATTTTGAAACTGGAGAAGTTAGTGGCTCATAGGAGAAGTTACTGTGCTGTCACATGCGCCATAGCATGCCTTGACCGTATTTGTAAGGGTATTTTTTAATTGAGACGAGTCCTTTCAGACTTCTCTGGTGGCATTATTCTAAAGAAGAAGTGTGATCATAGCTCCCCTGCTATTCTTTTTTAGCCATAAGTCTGTGGGATGTAGGAATAAACAATTGAGCAGGTGTGCATTTATCTCTGTGGGTGGCTCGCAGTGTATTCTGCTCATTTACTTAAACCTCATCTGCTTTCTGCTTTCTTCTGTTTTGCTGTGCAAAGCCAAGGTGCTGAGATAGTTAATGCACTGGCACTCTTCCTCCTTCTCCTTTTGGATCTCTTCATGATCGGGCGTCAAGAGAGGCTGAAGTGCAGAGAGGTGGAGAGGAGACTTCAGACAATCATTGATAAGATAAATGGTGAGGTCTCATTCATCTGTCTATTTGCATTAAAGTTTTCCTCCTGTTGGATTTTTCTCCAAACCTGATCACATACGTTACTAATTGAGCTTACTAGCCTTCCCCTATGTTACACAGAAATAAGCTGTGAGAATTGTGTCCTACTCATGCCTGTCCTGTAGAATAGTTACTTTGAGCTGTCATGTGGCCATGTGCTTCCAATCTCTGTGTTATCAGGTAGGCGTCTGTTATGTCTGTGCTTTGGAGTAATTCAAATCCTCAGTATCTTACAAAAATATCTGCCTTGCAGCAGATGATGAGAGAAGAATATGTGGGGTTGTACCACAACATAGAACAGAAGGAAATAAATTACTGTGCGTGAGCATCATCTCAACGGGGGCTTTTGAACCTGAGGAGGCAGTTCATTTCAGTGTGGCATTTTTAAGAACAGCCTTTAGCTTTTCCATTGTACAAGCATGTATTTAAGATTATAAAATGACTATGTTTAGTTGTTAATACTGGGTGGAGAGAGAGGGGAAAAGCCATCAAGAAGAAAGAGAGAGATGATAAAAGATCATGGGAATGGACTGAGCTTAGCACTGGAGGACCTATAGCCACTACAGGATGTAAACTGAGGTATGATTGGCTCCTCCAGAATTGTTATCACTTAATTCTTTCACACTTTGTGCTTTCAGATACACTTGGCAAAGAGGTGAAATGGCCAGACTCCATGTACCCTGACCTTCACATGCCTTATGCCCCATCCTGGTCCCTTCATTGGGCCTACAGGGATGGTCATCTTGTCAACCTGCCTGTGAGCCTGTTAGTAGAAGGAGATGTCATTGCTTTGAGGCCAGGTCAGGAGTCATTTGCTTCTCTGAGAGGAATTAAGGTAACTTGCTTTCTTATTTCCCTGGCCTGTAACAATATATTTCCCAGGATTTTCTTGCTAATACTCTAATTCCCAATGTACAGATTATTGGAGTGTTTGATTTCTTCTGACCTTGAAAATAGCTTGAAATTCCAGTTCAGTCAAGGACGGTGCTTCGTTAGACAGACTGCATCTTCTCTATGAACTCTTAAACCCAATGGACAGGAGACGCTAATGTGATACCAAAGCACCATATTTCCATCTCTTCTGGGTTGAGGGGAAATTGTAATGTGCTGCTAAATTATAAGGGAAGTGAATCTATCCAGTAGGATGATATGACATACAACCCTCCTAACTTTATCCTGTTTTTTATGTGCAGAAATAAAGTTTGTCTGCTTTGACCTTCTCCTTACTACTGATTTATTATAGAAGAAGATAATATAAAATACCTGGGGTAGAAGTAAATCAACAAATCAATTACAAGATCTATGCGAAGATTTTGCTCCTTGAAGAAGATTGGAAAAACTTTAAAGCTTGAAATTTACCTTTGTTGGTTTTTATTGTAACTTTCACTTCAAATGCCAATTTTCATGAAATAACCAGATGTGCTTGAACACAAGCATTTCATTTTGCTTCAAGTTTGAAGCAACAGTTTAGCTAATGAATTTTTGAGAGCTGAGAGAGGGAACTATGACAAACACGTACTGTGTCACTTGCAGTGGGAGGGATCCTGCTGGACTAAACCTCCAGTCCCTCGCAGCAGGATTCCACCGAGGCCCCGACTGTACAGCCTTTGGGCTCTCTGACTTCTTTTCTAGGATGATGAGCACATAGTTCTGGAGCCAGGAGATCTGTTTCCACCTTTCTCACCTCCGCCCTCCCCAAGGGGAGAAGTGAAGAAGGGACCTCAGAACCCTCAGCTGTATCGTCTCTTCCGTGTCTTGAAGACCCCAATAATAGATAATGTTAGGTGGGTTAAATACAGTGCACAAGGCCTGCACAGCTTGTCTACGTCCTTGTTGCTGCCTTGTGTCGGCAAAGAATGAGACTTACCAGTCCAGGACAGGAATTTTCAAATATGCTGTGCTGTGTTTTCTTTCTTACCTGGGAATGCTATGAGTCTCTTACTGTCTGTCTTCAGTTGTCCTCCTTAACTGGTAGGTTAGGCTAATATATAAAACCACATATATGCTAAGTATTACTATTCAGCTCATTACCTTCCAACTAAATTTGAACAATGCAGGGAGGTCACAGATTTCATGCATTTGATGCAACCAGTGATATGACACCCTTTGGTCAACTGGAGATACAGATATCTGAATGTCCTGTTGGAGTTTCAGTGCACATTGGGGCCATGGAGCCTTCCTGTTAAGCGGGTGATGAGACCTGGGGAGTTTGCTCAACAGCACTGCAAATTTACCATGGCAAGTGCAACACTTATTGTAGAACTTGGCTTCTCTTTTGAAGGTCATCCCTCATAGCATAGGGTGAACGTAGTGTTCTAACCAGGTCTATTAGGAGGTTTATATCTGAGGAAAGTGCAGGGTTAGGGTCTTGGTTGCTGAAATCTCAAGCTGTTTTCCATTTTTTAGGTGGTGTCTGGAAATGGCTTTGTCACGTCCTGTGACAGCCCTGGATAATGAGAGATTCACTGTACAGTCAGTGATGCTGAAATATGCTGTCCCTATTGTACTGGTAGGTCTCATTTCAAGCCTTTGTTGTTGAATATAACCATGTTTTGTCAATAAAAGTGAAGAATTTGCAGCCATCAACAGGAAATTATGGCCAGGCCCTAACTCATGCAGCTGACTCTGTGTGTACCTTGGGTAGTTCAGAGAAGCAAAGATGCTGAGCCATCTAGCAGTGAGAGTGGAGGGAGGAACTGCAGCAGCAGACCAAGTATATCTTCCAGAATTTCCCAGGGCTGAGAATGTTACAAGGCAGTGAAAACTCCTTCGCTACAAGTACTAGTAGTTAGCTGACAGTATCATCTCTGTTTGAATTGCAGGCTGGCTTCCTGATCACCAATGCTGTGCGCTTCATTTTCAAAGCTCCTGGAATTGCTTCTTGGCAGTACACTCTTCTTCAGCTACAGGTAAAGGGGAGCTTTGAGCTCCACTACACCTCCTCCCCAAGCACCCCTGAGACTGATTTCCTCCCTCAGCGACTTGCTTCATCCCATGACAGCATCCTATGCACGGCCTTGTGCATGCTGGATCCAGGAGCTCTCAGTGAAGCAGGACAACAGCTCTACTCTGGCCATTCCTCCTAGACTGCCCTTTATCTTGTTTGCTCTCTCTCACTTGCCATTTATGTGTGTATATATATATATATGGTATCCTTTGCCTTTAAACTTGAAAGAGTTTATGCCAAATTCAGCAGGAAAACCAGCTGTAAGTTGGTGTGATTTATTCATGGCCTTCTTCATTACAAACCCCTAAGGGTGTGTGTGTCTCCCGTCCTGTGTTTCTCCCTGTGTTGCACTGCTTCCAGTGCAAGCAGTCTCCTTCCTTCCTGCCATTGCCTTTTACCCATCCTCTCACTGTGGTGGAAAAGATGTCATGTGAGAGGTCTGACTTCTTGTTGTCTCTGTGCTTGCTGGTGATTACAAATGTTTTTTCAGGTGAATGGTGTCCTACCCATCCTTCCATTGCTCTTTCCCATCCTGTGGATTCTTGCTACAGCCTTTGGAGAAGCCAGAGTCTTGGCCCAGATGAGCAAGGCCTCATCCACCTCACTGGTAGGTATCTCTCCACATCAAACCATTGCAGGGAAAAGGGCAGGAGATGAGAAGGGCTCTGTGAAGTGAGCACAATGAATTCAGCAGATGTGTCCACTTGTAAAAGCTTGTTGGATCTTTGGTTGCTCCCAGCTATGCCCTCTCCCTGGAGCACATTGTGGCTTCTTCTTGAACAGATGTTTTAATTTTTTCAACCTGTGTACAGATATCCCAAGGTGATAGGAAGCTCCAGTGATTCCATAAATCTCTTCAAGGCATGTGCTTTCTGTCAGCTAAATACAATCTGTCAGATGAGTTAACATGGAGATAAATGCCCTGTGGTGGCTGCAACTAGGGAACATTTAGCCACTGAGAAGGAATGGGATACATGAGATTCTCTGCAATCCCCTGTTTTAACATGCGGGCTGAACAGCCGTTTCTTGAGGCTCTGGGGCTTCACTTGCAGGCATGGCCTTTGCAGTGGGTCAGAGAGTAGGAGAAATTTCTGGTGGTTGTGCTGGTTTGGGGAGTGAAGTTTGGTAGTCTGATGGGGGTGTGATCTGGAACTGGGTGCGCCAATGGGTGTCTCTTGCTCTCGCCTGGTGGCAGTGTTGGTGAGACGCACTGTGCTATGTTTGTCTTCTGTGCTGACTTCTGTTATGCCTGTACTTGGACAGTGTTTCTCTCTCCTTCTTGTCCTTTCTTGGCCTCTGTGGCCCTGGGTCTGTGTTTTATATTCTTTTTCCTATAGGTTGTATATGACTAAGCTGCCTGTGTCCTGGGAGGGAGGACACGTTACCTCCCTCAGTGGAGTTTGCACCTTTACCATCTCTTTTCAGTGTTTTCTCCACTTTACCTCTCCCACGCATTCTCAGCATCACTTGGTTTCTGTCTTTGGAACCTTCCTCTTTCCCTTCACACCTTGCTGTTTGGCTGGGAAAAGCCAGAGCTCCTTGGCTTCCCTGCTTCATCATTCTCAACATACCCATTTGCCCTGTCACTCATACTTGCACCTTCCTTGTGTTCTTTCCTGTCTTCTCCTTTTTCTTGTCCAGGCAACTCAGTCTGTCCAGCCAGCTCTTTCTGTGACATTTCAAACATGATCCTCCATCCTTGCTGCTGCAGAACAGCCGTTGTGATGTGCCTTGGTCATTCTCCCCCTTAACTAGGGCAGTCTTCTCTCGGCCTCTCTATTTCACTCCTTCCTTCTCTCTACTCTGTTCAAAATGTAGCAGGTAAGACTCTCTTCCTCTCCAATCACTTGGCCTGTGTGATGCTCTTCTCCACCTTCTGCCCCCTCCCATCGTGTTCAAGCTGTTTGATTCCCAGTTTTTCAAGGCCATAGGTGACCTTGTGACTGGTTAGTCAGACATCCTGCAGGGTAAAAACCAGTGCCCCCGCAAATGAGCCACTGCCTCAAGTTGCTACAGTTGGACTACAGCAGCATTCCTTTTAGAAGGGAATTTGATGTTAGTTTGAAAACATTTGTACTGCCTTTGATAGGTTGTTTCAGTGATTATTTACCTTCACTGCTAAAAATGGGCATTCTATGTTAGTGGGAATTTTTGTAGTGTCTGATTTCCAGCCCTTGGAACACTTACATCTTTTGTCTCCTAGATTTAAGAGCACATCAATCAAATTTCTGGTCTGTTATAGCTGCTCACTTTCCCTTTTACCGTCTCTTTGGTTAAGTAAACAGTTTAAGCACCTTGAGTCACTATAAGCATATTTTCCAACCCTCTAATCTTTCTCTTGGCTTTCCTCTTAGCTTTCTCCAGTGTTTCAGGATCACTGTAGAATTATGACTCTCCAAACCCCACAAAATATTCCAGTAACAGTTGTGCTTGTGCTAAATTTCAGAATAATTTGGACTTTCTACTCTACGTTCCCTTGCTAGTGCAACAAAGGCTCATATTAGATCTTTTAGCCACTGCTTTAAATGGCCAGGTTTTGTTCAGCTGATAATCTACAGTTACTGCTTTCTAAGACAGAGTCCTCATCCTGTAAGTCCAACCTTAATTTTTGCTCCTAGGTATGCAACCTTCCTTTTGTGCCTGTTGGTGTGCATGTTTTTGCTTATTTATCAAGCAAACCATATTGTTCTGTAACAGTGGTCTGTTCTCTTTATTATTGGACCCTGCCCCAAACTTTGTATAGTTTACAGTCTGTATCAGTAATGTTTTTTTAGTTTTCTTTCAGGCTATTAACAAAATACCCAGAATTTGTCCCTGCTTGAGCTAGTAATGCATCCTATGGCAAATAATTCCTCAGTTTCTGTTCCATTTGGAGATAGTCTATTTCTAATATATTTAATATGGGCCCTATTTCTCCAGTATTACTCAAGTTTTTGTTAGAAAACCAGTAAAGCATTTTGTATCAAGTCAAAGTACCAAGTGGTCTACGTCAAAAGCATTACTTTTATCAGTCAAATTTGTAATTTTGTCAAAAAAGATATCACAATAGTTTGATGAGATTTATTACTCATATACTTGTGGTGTTTGGCACTGGTTGTATTATTCCGTGTCTTTTCTTTTAATTGAGTCTCATATTAGCTGCTCTGTTACTCTGTCTGAAATCAAAGTCTGTCTGGGGTCCTGTGGTAACTTGGTTTGTTCTCCTTACCCTTTTTAGGCATTGGCACCACATTAGCTTTCTTCCATTGCACTGGGACTTAATCCATGCTTCAAGCCTTGTGCAGAATCAGCAGTAACAGTCAGAAAGTTGTCCAGACCTGCTAATTTAAACATATTTACTTTCTGTAGCTACTGTTAGAATGGGAAATATTTCATATTTATCATATGGTATGATTATATCACTGCATAAGGAATAGCAATATTTATGTTACACGTCTGCCTTGCCTGCAATATCATTTGCAATTTCACTGTCTTCAACAAGCAGTGGACTGGTTTTAATTACCTACTGGTATACTTTTTCTTATTTTTATGTTAATTTTTACTTCTATTTTCACTTCCACTCAAAACTGGACTTTTTTATTTTTACTATGGGATTGTTGCTTTTTAAAATTTTAAAAATATTGTTTATACTTGTGGTGTTTGGCACTGGTTGTATTATTCCGTGTCTTTTCTTTTAATTGAGTCTCATATTAGCTGCTCTGTTACTCTGTCTGAAATCAAAGTCTGTCTGGGGTCCTGTGGTAACTTGGTTTGTTCTCCTTACCCTTTTTAGGCATTGGCACCACATTAGCTTTCTTCCATTGCACTGGGACTTAATCCATGCTTCAAGCCTTGTGCAGAATCAGCAGTAACAGTCAGAAAGTTGTCCAGACCTGCTAATTTAAACATATTTACTTTCTGTAGCTACTGTTAGAATGGGAAATATTTCATATTTATCATATGGTATGATTATATCACTGCATAAGGAATAGCAATATTTATGTTACACGTCTGCCTTGCCTGCAATATCATTTGCAATTTCACTGTCTTCAACAAGCAGTGGACTGGTTTTAATTACCTACTGGTATACTTTTTCTTATTTTTATGTTAATTTTTACTTCTATTTTCACTTCCACTCAAAACTGGACTTTTTTATTTTTACTATGGGATTGTTGCTTTTTAAAATTTTAATAAAATATTGTTAAACAGTTCCTAATTATCCTTCATAGTTCTCAGTTTAAATTATTTCTGACAAATTTGTTTTGGCTTTTTTCAGCTTTGTTAAACTGATCCTTTTTAAAGTGCCAGATATATGCATTATTATTATTTGGGGTGTCATTTTATTTACATACAAATGTAATTGCCATATTCACTTATGCTTATGAATATACTTAAATTTAAACTGTTTTTCAAAATTACATCTACTGTGGAATTCCTTTGTGCTGGATGCACAGATTTTGAGTTAGTAAATTTCTCGGTGTAATTCCAAGAGCGCCATGGTAGTGCCCTGCTATAATTTCTTTTCATTTCCTATCCACATCCCATTCACGTCATCTCATTCCTCTGTGTCCATTGTTTTCGAAGCATCTGCTTTTACAACCACTCTTCTAGCTCCCTTCTTTTAGCTGACCCATACAGCTTAAAAACAGATCAGTCAATCCTGGCTCTTTCTGTCTAAAAATAACCATCCAGAAAGAGCCTCCTCTGGGTCTAATTGCTATTATTTTCTCTGTAGACATTTAGGTAATGACTGTGTGTTCTTCTGTGATGTACAGCACCAAGCACTTTGACTGTGCTTCACAAGTAGATAAAGACATAGTCCATTAAAGACTTAATTGCTTTGATGAATTATTGGTCTGCCTTGGTATAGCGATTCCCACAGAGCAGGACTCCTGCTTTCTTCTCTCTGAAGGCACAGTATTTAGGGAAGGATGTTCCTCATGGCACATTTCTGAGCACAATTATAGTAACTGGTCTCTTCTCTTGCTGCAGCTTGCTAAGTTTTCAGAGGACACTCTCAGCAGCTACACAGAGATGGTATCTTCTCAGGTACTATTATTATGAATTGTTTTCTTCCATCTTCACTGCAGAACTTCATGATATCCTTTCCCTTCCTCTCTGATCTCCTGCTTGTTCCTAGACCCTTTTTACTTGTGTCAGTTGTCCATTGTCACTCATTTGCTGCTTTAATTGGCTATGCATGCAGGTTGCATGTCTTTCCCCTACACCTTCCCATGTAAATGCTGCTCTGCTGACCAGAGATTGTGGTGACTTTGATACTGAGTCCAGTTGTGCTTTTCTGAATATTGCAAATGATTTGAAATCAACTTTTTCTGTCCTGAAGAAAGTACCTCTTTCAAGTCCTCCTGTTCGAGGAGTAAAATAAACTTTTTATAGTGTGTGTCAGAAAGAAGGGAAGTATTTTGCTTGTACCAGAAAAACCTCCTTCTTCAAGCCAAAACTAAAGAACAGAGGGGATGGCGGTCAGCACCAAGACCAAATGTGAAGAGGGGAACATGGGATGTTCAGGCTAAAAGTCTGATCCTGTTTCATAGGCTCCTTAACAAGCTTAAGCACATTACTAGTGCTTCCAAAGCTGGGGCAAATAAACATTCAGAAGACCTTTTTCTGGGGGAGGAACTGCATCTGGCTACTCTATAAATTGCATCATCCAGATTAAACAGGTGGGTAGAGGAAAGACACTTTTCTGTCTAATCTGGCATTAAGATTCCCCTTTCCATAAGGAGGCAGATGGACTCCAGGAGTGATTAAAAATCCCTAGATATTATAAGAATCAATTCATATCTCCTTGCTCCCAGCCACACAGAGGAGTGCACATGGATGCACACACACACGCTTCCTTTGCTGAATATTTTGTTGTCTTCCTATGCCAGTTCATCATTTAGCTGAGATGTTTTTCAGGTGTTAAATGGGAGTGATTTGAGCTGACCTTCCTCGTTGAAAAGATCTGCTTCTTTCCTTTTGTACCTATGTAACATTTTTGCTTATGAGAAACAGGTTTAAATAAGCTTTTTTTCTTCCTGGTGGTAGCTCATGATTGTTTTGCATTATGGCTGTACTAACACTTAGGATCTAAGGAACTTGATCTAAGGAGCTTTGGGAGAAGTGCTCTGCTGTGACAGCATTCCAGAACAACAGCTAAAAAGCAGTAAAATAACACTGTAATGCAAACCTGGTTTTGCTGGCTTTAGGAGTGCACAGAGAAAAACATACAGCTCTGGTGCTTGGATTGATTGCTGCCATCCAGATTCCCTCTGGAACATTTTCATGTGGAAGATGAAGGGTGCCAACTTGACATTTTAATTTTGCAAAATATCCCCTTCTTTCAGTTTATTACCATGTTGATTACAATTCATTTGTAATGATGGAGTAGTCAGGGCACCTTGGCTTTATTTCCAACATTGTCACTGCCTCAGTAAGTAACCTTGGGCAAGTCACCTCACCACAGTGACTCCATTTACCCGATTTGCAGCATGGTGATCGTAAGCTTAAGGCCTCAAACTCTATAATCCAAGGGGATGAGAGTTACTTTATGAAAAAATACTAAGACATAACAATTGATTCACCCTGAATGAAATCACTTCAGAGTTCCTTCCTGTTTTTGGATAGACAAAGGTAGTTTCAGTGAATTCTCAGTTCAACAATCAGACTGTCTGATAGCATCCTCTGGAAGGGGGAAGAAATGCCTTTCCCTTGAGAACATCAGCACCATATCAGTTAACAGGTTCCCATGGAGATCGATGTTTATCTTACAGTGTATCACTGTGTTGAACCTCAAAGCAGGTAATGTCATACTCCCTTTCTTCCTTCTCTCCCCTCATCTTTCACTGAAGGAGTCTTTAATCGGTTGATGTCCTGTGCTTTCCTCGGCAGGAAATGATACGCTGTATCTGGAGCCACTTCCTCTGTGTTTTAAAAGGCAAATCCCCAACTCTGAGCTTCACTTCCAGCTTGCTTCATAGTCTGGGATCCGTCACTGTGAGTATTGCTGGGTTGTCAGAAGGAGGAGCCCTACGTGGTTGCTTAATTTGCATCGTTCATGTCGTCCTTCCCTGAGCATAGACTGTTAGCAGTCGGTTCACTGTGCTGGAATTAGAAACCCTTCAGGCACCTGTCTTTGTAGAAGAGTTTATAACTGTCTTGTCTTGTCCAAGCAGCACATTCACAGGCTAAAACAATGGTTAGAGATACTCTGTGGCATCTAACAGGATGCCTGTATTTTCCAGCTCTGGTTCTGGTACCATAACCCTCTTGACTCCTGTTCAAGAACCAGCTCGTTCAGATCCTGATAAGGTACTAGCTGGTGAAACTGGTTGAGTAGTTGCTTCCTTCCCGTGGTCTTCATGCCTAGTTTTGCAATATCCTGAGATAAAATTGGTGTTAAACAACCCATCAATCCTGCTAGAGCAAAGAATTCTCAGATTTCTTGGAGGGTTATTAGGTGCGGTTTCCTAAGACAGAAGGTTGGCAAAGGAGAGACTTGTATGTCTTCCCATGTGTTTATTAAATTTGTGACATTTACAATTTACATGTGACATGCATGAACACTGAGACATGTTTTCACTGAGATTTTGCTTTCTTGGGGGTGTTGTGGGATGTTCTAGGTGCTCTGCTGTGTAGACAAGCAGGGGATTCTTTCCTGGCCAAACCCCAGCCCAGAGACTGTTCTGTTCTTCAGTGGGAAGGTGGAACCACCTCATGATAGCCATGAAGATCTGACTGATGAGCTCTCTACACGGTCCTTCTGCCATCCTGAAATGGAAGACGAGGTGAGGGACATGTAATCCATAATGTAGTATATTGGCTCTAATCATAGTTTGACTGACACGCACAACGTGGTATTATAGAGGGGGCCCTTTGCTTGTAGAGAAGTCCTGTGCCATAATTCTTTGCTTAAAAGATAAAGAAGCAGCAAGGATGAGATCCTCTTCTACGGGAGTCCTAAAGCAGCCTGTGAATCAGTAGTGGCTCATGTTCAACCACTAAATCACCACTGTTCATTCTGTTGGTCTCTTGCAGCCCCATGAAAGAGATGCTTTGCTCTCTGGCCCCCTGGCAGACACAGTCCACATGACCAATGAGCAAGAGAGGAACAACTGGTCTAGTGACCCTCCAAAGGCTCCCGATGCCCATGCCCACCGAAAGCCAAACAGCAGAAGCAAACATCCCTCTGGGTCCAATGTGAGTTTTAGCAAGGATACGGAGGGTGGAGAGGAGGAACATACTCAGGTAAGACATACTGAAGGGGCACACAATTAGTCTTTTGTGGAGCTATAAGACAGACTTAAACCCGTAGAGTCTCCCCTCTTGGGAATTTAATTGGGAATTCCCTGTGGATTCTAGGCTCAAGCTGTGTTCATTGTAACCAATTAGAATTTTCCTGTCTGTTGGACCAGGTTGTTGGTGACAGTGAGGTGTTGGCTTGTGAGGCTGAAGACTTTGTGTGTGACTACCACCTTGAGATGCTTAGCCTGTCCCAAGACCAGCAGAATCCCTCCTGCATCCAGTTTGATGACTCCAACTGGCAGATGCACTTGAATTCCCTCAAGCCTCTGGGCCTGAATGTGCTGCTCAACCTCTGCAATGCCAGTGTGACAGAGTGTCTGTGCCGCTTCTCTGACCACCTCTGTAACATTGCCCTCCAGGAAACTCACAATGCCGTGCTGCCTGTCCATGTGCCCTGGGGCCTCTGTGAGCTTGCCAGGCTAATAGGTAAGGAGAAGTTGGATGAGCGGACACAGAGAAATCAGAGCTGTCAATAGTCACTTAATCCTTAGAGAGCACAAGAAAAATGTTTCCCCAGTCCTGGTTGCTGAGAAGGTGGAATTACAGAGCTGACTGTTGTTGTTCGGTTGCCAAAAGAGTCTATTAAAGAGATTGCTTTTGGCAAGTTCTGACATGATAGACACTATCAAAGGAACAAAAGTCATCAAGGAAATTTCCAGCCAGTCCTGGCTAGGCTTGGTATTCTTCTGGCTTAAGTATGCCAATCTCGTCAGGAGACAAAGAATAGCTGCTAATGGACAGATAGCTGTCCTGTCTTTACAGTAATGCTTTATCAGGAGTTTGGGTATAAATGATGTGAGGTACCTCAGCTCATTTTATAGATGGGAAAACCGAGGCATAGGGGAGGTAAGAGGTTAGAGGCAACACTAGGATTAAAATCTGGAAACTCTTGAACTCACTTCTGTGCCTGTCCTTCAATGTCACAGTTCCTGTCTTCTATGAACCAGAAGCATGAAAGCTGTAATTACTAATAACATCTAGTCCTTCTGAACATTTTTCATCATAGATCTTGAGCCATCTTGGTGTAGATGCACAGTGAGCACAGCTCACCTACCTATTGCTGGGGAGGTGTCAAAAGAGCGCAGGCAAAATGAGCGCAGGAGCAGGAGAGAGGACCTTTCTTTTGCTTTGGGTAGAGCCTAATTTTTCTCCTCCTTATGTTCACGTTTCAGGTTTCACACCAGGTGCTAAAGATCTTTTCAAGCAGGAGAACTATTTGGCCTTGTACCGCTTGCCAAGTGATGAGATGGTTAAGGAAACAATCCTGGGGAAGCTTTCATCGATCACCAAGAGAAGACCACCCCTGAGCCACATGATTAACCTGTTCGTGAAGGACACCACTACCAGTAAGGCTGCTCCTTTCTTTGGGCATCCACTTGGTATGGGAGGATCTTTTCCACAGGGAGCATAGAAAATGTCAGACTGGAATAGTCTGGAGTCCCTGTGGGGTGATAGCCTTGCTCTGCCTATGGCCAGTACAGATATGCTCAACAAACCTTAGTGATCAGTGCTATGGCATACTGAGGGGGGGAGGAATTCTTCGCAGCTCTGGCTCAGTCCAGAATCATAAATAACTTTTAAAATTTATCTTAGATAGCACATAGTAAACCTATTTTCTGGGACCAAATGGCAGTGCAGAGCAAGGTGGAGGTTTTACTGGGTTTTGAATAGACTTCATTATGGTAGTGAAACTGATACTGCACAGGGTTGAATATTACTCAGGGTTTTCGCTAGTGATGCTCATCCTTCTGATAACCCAAATCATAAATCATTATCTTAGTGAGTTGTCTAGTATATTATATTGCATACTCTATTTCTATATTGCATACTAATAAGAAATCACAGAAATCCCATGCAAACTCATGGTGACGATGAATACAACACCTGAAGCCATGCTGACTTCTCCACTCCTTCTACTCCTTCCTATTCTAATAGGAATGGGTTAGGATGGAAAGGATGTACAGCTGGGCACCATGAGGTCTTAAAGCACCTCAGCAAGATTTAACAGCTTGCCTGTCTCAGAGCTCTTAGTCTCTTCATAATACCTTAAATCGACTGAACTTGGCTCTCTGGAGTTGAAATATGTTCAATATTGAATCTGAAATATGATTATTATGCTGGCCAGATATTTACCAGGTAAACTGTCTTCTCTTGCCCCATTCTTCTTAAATTTGTATCTTAATCTGGGGAGGAGCTTTTTCATTTGTCCTGATTGCTGCTATCTTGCCTTTGTGAGCAAGGATTTTTCTGATGCTGAGATTCTTAGTGTAGGGAAAAACCTTTAATGTTGCCTCATTTCAACTCCTTATCCTCATTTTTAAATGGTTTAGTTTAGAGGCTGGAGCTCAGACGAATACATGTGTGACCTGGATTATGCTGTCTAGAGTAAATTCTAAGAGGAATTTTGCCAGTGGGGTTAGTTAACCATTGGAACACCTCTTACGTGATAGTCTTGTCCCTTGAAACTTTCTAAAATGTGTACAGCCAGAAATAATGGATTATGCAGATAATATTGGGTGAAATCAAATGGCTCTGTTTATGCAGAAGAGTCAGACCAGATGTTCATAACTAACCTCTCTTGATACATTAGTTGTGAATAAATCTTGGAATCTACCCACTGCCATGACGTGCTGAAGTCAAAGGGAGATACATAATAAATTATACAGCTGTAGCAGAAATAGGAGGTAGCTTATCGGTATGTTCCCTTGCTATTCCATTGAAATATGTGTCTTGCCATCTGGCAGTGTTCATCCCAAATCCATAGTAACCACATGGAAATGAGGGGCTCACCGGCGTCTTCAGTGGAGTAAAATGGCTTGATACCACCTCTGTTTTCCCTTGCTATAGCTGCACTCTTTGATTCCTTTCGCTCTGTCTCACTGGCTCAACTCCAGCAGCTTGGTTCTTCCTAACGAGTCCCAGCAGTCATGAATGGCTAGTCATACTCCCTGTCCTATTTGTTAGTTTTCTCCCTTCTGCCAGAGAAATCCTGACCTTCAAGTTCATGATTTAGGAAGGGAGGAGGCTGAGCTAACCTTACTGGCAATGACAGCTGAATGAACTCCTTCCAGTTTATGGTGTGTGCTGTCACTGTCATTTACCCCTTAGAAGGGTTGTTGTATGGGATGCTGATGATACTGAATGGAAAATGGATTGCAATTGCTGTCAGGCGTGAACGTAGATATGTGTGTGCGTGTGGTCATTTGCAAGCTCTTGCTCTGTGTCCAGAGCATAGATTTTGCATGAATCAATAAAGAATTCTTGTTCCCTCTTTCCTAGCAAGGACTATCTGACTGTAGGAGCAAGGTGGGAAGGATTAGGTGTTTATACAATAAAATTAACCAGAGCTCTGCACAAGTACTCCTTTGTGTCCCTGAAAGAGGCTCCTTCTTTCACACACAGCTCCTGTTCGTCTTGGAGGTTTGTTATGCTGATAAACTTGGTGTGTGATGACTATTTATAGCAGAAAGCAGAGAGCTGCTATGTTTTGGAAAATCCTCCGGTGTTCCTGAAGGTCCCTGCCTGGTTTGTGCGAGTGCATATTCTTGGCTCTTGATTTCACCAGCTAGCGTGAGCATTTGCAATCAGCAACAATGCCTGCAAGAAGCCTTTGGGCTCATTTTTCCTGGCAGTGATATTTTTTCATTAGATCAGCTTTGAAGCTGTTGGGGGCAAAGTCACAGAGCAGCTGGAGGAGGGAACCTAGACAGTGAAGTCTACGTGCGTGCAATGTTAATGTATCAGTGCTAATGAAAGGGAGCAGGAAGTGTGGAGGGGGAGGCAACCTCGCATCCTTTAACTTGCGTCCTGTGCCTGGGACCTGCATCAGACAAGTGACATCATACACCTTTGGGAAACACTTTTTAACACCCCTGTCTACAAGAGGGAATGAACGATTTTAAGTCTCTATTAAAGAGTAAAATAGTGTGTGTGGGGGGGGGAGGAACCAGGACAAGCTGTGGTGTCCATTGATTTTCAGTTCTTCCCTGATCACAACACGAGTTATTTTTTTAGTCTGTTGTGTTGAACGTTTGACCCATCCTGATTTAACATGTTTTCAGGACCCTTTGTGAAACAGGCTGCTATCTAACGGGTCACACTGTTAAATTATCTTCTGCTACTTGAATGGACAGTATTCAAGAATAGCTCTTACCCTTTAGATCCACGCCTGGCCTAAAATTGCATGCACTTTCCAATGTAGGCAGACTTTGATCCCCATAGGCTCATCACTGGTGCTTGTACTCTCATGAGAAAAGGCACACAGGAGTATATTTTCTTCTGCTCTGTTGGATACAGGAGCAAGATATTATCCCACCTTCTGTAGAAGCAGGATTGTTACACAGTGTAAGGGGAGAATAGGAACTGACTACGTGGCTCACATTTTATCACAGCCTTGTTTGAACTCACGGTAGGACAAATAGCAGCTGAATACATATCATCCAGTCTTGAATAATTTCTCGATGGAGACTGAAGACTTTCAACAGAGGAAAGGGGATATCTGGAGTGCATCAAGGCAGTTTGCAGGAATGCTTGCTCTTAACAAATAAGGGAGCAGTTGGTATGATATCCCTTTCCTGGGAGCCTGTATGTGTGATGCTGACTCGTTATTCTCCTACACTTCAGGCACTGAGCAGATGTTTTCTCATGGGACAGCTGACATCATCCTCGAGGCCTGCACAGACTTTTGGGACGGTACCGATATCTATCCCCTCTCTGGCTCTGACAGGTGGGCAGCTTTGTCATTTGGTGCATTCAGGAGCTCCAGATAAATTGCAGAGGGAACCAGGTCACTCTCTGTTAAAATTCCCTTTACTGATGCTTGTTAAGCTATTTAATAGAAGCTTCAAGTAGGTTATGAACATGAGCCATCTCTGCTTATAATTAATTGTTATAATTATAGCAATGTAAGAGATTAGATAGCAACAAGCAATCTGTTGGGACTGTAAGACTAAGCCACTTCTTACTGTATCTGTTAACATATTAGCCTCTTATAAGTGGACTCTGACTGTACTATGTAGTAGGACTGTGAATTATAATCAGGTCATATGCTGGTGGCAGAGAATTATTTTTGTTGTTCAAGACAAATGCCTTGTCTTACATGAAATGCTAAGTGATCAATTCTACCTGCTGTTGACAGATTCAAACCAGTCCACCACAATACATCACACCCTTTTAGTCCTGCTGCAATATCTGACAGTGTCTGTTGCATTTTCATCTATAGGCTAAATTTCTGTTCCTGCTAGCAGAGCAGACCAATAATGTTTAGTTTCATTGAATAGCAGCACATTGTTCTTCTAAGTCTGCTTATCCTCAGGTGTAAGAAAACTACCACTGGTCCTTTTTGGAATATTTATCATCTTAACAGCCAATGAAAAATCCCATGTATAGTCTAATTTGTTACCTTTTTGGGTTCAACATAGAGAAAGAACTTTACACTATTCCAGTGACTGAATATTGACTAAACGGAGACTTCACATACAGCTCCTGGGACCCACACTCTAAAAGGGGATAGGAGAAAAGTCTGTTACTGTAACTGTCTCTGCCATAGATACTATTGTCAGAGTTGTCAGTTCCTTCCTTGGTGTTTATCTCCCTACAGATAAATTCTCTCTGATGAATTAAGCTTCTGCTGTCATGCAGTGAACTTCCTTGGAGTCATCTGGCAGCCATATAGAGCATATTATATTAATAAGTGTATTCAAAGAGTACTGTGTTCATACTCGTCAATCTGTCTGATGAGCAAACAGAAACATTCACCACTGCCCTTGTTGGAATATGTGATTTTTGTTGTCCTGTAGTGCCTGCAGCTTAGAGAATGCAGAAACAGTAAGGAAAGGCTTTTTCAGAGTCTCTGACCATTCCTCATGGAATACATTTTTCCAAATACCCAATTGGTGATTTCTACATTGAACTACAGTGTACGTTGTCAGAAATATGGCACGTTTCTGCTAACTTTGTTTTTTGTCTCTTCCGCATAGGAAGAAGGTCTTAGATTTCTACCAGCGAGCCTGCCTCTCAGGATACTGTTCTGCCTTTGCATACAAGCCAATGCATTGTGCCTTGTCCTCCCAACTCAATGGCAAGTGCATAGAACTGGTGCAGGTCCCTGGGCAGAGTGCTATCTTCACATGCTGTGATCTCCCTGGGACGACCCCCATCAAACAGAGCAGTCGGAGGAATAGCTGGAGCTCAGATGGTATGTGTCTTCTGTGCTGTCTATAATAAGGTCTGCTGGTGGGCCAGGTGCTTGCTTTCTGATCAGTCTAGAGCTGTAAGAACATTGTTATTCAGAGTAGCAGATGGAAACTGAGAACTAAGGGTTTCTGAAGTAGATGCATTTCCAGAGGAAGTAATGATGTAGCAGCTGGTGGGTATGTTTCTAGTTAAGTTATTGAAGCTTGCAGAAAAATTCCTCCGCTTGTGGGAAGTCTGTTTCTTAAAGCAGGCAGCTGAGAGTCAAGACTTCTGGGTATTTCGGTACTTGGTTTGCTGTTTGTCTAATTTTATGGAAATCACATATGTTGGGTTTTTGAAAAGAATTAATGTATGGTGGTATGCGACTATTCTCCCTTGATGGATTTTGTTGCTGTGCTGAAGGAACTGATTGCCACTAAGCGAATTGTACCTCTCCTCCAGAACAGCAATGGAAACTGAGAAACAAGCACATACCATTACATAGCCTCCAGGAGGCTTTTTTAGAAAACCAGTCTTAATCTCTTTCTGTCTTGGTCTCCCATTCTGTAAAATGTGAATAATAGGGTTTCCAACAGCTGGGAGGCAGTTGTGACTGAGTGTTTTCAAAACACTTTTCAGTCCCACCTGTGGCAAGCTTTGTAACTGTGTGAAGTGTTTTATTATTTTGTTCCTCATGCTACTGCAGCTCCCATTCACCACAGGCTGATCTGGTGATGGTGAAGGAACCCTGTCAAAGAGCCTTTGCAGGCTTTTTGGGAGTGTCTGCAATGTCACTGGAGGGAACATGATCCAGTTCCTTTGCATCAGCCTCTCATACTCTGATGCCACTCTGCCTCAGCCAGGCTCAACATGTTGTTTAAGCACAGTATGATGTGTTTAAAATGCACATGTGAACATTATGCAGCATATGCCCTTTACCTTTCTGCCCCAGTTCCTTGTGACTGATCCCTGTCTTCTGTTTTGTCTTTTTCCTTTCCATGCTCGCTGTTTCACGCTTGTATTCTTGGTCGCATATGTGGCGATGTCCTGAAACTGCTTCTGTGATGGGGTATGCTGGGACAAATGGATGTCTTTTCATCTTTCCTCCTGTATATGTGTGTGTGTATATCTGCATATTTCTGTGTATCTGGGTACTACGTCCTTGGGTGTTATCTTGGTGGCCTCTCCCACCATGTGTGCTGTTGTCTGATGCACATGTGGCCCCTTGTGTCTCAATGTGATTGCGTGTTGTTTGCATGCCTGAAGAAGGGATTGGGGAAGTGATGGAGAAGGAAGACTGTATCCAGGCTCTGAGCGGACAGATCTTCATGGGAATGGTCTCATCTCAGTATCAGGCCCGTCTTGACATTGTCCGCCTCATTGATGGATTGGTCAATGCCTGCATTCGTTTTGTCTACTTCTCCCTGGAAGATGAGCTCAAAAGCAAGGTAAACTGTCTTTGCTGAACTCCCTGAACTTGCATGTCCCCTGGTTGTTTAACTGGACAGTTTAGCTCCAGTGCAATCTAAGGTTAATCTGATTCAGCTAGCTAATGGGTCCAAAAGGTACCTACGCTCCAATATGGCATTGATCTGCAATACTCCAGCCTGGACAGCTACACTAAAATCTTTTGTCTGCTCACCTACAGGTGTTTGCTGAGAAGATGGGTCTTGAGACTGGCTGGAATTGCCACATATCTTTAACGCCTAATGGTGATGTGCCTGGCTCAGAGATCCCTCCCTCTAGCCCCAGTCATGCTGGCTCTTTGCACGATGATCTACATCAGGGTGAGAGAACTGCACCTAAGCCACTTTGAATGCCACGTGTTTCCTGGATGGTTCTTTTAAACCCATTCATAGGTTCCTGTGTCCTCACCAGATACCTGATCCTTCAGATCTTTGAGCACAAAACTGGATGGGCCTGAGGTGTGTGTGTGTGAGCAAGAGCGCCTTACATTTATAGCCTTTCTACCCAGTCAGTACTGCAGTTGTTGGAAACAAACATCCTTCTGTGCACCAGCTGCCATGATTTTACAACTGCTCATTAGTGCTTTTGGTTCTTGCTGGGGCCCTGGTCAAGCCACTGAGGGTCTCTTGCCTGTGCATGACTCTTTTTTCTTACTTCAAGTGGGATTTCTTTACTCTCTTCTTCCCCTAGAAGAAGAAAGAGAGCGGAACAGATAAACTATTGTGTCTCAAAAGAGCAGAGACTAGGTGCACGTATCTACCTCTGAGCAGATTAGTCATCTAAAAATACTGCATTTTAGATGACTGAGTGGGATCTAAGTGTTGCTAACCTAGAAAATCAGGCCTCACATTTCCTGGCGTCTGCAGCACCATGTGAATATACCATGTGGGTGGCACAGGGGTAGCAGAGGCAGGTTTGTGCTTATTGTTTATGCTGCTTCTCTCTGCTCCAGTTTCTCGAGATGATGTGGAGGGGCTTCTGCTGATGGAAGAGGAAGGGCACTCAGATCTCATCAGTTTTCAGCCAACAGACAGCGATATCCCCAGCTTCCTGGAGGACTGTAACAGGGTGAGGCCCCCTTTCCCTACACACCTTGTGCTGTTGTCACGGTCAGCAGTATCACCTCATTACTCCCAGAGGGAATTCCTCTTCAAAGGATATTGATTGACAGGTTTGTGCTGGGAGTCCTGATTTCCCCCACCTTCTTCCAGCTTGGTATCTAGAGCCTGGGAAGTTTGGGATTCTCTCAGTTAATCACTTTTGCTGAACAGGTCTTTTCTTTGGAGTTTAGGAATGGAGATGACAATACATGGCGTAGCCTTGAGAGCCGCATCTCAGTCTGTCTGAGTCCCCTTCCCGTGTGCCGGGCAGGGAGTGGGAACATCCCCACATTCCATGCAGACAGAAGAAACTTTGTCTCTTCTCCAACTGTGAGCCATGGCTGGTGCTGCCCAGTAGTCAGAGTGCGGGAAAAGCTCTTCATGCCGGTTGACGGTTGGACTCGATGATCTTAGAGGTCTTTTCCAACCTCAATGATTCTATGATCTTTAGGACATACATTTTCATTTGTCTCAAAAAAGGTTAATCTGATTCAGCTAGCTAATGGGTCCAAAAGGTACCTACGCTCCAATATGGCATTGATCTGCAATACTCCAGCCTGGACAGCTACACTAAAATCTTTTGTCTGCTCACCTACAGGTGTTTGCTGAGAAGATGGGTCTTGAGACTGGCTGGAATTGCCACATATCTTTAACGCCTAATGGTGATGTGCCTGGCTCAGAGATCCCTCCCTCTAGCCCCAGTCATGCTGGCTCTTTGCACGATGATCTACATCAGGGTGAGAGAACTGCACCTAAGCCACTTTGAATGCCACGTGTTTCCTGGATGGTTCTTTTAAACCCATTCATAGGTTCCTGTGTCCTCACCAGATACCTGATCCTTCAGATCTTTGAGCACAAAACTGGATGGGCCTGAGGTGTGTGTGTGTGAGCAAGAGCGCCTTACATTTATAGCCTTTCTACCCAGTCAGTACTGCAGTTGTTGGAAACAAACATCCTTCTGTGCACCAGCTGCCATGATTTTACAACTGCTCATTAGTGCTTTTGGTTCTTGCTGGGGCCCTGGTCAAGCCACTGAGGGTCTCTTGCCTGTGCATGACTCTTTTTTCTTACTTCAAGTGGGATTTCTTTACTCTCTTCTTCCCCTAGAAGAAGAAAGAGAGCGGAACAGATAAACTATTGTGTCTCAAAAGAGCAGAGACTAGGTGCACGTATCTACCTCTGAGCAGATTAGTCATCTAAAAATACTGCATTTTAGATGACTGAGTGGGATCTAAGTGTTGCTAACCTAGAAAATCAGGCCTCACATTTCCTGGCGTCTGCAGCACCATGTGAATATACCATGTGGGTGGCACAGGGGTAGCAGAGGCAGGTTTGTGCTTATTGTTTATGCTGCTTCTCTCTGCTCCAGTTTCTCGAGATGATGTGGAGGGGCTTCTGCTGATGGAAGAGGAAGGGCACTCAGATCTCATCAGTTTTCAGCCAACAGACAGCGATATCCCCAGCTTCCTGGAGGACTGTAACAGGGTGAGGCCCCCTTTCCCTACACACCTTGTGCTGTTGTCACGGTCAGCAGTATCACCTCATTACTCCCAGAGGGAATTCCTCTTCAAAGGATATTGATTGACAGGTTTGTGCTGGGAGTCCTGATTTCCCCCACCTTCTTCCAGCTTGGTATCTAGAGCCTGGGAAGTTTGGGATTCTCTCAGTTAATCACTTTTGCTGAACAGGTCTTTTCTTTGGAGTTTAGGAATGGAGATGACAATACATGGCGTAGCCTTGAGAGCCGCATCTCAGTCTGTCTGAGTCCCCTTCCCGTGTGCCGGGCAGGGAGTGGGAACATCCCCACATTCCATGCAGACAGAAGAAACTTTGTCTCTTCTCCAACTGTGAGCCATGGCTGGTGCTGCCCAGTAGTCAGAGTGCGGGAAAAGCTCTTCATGCCTCATAAAGAACTCAGACGTGCTCAGCAGAGGTTACAGGAATATCAGAGATAGATGTAGATTTAAAAAAAAAAAACAATAAACCTATTAGACCTGATTTTAGAAAGCAAGAACCCTTCCCTTGCTGTGTGTTGATATGGCTGCAATTGAAACGGATCTAGTTGCTGGGAGACTGCACATAGTCTCTGACTAGATTCTCCACACAGGTAACAAGTTCTTAGAAATCCTTGAGCACAGGTTTATCATGCTGATCTTACAAACCATGAGGGTGAGCACAGACAGCTTGGTGTGTCAGTGTAGAACTTTAGCAGAAGACTTTTTACAGTGGCTTGGGAAAGCCAGCTTCTGTCTGCTGGGACATCAATTTGTATCTGATCTTGAAGTTGCATAATTCTGGGAATCATAATTCTCATTTTAGCAGTTCCCTCTGAAATGCCTCTCCCTCACACACACGTGCACTCCTCTGCTTAGTGTCTTCTTTCTCTTTTTCAGGCCAAACTCCCACGGGGGATCCACCAGGTGAGACCTCACCTGCAGAACATAGACAACGTGCCTTTGCTGGTGCCCCTCTTCACAGACTGTACCGCAGAGAGTAAGTGGCACAGAGCCTGGGTCTGTCCTCCTATTGCCCATGAATACCTTCCCCATCCATTTGCTCTGGCTCATCTGGGTGTGGACATGGGTGAAGGGAAGGGGATACAGTCCAGAAATCTAGAAGGGCATTTTGATATTAATGACCCTCTACTGCTACCTGTGGGAAGCCAGATGTTAACTTTGTTTTAATGCAACTGTTCCCTAGCTACAGAGTTGGGCTAAGAACCACTCCTTTCAATTTGCATCCGTAAGAGACACAAAAGCAAACATCCAAAATGCTTCTGCCTTTTTTTATTAAATAAGCATTATCAGTGTGCTAGGAGACTTTGATCTCTGCTCACAACCCTTGCTGCCTTATATAACTTGGAAATCACTTCCCAGAAGTGTTTTCCTCTGGCAGTTGCTGTTAACACCTCCTCCTGCTTTGCAGAGTTTTTGATTGCAGAGACCAGAAAGGACAAAATTTCTTTATCTCTCTGAGTGATACTATTTTATCTAAGAAAGGGGCTGAGTGCTCAGCTGGCTAATACCTGTCCAGTCTACAGTAAAAGTGCTAAGCATCATTATAATTCGGCATTTTAGGTACCTCTGGGCACAGTTTACAGTGCCAGTGAGAACCAGTTACAGCCCAGTCTGCCTAAGCATTCAGTGCCCAGTAGATTTCCTCTCTCTTTTTGACAGAAGTGGCAGTTCCCCACTTCATCTAACCCCTCGCTGAGCTGCAGATCTGGGTGAACCAGTCATTTAGATAAGTTGTTTACACAGGAATCTGCAGATGGTGGGTTTGTTTTGGTTTGGTTTTTTTTTTGCCTGGAGCATTCTAGAAAATTCCTATACACACAGAGCACTGTGCACAGGGCTACAGAATAAAAATTGGATCAAACACCAGCTTTGATTTAGAGGCCCCAGGAGGATGTTGATAAAAAGATTGATGAAGGCTAGAGGTAGTGGTGGGAGTGCAGGAACAGGGGCTGGCTCTGAGTATGGCTGAGTATGGCACTGGTTTTGGAGCAGTTTGTTATATTCCCTCTGTTCCTTTAGACTTGGAACAGTAGCAATGTGCTGCTGAGCAGAATTTAAAATTGTGTATTTATTTTAGGCTTGAATTATTTAGATTTATTTAATTTCTGCTGTTTTCTAACAAGACCATTTGATGCTGAAGCCATCTTGTATTATATACTGAGGCTATACCTACAGCTCTGGTCTGAGAGAGATGTGCTAGAGATGCAAATCTCTGTGTCACGGTTCTGTGAATCACAGCTCAGTTCCTGCAGGAGGCAGGTATACAGAGCACTTGGACTGCAATTAATTAGCTATCTAATTGTGTACTTTGACTTTGGATCTCACTATACATAACTGATGAATATCAGTTGGGGTAATTTTAAAAGATATGACTGCTTGTTATCCAGACTGGAAAGGGTGTGTGAAACACTGCATCTTTGTGTGCATAATGAGATAATGCACTGTGTTTCTCCTTCTGTCCCTTTGCAGCCATGTGTGAGATGATCAAGATCATGCAGGAGTATGGGGAGGTGACTTGCTGTCTGGGAAGCTCTGCCAACCTGCGGAATAGTTGCCTCTTCCTGCAGAGTGATATCAGGTGGGGCAGGATCCAGACTCCTCCAGCTGCCTTTGCCTTGAGCTTAGCGAGTGCCCAGCCATGGGTCACACCAGACCTGTGGATTGTACAGGGTGATGCTCACAATTGTTCTGTCCATTATTAGCTGCATTTGTCTTCATAAGAAATATTTGGGTGGTATTGGGTGGGATGATTACCTAGATCCCTTGACACACACAGATATTTCCATCTTTGAAAGGAAGCTGTTACTCTTGCATGCTGAACTACTGTGTACCAACTGGCATTACAGATGCTTCTCATTGGGTGAAAGAGTGGAAATGCCCCTCTGGATCAACCAATTTGATGACTTTGAGCCACAAACCCAAATATGCTTATTTATTTCTCTGGGAATAACTGAAAGTCTAGGGAGATTGATCCTAAATTCATGTCACAGCTCAGGACTTCTGTACCAGTGAGGTAGATAGAGGTGGCGTGGCACAGCACAGCATGACTTTACAAGCTGGACTGCAGTGAAACATAGTTTCTCCTCTGGGATGAGGACTTTTGCTAATCCTTCTGTGTTGTCCTTGCAGTATAGCACTGGACCCTCTCTATCCATCTCGCTGCTCCTGGGAGACTTTTGGCTATGCCACCAGCACCACCATGACTCATGTCTCTGATGAGCTCACCCCGCTGCAGCTCTCAGGGCAACTCAACAGCCTGCCTTGCTCCATGTCCTTCCGCCAAGAAGAGAGTACTAGTATTATCAGGCTTATAGAGCAGGTAAGCCAGGCATATCCCCTCTCTAGTACTCACCCCTCTGCCTGCAGCTCACAAAGAGCAAATCCAGGAGCTGATGTGAGCATTCTTGTTGAGTTGCCTGCAGTAAGCTGCCAGCATTAGCTTTGCTTGTGTCTCCTGTCCTGTGTCCAGGAAGCACAACAGAAATACTACCTGCCTGGCCCTACCGGTCCAAGGTGTAGGAGATGGTTTAGGAATGGTGCCTTGTGGCAACAGGACATGAATATTGTTCAACTGGATAAAGTATAAACTTGCAGAGATCCCCAGCCAGACAACAATGCAGTGCTAGGGAGAATTGTTATCCCAGAAAAGCCAGGAGGTTTAAACAAACTTACCCCTTGGCTAAATTCCGCCTTTCCGTCACAACCGCTACACCTAGGCAGGAGACCTTCCCCTTTTGCTTACAATGTGTCCAGATCCTCTCCCTTCCCACTTCCCCTGCAGACCACAGGTTTTGCCCCTGCCTGCCAATAATTGCTCTTGGCTGGTAACTGCTCACATCACAGTGAGGGCTCTGAGGGCTTGTGCTTCCTTCCAGGCCAGGCATGCAACATATGGGATCCGCAAGTGTTTCCTCTTCCTGCTGCAGTGCCAGCTGACCTTGGTGGTCATTCAGGTGAGTCCTGGCCTGGCTGAGCATTAGCTCAGACGATGGGAGCGCTAGCATGGATATGGGTGGCTGCTGTGGGGCAGCCTTGCAAGAGAGGAAGGTGGCCTTCAGTCAGGTTTACACAGCATGTTTGGGGAAGTTACAGACATGTCATGAGACCGTGTGATCTCAGCCTACGTTGACCCTTCTCCCTGACCCTCCTACAGAGGTTTCTTTCTAGCCCCTTTTTCCCTGGAGAAAAGCATCCCCTGCAGCACCTGCCCCAGCAACCCTGAACATGTGGAGAGGCTGTGCAGTGGCAGCCTAGTTACCAGCTCATCCTAGTGCTTTGTGGGAGGACGGTGGCATCTTGGATAACAATACTGTCCTAGCACTGCTCACACTATTCACTCTGGATTGTTCCTGTCCAGTTCCTCTCCTGCCTGGTGCAGCTGCCCCCCATCCTCAGTACCACAGACATTGTGTGGCTCTCCTGTTTCTGCTACCCACTGCTCAGGTGAGTCTATCAGACAGGGTGGAATCTTCTGCCTCCCACCCACAGGATGCACAGACCAGTCCCCCAGCCTCACTGTGTCCAGATTAAAAGAAAGCCGACATCACCCGCAGCATGCTAAGGCAGCTGCAAAGATTATTCCAAGCACCTGCTTTGACAAGGTGCTTGGAAACACAGACAGGAGCATTTGTGTACTGCTGTGTTACCCTTGCCTGCTGTCTGAGAGCTGCTATGAATCTTGTGGCTTGAACCTCCAGCTGAAAATCATTTCTAATCCTGATACTGTTGCGCTGGCTGGAGTGCGATGGAGAGCCTAGGGTGTCAGCCAGAGGCCAAGGTACCATGGGTGGGTTTTTCCCCATCACACATTTGGAGGTCACCTCTCTCCCTGTCTGCACCTGCCATGAATGACACCTTTTACAGTATATGCTTACAGCAGTGGCCAGATAAGTGCCAATGCTCCAAGCAGTCTGAGGAGGTTATTTGGGTTCAAATGTTAGACACAGACAAAAAAGCAATAGTTCTGGTGCCTGAACTTGTTAGCAAGAGACTAACTTACCTTTCTCCAGCATTTCGCTCCTGGGCAAGCCTCCCCACAGCTCCATCATGACCATGGCAACAGGAAAAAACTTGACTTCCATTCCTAAGAAGGTAGGTAACCCATCAAATTAAAATTGTTCACACATTTTTCTCTTCTACTTTGTCCCAGTGTTGATGCATTGCTGAGGCCCTGTGCCTTCCCAGCTCCCTTGGTAAATTGATCCATGGTATGAGCCATGCTATTCAAAGCCTGGCGTGGACAGGAAGGGAATCCCTTAGTGCCAGCATGCCCACAGGGCAGATCCACAGTGCAGCATCTTATCTGTACTACAGCTTGTCTCTTGCAGCCACTGATTCCCTGATGGTTCGTGCAGGGGAGGTTGGGCCAATGACATGCCCACGTCATCCTCCTGCCTCTCCCTTATTCACAGACTCAGCATTACTTCCTGTTCTGCTTCCTGCTGAAATTCAGCCTGACCATCTGCTCCTGCCTCATCTGCTTCGGGTTCACACTGCATGAGTCCTGCAAAGAGGTGAACACTACCAGCCTCAATCTCACAGTGTGCTCTTCCATCATGCTGCACAGGTGAGGAACTGAGCCTGGCACACACCCCCCTCACCCTGCAGGGCCTGTTGCTCTTGCCCTTCCCAGGTAGGACTGATTCCCCTCTAACAAACTTCAGACTCTTGCATGATCCTGCTATAATGGCTATACAGAGGGCTGGGTGCTCTCCCTATAGCCTTGGCAATTGCATCTTTGGGGTACTTGCTCACTGTTGCCTCCTGGTACTAGGACAGCCTGACTCCAAGCTCACACTTAGTTCTCTCAGCTATCAGAGGAGGACGTGGCCCTGGTGGGAACAGGTCAGACAGTAAGTCCCCACTGTTGACTTCTTTCCTGTGTCCTCTCATTTACTAGCAATGCTGATGGTGCTCCTGACTGGTTTGGGACATTTTCCAATGCTCTTCTTGTAGCCCAGAAGCTCACAGCTGGCCTGATTGTTTTACACACAGGTAAGTCCCTGTTCCCAGACCCCTCTTCCCCACTCTGCGGGGAAACTTGCATCCTTTGCCTCTTTCTTTGCTCCCTATGCCAGAGCACAAACTCCCTGGTAGAAGCAGACACTGCAGTGGTCTCTCAGCACAGGCATAAAGCCCCTTGTCTTACTAAAGACTGCCCTAACAGATTAAAGACAGCACCTTCAGAGCTGATTCTGCCTTCTACCAGCCTGGTGAAGTGCTGACTCCTTTCCAGTCTCACCAGAAGAGCAGCATCCCTCTTTGCCTTCTTGCAAATCAGCTAGCAGCATCCTGCAGCTCTCCAAAAATATTCCCTGCCTCAGAAGTCCTTTATATGCCTGCTGCCATTTTGTGAAGCACCCCATTTCCTTCCCCAAAACAGCACTGGTGCAGCTGTGACTACCCTGGAGCTGGAAGCCTTTTTAAACCCTCTGGAGGGGCGGGGAGCCAGCCCCTGGCTGACCCTCATCACCTGCGCATGATTGCCTGGCAGAGTAGGTCCAGCTGCTCTCTGATGACCTTAAAGGGTCTCTGCTCCCTTTCCACCATGTCATGTGGTGCTGTGCCTTGGTGCCAGGCAGAGCATTGCATGTTGAGATGTGTGGGGTGTCCAGGCCAACAGAAACGCTTCCTGATTTGAGAGGCAGCCCTGCTTTGGAGAGAGGTAGTGTGCATTACTGTTTTTTGTCCTTCAGATCACTGAGGCTAGGCAGGGATGCTCTGCCTGGCAGGTGGGAAATGCTGTTCTGAAGAGCCCAAGCAAAAGCTAAGCAAATGCTCTGTCCTGTGCAGACAGCTCTGGGTCTCTGGCTAAATATCTTTCTCTAGGCTGGAGCTTTCCACTGGTGCAGGCCTGCAGTGACCCAGAGACAAGGGCACCCCCACTGCGCCCCGTTCCCTAGTTCTGGTCCTTTGCCTGATCTGCTTTAGCATGCCAGGCTGCGAACCAACCTTGGCATCCCCACAGTGAGTAATCCTGTGCAGTACTACTACTGCACTCCCCACCGCCCTGCATATTTGGGGACTTGGAATTGCTGTGGGGAGTCTGGTCTGAAAGGACCTTGAATGAAAGGTTGGTTTCAGGAACATAAACCCCATGTGCCTTTTGGAGTAATAGCTGTTTGTGTATATTGTAAAGTGTTTTATCTCTGTGTGATGCTAAATAACCCCCTCTTCCATTTGTCCCCATAGTGTTCATATCCATCACCCATGTCCATCGCACCAAGCCATTGTGGAAGAAGAGCCCCCTCTCCAACCGGTGGTGGACGCTCACTGTGGCTGTTGTGTGAGTATCCCCAGGCCCTGATGAGGCACTCCAGAACGCTGGAGGAAGGAGGGCTCTAGACCTGCTCCAGCACCAGTTTGCTGGTGCTGAGGAAAATGATAGTATGTGGCAATTGTTCCTCACTGTTGAATTGGTGAAGGGTCTCTGTTGTGAACTCAGGAGTGTTACACCTGGGCCTGAACCCTGATCTGCAGATCCTGGGAAGCTTGTTAGCTCTGCTGAGATTTGCTTTGTCTGTTTATGATCTTAGATTGCTGGGGCAAGTGGCACAGACTGTGCTGGACCTGAAACTCTGGGAAAACCTCAATTCTTCATTGACCTTTAACCACGTTTCCATCTCCCCTGTCTCATGGCTTCTGGGTTTTCTTTCCTTGGTCCTTGTGGTTATCATCAATGAGATTGTCAAGCTGCATGAAATCAGGTATGGGGGTAGTAGGGAAGGTGGGGAGAAAGGGCTGGAGCCTCACTCCAGCCTGGCCTTGAGAAAAATTATGCACAGTGGGGTGGGGGAATAAAAAGGAAAAGATGATTGCATTGTGTAAATCACCTGGCTATTGTGTGCAAGCTCATGTTCCACCTCTCAGAGAGGAAGCGCAGGGGAGGAAAGAGGGTCAGGGAAGGGCAGTGGCAGTGATTGGGAGCAGGAAGGGAGACCAAAATTTCCTTATCTCAAACCAGTGGGAGGGAGACAGCCAAGGTCTATAAAATACCAGTATGGAATTGGAGAGGGCTGTTCTCTCCATCTTGTCCCATGAGGACAGAGAGGCATTGAATCACAGCAGAGGAAATACGTCTTCACACAGTGCCTGGACTGTGGGACTCATTTTCACGGGAAGTGGCTGAAGCCAAGAATTAGTAACAGGCAAAGTGACTGGCTGTTCTTCCTAGCACAGGGAGCAGCTGGAGCTGGGAGTTAACGCTAATAAGCATTGATTCAGGAAATGGGTTGGTGAGGAAAAGCAGCGGGGATTACAGGGAACCCTGATGGGGACAGAGCTGCTGTCTCTGTTCCTGGGAAGGATTTCGGGACCTTTCTCTGCTGTGTCTGGTGACTCTGGAGATGGGACTTGACTGGATGGGGTAGGACTGAGACCATGGGTTGCTCTCTGGATTTGATTCCCCTCCCAGGGTACCACAGGGCCCAGGCCAGGGTCTTCCCTGCTTCTTGGGGCTGTGCAGCTCAGGAATCACCATGGGGCAGCCTTGCTTGCCTTTCACCCCTCCACATGCTGACTCCTTTCTTCTGCCTTCTCCAGGGTCCGGGTCCGTTACCAAAAGAGGCAGAAGTTGCAGTTTGAAACAAAGCTGGGGATGAATTCACCATTTTAAACACTCCCAGCTTGAGTTCCCTGGAGCCAAGGCCACATAGCCGCATCCTGCACTGGGAGTGGCTGCACCAAAGGATCAGGGATTTTTCCCTCACACATGCAAACCAGACAGCCTCCTTGCAAAACTACATCAGCACCTTCCTGGGGGCCTCAGGCAGGGCACTGCTATCCGGATCCCCCAGCAGGTATGCAGTCCCTCCCTAGCCTGCTAGGGTACTCTCAAGGGAGCCTACAAGCTCTAGTGGCTGTTCAGGCTGCTCTTCCTTTATTTATTTGTTACTAGAAGTTTTTGGTAGTATCATGGTGATGCTGAAATGAAGTGACTCCTTCCCCCTGTGTGAGCAGATGGGTTTCCTAGACCTGGCAGGAGAATCTGGGCCCAGCAGGGGAGACATAGGGCTGCTGAAGCAAGAGATCTCTATTGAAAGTCATTTTGTTTTTCCATCTCTGCATGCTCACCTGATGTGTGTGTGCATGCCTGTGCATGCCCTCACCCACCTCCCTGTCCCTGTGTCCTGGGGCAAAGGAGCCAACTCTCTTGCAGCTCCAGGAGTGCTGGGTGCCAGGTGAGGACTGGAGCTCACTTTCCCAAGGGTACACTGGGAAGGGTCTCTGGCAGGGTGCTGGGAAAGCCCCTGCGATGGCCAGGTTGTGCCAGGCCTGCCCTCTAGCGTTGTTGCTGTAGCCATATGCCGGCTGTTGAGTGCTTCAAAAGAGGGATGAGACAGGGCTTTAAGAAAAGCTGTCTGCATTTGACCCTGGTGATCTGGTGCAGAGGGCAGTTCTGCCTGCCTGCAGGGAGTCAGCATGGCTCAGCTTCCTCCAGCCCTATTGAACCAGCTCTCATCTGCTTTAACAACCCCCAGAGAGATTTATAACTGTCCTCATTTTTGTGATTCGAATTGCTGTTCTGCTTCAGTAAAATGCCTGCTTGAGAGGGCCATAGCTAGAAATAAAACCTGAGACCTGCCTATCCTGCCGTGGAGGGAGGGGGACATCTTTCCAGGCAGGATGTCTGCATCTTGCAGTTGTGACTAGCATGGAGCTGGTGGACGGCTCCTTCTCCAGTCCTGGGATTGTGCTGCATCTGGTACTTGCTCTCCAAGGCACAGGACCTGACCAGGTGTGGCTGGGCCGCCGCCGGGGCCCGGCCCCCCCCCCCCCCGCCCCCTCATGTGTTTAGAAGTCTCTCCCCTCCATGCTGCTGCCCTCACATCTGTTCCCTGTTTTTATGGAGGTCTCTTCTTCATTTGACTGGGGGAAACCTTCCCCTGAGGGCTGCTGCAAACCAGAATTTGCCCCAATGTGGCACACATGCTCTTGAGACCTGAACAGACCCGAGCTGTACTGGGAATGCTGGTGCCATTGTGGGCTGACAGTCGAGGGCCACACAGGAGCATACAGGCTTGGCTACCTGAATAGTTGCAGCTCATTGAGATGTTGACTCCCTTCCTAGTTCTAAAAACTGACTAAAGCTGGTAAATCCTGGCACTGTTTTTGCTCCCAATATTAACACTACAATATACAGCTGTTACTTCCCCTTTGGTACCCGAGACTAACAAATGGCTGCTGGTCCTTCCCTGGCAGGCAGGGAGCTGGCTGGGACTCCCCAAGCTCTGCCCTGCTGCTCCACTTTGTCTTCCTTATATTTCAGCATAACCAGAGAGCATGCACACTACTGCATGTCTCTAAGCAATACCCTTCTCCCTGCTGTGGGTCTGGTAGGAGAGCAAAGCAGGGGTACAGCTAGCCTCTGAGCACCGATTGAGTATGCTGGAGGGGGGGCAGCTGAGGGTGTTCAGAAGCCTGGACCCTGTTCCTACAGCTGGAGAGTGGATGTTTAGATTCCATGCTGCTGGCAGGGTTGCATGGGATAGGGAGCCAGCAGCTCACTGGGGAAACACAGGGCTGCTCTTCTGCAACACAGCAGTACCAGGCCACTCCTGCTTGCAGAGTGGGTCTGCTCACCTTTGCCAACTAGGCTGAACGATGCCTTCACTCCTCTTGGGCCTGCAGAGCTGCTTGGCTCAGGGAGAACAAGCTGCATCTTTCTCAGTGTCACTTAATTCACTAAATGCCAGCTCCGTATCTGTTATCCCTGGCACCTGAGAAATCAGCTTTTCTTTCTGATGGCAGGGTCTGCTAGCAGGTGGGATATGGTCTCTCTGGCCAAGCTGAGCTGGTGTCGGAGGCAGCACCAAGCTGCTCACTGCTATTCCTGCAGAGCAACCTTCCCCCCTTGCCCCCCCAGACCTTAGCTCTTGCCCTGTGCCACTAACTGTTGTAGGTGATAAAAGGCAGCAGATACTGGGGCTTCTTGCTGGCCACACCTTCCTCTAGAGGAGGCACCTCCAAGGTTTCCTTCTCTGGGTGATCACAAATGTTTATTTTCCTGCACCCTCCTTCCCCTGCTAGACTTGGAGGGAGCCGAGGCGTATGAATGGAGCCTTTTGGATAGTCTCACCAATGCCACCCTTCCCTTGGCCATTGAGGTATCCGAGGGCTAGGGTGCACGGCTTCAGAAGGAAATTTCCTATAGCAAGATGTTTTTAAATGGTGTATATTTTATATTAAATTTTTTGGGATGTATGTAAAAATATTTGATTTGTATTAAAACTTGTAAATTGTATTAAAAAAAAAACAACAAACCCAGACCCACACGCATCCAGTGTATGAACGGCAATAAATGCTTGTCTTGGGTAACACACAGAGTGAGAGTGGGAGGGAGTTTGCACCCAGCAAAGCGAGGAGATAAAAATGTGTATGGCTGTTTGGGTCATAGGGTCCAAGTTACCTGGCTCACCTGTTGTAGGGACACAGCCTGACAGCTTGATGCTCCTGGGACCCGATCCTAGTACTTTTTCCCACTTTTTGCTCAGGTTTGGGCAAATCTGTCCAGCTCTGCATGCCTCTTCCTACAGAGTAACAGACATTACCTCGCGGTCTCCTGGATCCCAGGCAGAGCACACATGGTTGTTCCCAGGCACTGCTTTGGTTGTGGCTGGTGGCACGGTTTGAAGCCCTCTGGATGAAAGGTCAGGGGTGAGCTGGAACAGGCACTATGAGCACTGGAGAAAAGCAGAATGGCGAGACGAGGAGGCCTGGGCTTCTTGTTCTAAGCGACGCAGGACCTGGTGTCACTGTGGCCGCACTCTGACCACCAAGGAAGATGGAGGAGTACTTTGCCTGGCAGGCAGGGGTAGCCATGGCTTCAGACATGCCAAAAGCTGGGCAGTGGGGCACTGGAAGGTAGTGTTGGTCTCCAGCACTCTCACCACGTTACTGCCATGGTGACGAGACTCAAACTGAACATTAACCTCGCTGGAGGCGACAGCAGGACTCTTACCAGGGGACATTAGCTGAGGAAACCCAGATCTTAAGCACTCAAGGGGCAGGATAAAGCTGATCCTCGATGAACTTCAAACAGTGCAGGAGACAAGCTTGTGTGATTTGACATGAAGGAGACAACTAGGCAAAACTATCAAAAGGGTAAAATATGCCCCACTGTTTAATAGAATTTAGTCTTAATGGATGTTAGTGGAAAACAAAACACATGATTAACACAAAGAGAGCAGATGGTTTAAAAATCTGTTGTCAGTCTGGTGATTACATGGGCTGTTTTTTCCCCTCACTGTCTTGCTGCATGGAGCAGGTGCAGCCGGGGTCAGTTAGTCCCAGTTGCAGCGTACATAACTTAAACACCATACAGTAGCTTCAAAATAGAGATCTAGAGCTTAAAAAATAGGCATTCTTCTGCAAAATCAAATGTTTTAAGTCCCTTATTGAAAATGAGAGCAGCATGGTGCTGCCCTCAGGTGGCTCAGACAGCGACAGCTCCACCCCAGTGTCCTCTTATCCCTGACTCTAGAGTACAAGACAGTTCTGGTTAGTAAATATGTATAATAAATCACATTTAAAATATATACATTGGCCTTTAAAAAAAAAAACAAAACACAAACATTTACAGTTTATCAACATTGGAAAAAAATAACTGGGCTTGTCCCAGGTTGACTCATGAGAATAAAAATCAGTTTTAAAAGGTTTCTGCAAACCTTTTGATAAAGTGCCACTGGTTGTAGCTATTTAAAAACAATCGGGTCCATGACGTAGCACTTGCCTGTCAGACACGGTCATTTAAATACACTCAATGTGATGTATAAATCAGAGCAACCAACTAGCCAGGAGAGACATCTTAACTGCCTCAAACTGACCTCAAGTCCCAGCCAACAAGATTTTTTTTTTTTTTCCCCAGGGCTTTTTTGTCTTTGCTTTTCAGCTTAGAAGCCAGGCAGGCATCTCCTGCCTACCTGGCCCGTGGCACAACTGCTGCTCATGAGCAGAGACCCTTGGGAACGTCCAGACGGGCTCTGCTCGCAGGGGCTGCTCCCCTTTCCGTGCAAGGGGGCGAGGGGCTACGAACAGTCCAATTCAGTCACAAACTCCTAAAAGGATTGGGAAGCAACTGCCTCTTCAGCCATCTTCTCTCTTTCCAGTTTGGTTTTGCATTGGTAATGTTTTTAAAAAGGGGGCAATATGTGGATCCCCCCCCCCCCCTTTTTTTTTTTTTTTTTT
>NW_008795318.1:155520-169562 GCF_000699145.1 Aptenodytes forsteri | reverse complement strand
AAAAAAGGGGGGAAAATGGGGGGTCCCCCCCCCCCCCTTTGTTTGGAATTTTTGTAGCAAATGGCACTTTAGTACAATCTAAGGTTCCCTTCTGGTTCTCTGATGCTTTCATTTGCTTGGCATGTTGAGTGCAAGCCAAGTTCAGGGCTCTTGGACATATTTAGACATGCACTACTAAACAGATCCTGCTAGAGAAATCTGTTTTCAAGCTATATGCAGCCGTTCCTACCGCTTGGATGCGATGAGCTATCACTGCTGTTCCCCTGGTGCAGCCACGGGGCTGTGACTGCATCCAGCCTGTATGCGGCGTAGCTGTTGCCGAGCTGAATTCACCCAATGCACGTGGGGTCACCTCTCCTGCTGGGTTTTAGTGCTGCAAGGAAGCATCTCGAGAGTCCCAAACACTGCTACTGTTTAACAAGGCTCACAGCGGAGTCTGTGCCAGCAGTTCCTGGCAGGGAGGGGGAGTGGGAAAAGGGACCATTCTCTCCCCAAAAAAGGGAAAGGGGAGGGAAAGGGGGGGGGGGGAAGGCACTAACCATGCTGCTACTTCACCCTGGAAGCACTGGGGTGATGGTTTGCGTAATCACGGTGTCGGCAGACGGCAGCCTCCATTTAGCAGCATGATCCAGCCAGACTGGCACAAATGCACAGGCCTTCGGCGCTGCCATCACCATCCTCATCACTCTGGGGAAGGGGCAGGTAGACCTCCATGTCTGGCAGGGCTGTGGCGGAGCATCCACTGCTTCGCAGGCTCTGCCAGTCCCATCTCGAGGGGTTTGTGGGTCCTACTGGAGGGATTTTGATCCACTTGGATTACATGCTGCCTGATGCTGATGCATTTGGAAAAGCAACAAATAAAGCAGAAAGGTTCCTTCTCGCTCCACAAGCTGCCAAATTGCAGCCAACCCTGTCTTCTTTTAGCTGCTGTCAAGCCTTGCCGGGGCTGGGATCTGCTCAGTAAATAGCCAGCTCGGTGGCAGCTGCCCAGGGAGGTCTCTCCTTTGACACATTGTTGGCAGGGGATAAATAGTAAGAGGCAGGACTCAGCAAAGCAGCGGGGAAAGAGAAAGGTCCCTTGTGGAGGCTCCTCGGCTCTGTGCAAGGGAGTGAGGTCTTCTCCGTGGCCTCCAGGACCGCATGTGCGGGCCCTCTGGGCTCTCCTCCTGCTGCCAGTCTGGTGGGAAATGCCTGACCCCCTCAGAAACCAGCCCGCAGCCACGCTGGCACATGTGATATGGAGCCAGGGACAAGCCAGGAGAGGCAGCTGCATTCCCAGCTGCAGTGCAAAGTGCGGGGAGGGAGGCAGCTAGAGAGATCTGGAGGCACCACTCAGCGCTGGATCTGCTCTCCCCCCGTCACGAGGGGCACTGGCAGAGCAGCCGGAGGTGGGGAGGGGAAGGAGGGAGCAAGCCTCAGTCCAGCATTGCATCCAGCTGGTCAGCCAGATCATCAAACATGTTGCTGATGTCTTCCAGGATGTTCTTGGCCGAGTGCACGGCCCCGGGGTGGCTGGGGACAAAAGGGAGAGAGTCAAAACTCCACCCAAAGGCTTCAGGTGCTGATGGGGTAGAACTGGCTAAGCTGGACCTGATCCTCCTGGCGGCAGCCAGAGCTCAGCATGCAGCCAGACTCAAACATGTGTGACCTGGTGTGGTGCAGGCATGTGCCCACGCACAGCCCTTCACCTGCCCTTGCTGGGGGCTTCCCAATGCCACCTCGAGGGGCCCAACTCCAGTGTTTCCCTCACCCCCAGTGCTGCCTCACCTTTCCGCCTCCTCCTCTGTGATCTTCTCGGCTGCTTGCAGCGCGGCAGCCAGGGTGGAGTTGGTCTGCTCCAGCCGCTGCTGGGCCAGGGCGGCCCCTGGGGCAGCTGCCAAAGGTTTTGCTGACATCTTGCTACCCGCCTCCAGCGTCAGCGAACCAGGACCAACCAGCGACCCGATCACATCCGGCACTGCCTCGGTGGCTTCCCAGGGAACAACAGTATGGCGGGAGGGCTGCAGGACCTGATGGTAGATGGTCTTGGGCCCGGAGAAGACTAGCTTGGTGGACGCCACGGAGGTGTGCTTGGTGGGGACATCTGCAAAGGAAGGGGACTCATGGCATGTGGTGGCACACATCCTCCTCACCTCCTGTACCAACCCAGGAGGGAGCCTCAGACCCCACCACTGCCTCAGAGACACCCCCACAAGCCCACGTACCTGGAGCAGGCGTCCTCACCACGGTGGTGCTGAGCAGCTCCACGGGGCTGGGGGCTTTGGTGGGGCTTGGTGCCTTCTTGATCCCCTTCTCCAATGACAAGATGCTTTTCTCTATCTCGGCAATCCTGAACTCCACGCTGTTGTCATCAAAGGCATCCCCGGCCAGCCCAGCCCGTGGTGCTGGTGCTGGCACGGCAGGGCCCGCAATGCTCACTGCTTGGGCCCGGGCATACTGGGGCGCAGGGCTGGCCCCCGCCTCAGCCTGCCCCACCATGCTGAATGCCTTCAGCACTGCCTGCAGCGGCTCCCGCTCCCTGAAGCGGGGCCGGCGCTTCACTGTGTCTGACTCAGTGAGGTTGAACTCTGGCACGGGCGGCTCCTTGGCAGCAGCAGGCACCACCGGCTCCTTCCCAGCGGAGCAGGGGGGCTCCACCAGCTGGGAACTGGGCTCTGTGTCCAGGATGGTCGCGTCGGCCTTGGGGTGCCCAGTGGGCTTTGGCCGCTGTTTGATGGTTAAGTTGCCTTCTTCTGCAAAGGGGATGCACTCGCTGGAGCTATTCTGGGAGGATGAGGAGGAGACCCCCGGCTTGGCCTCCTCCTCTGTGTCCGAGCAGGCATCCTCCCGCCCACCCTGCGCAGCCACCTCCGTCATGGGAGCACTGGGCTCACTGAATGTCCGTCTCCGTGGCTTGCTGCTCTCAAAGGGATCCCTGCTGGCATCGGAAAGTGTGGTGCTGTTGGTGTCACCACCATCATAGGACTCATCGTCCACACCTGCCCCGGGGAGACAGTCTTGAGCCATGTGCAGTGATTTTGGGGCCAGGAGGGGCTTGGGCAGACTCGCCCCTGGTGTCCCCTCCAGCGCAGCCGCCAGGCCCTTCACTGTCCTGCCATGGCCGGCATCACCGGGGCTGGCACCCATGTCGGCCACGTCCTGGGGGGCTGCGGGCTGCTGCTCGGGGTTGGGGGGCTGCTCACCATCTGCCTCAGCAGCAAGGGCACTGGAGACAGAACTGAGGCGCTTCGGAGGCGGCGGTGGAGGGCCCTTGCGCTTGGCCCGGATGGCGAAGGACTGGCTGCGGGTCACCTTGGCATCCATCTGCAGACAGGCCCGCGGCATTTGGCTGCGGCCCGGCCGCCGCGTCAGGGTGGCGTAGGAGCCCAGAGTGCTGGTGGGCGCCCCCTCCTCCTCCTCATGCTCCCCGTCTGACAGCGCGTAGCGGTTCAGGCTGTGTGAACGCTTCTTGTACTTGAAGCCTTCGCCCCCATCGTGCTGCTCCCCAGCCTGCCAGGCGCCCGCAGCCACCCCAGCCGTGGGTGACATGGTGGGTGGCTCCACAGGGCCGCACTGGCTGTGCAGGTAGGAGAAGGCTTTTTGGGCTGACGTCTGCAGGCTGTTCTTCTGTCCGGAGGAGATGGAGGGGTACAGGTGCGCCAGGGTCTTGGGCTGCTCTGCTCCCAGGAGGGAAGGCACTGTCGGGGATTTCAAGGAGACGTGCGGGTACATGAAGACATACGGAGCTGTCGCCTTGCTGGGGGTCTGGGGAGGGGTACAGGGGGTGACTGCCGGTGTCCCGGCACCTTTCTGAGCCACTGGCCGGGCATACTGATCTGTGCCTTCGGGCAGGTTCCTCTCCTTGAGAGGGCTGCCCCCACTGCCATTGGCATAGCCATTCAGCCCCTCGGGAGAGATGAGCTTCCCGTAGGGCTCAGGACTGGGCCGTCCTGGCAGGCTGGCCGGGCTCTCCTTGCTGCGGGGCGGCGCACAGGACTGCCCGCTGCTGCTGCTGCTCTCCCCACTGCCCAGGCTCTCCTGTGAGGGGCTGGAGAGGTGCAGGGACAGCACATTGTCCTGTGAGTGCCCCGAGCCCCGGGACCGCACTCCGATGCTCTCCTGGCTCCGCGACATCCCCTGGCTGCTCTTGATGCCGAGTGTCTCGTGGCAGCTGTTGGACATGGCTGTCTGGAGCTCGTAGCTGAGCTCACTGTCCTGGAAGGTCATCATTTTGGGGGTGTGCGGGGACTGGCACTCCCCATTCTCCAGCGACTCGATGGTGACGATGTCCAGGGCACCGGGGACTTTGCGTCTTGCCAGAGTTGCTTCTGCTTGGTTGAGGCTTTTGCGGAGGTCTCTGAGCTTCTTGACAGCCAGCATGATCTTCTTCTGGTGGCCTGCAGGAAGGTTGCAACAGGAAAGGGGCATTAGGTCGGTTCCAGTCCCCAAGGCCTTTGTTTCCTAGCCAAGAAGAGCCACGGTCACATCACCAACCGGGGCAAAGGCCTCCAGGTTTACCCAAACCCTGCCTATGGGAGGAGACAAACTACGGCTGGTGTCCACCTGGCTCAGCCCAGCTCCAGCCTGCCAAGGGGGGTCTTTAGGGACAACCATGAACCGCCCCTTTCTGAATGCACAGGATGTCCCTGCACCTCCCAGCCCAAGGGAGAACAGGGCGTGAGGACCCGGGTGGGAAACTTGGCTGCCCTGGACCACCCCAGCACAGTGGCAGGGACCCACCCAGCTTGTTGATGCCGATCTCTTGCAGATCCTCCCACGTCAGGTCCGTCACGATGGTGATGGAATCGTAGCCGTTGTTCACCAGCTTTTTGTGGTACTGGGGCAACCCAATGGCACTGAGCCAGTCCATCAGGTCAGCCTGTGAAGAGCACAGAGACACTGCTGTTGAGCATCAAGGGATAGGCAGCACCTTCATCCATCCCCTCTCTGCCTCTAGCCAGGAGACTGTGGTTTGGGGGTGTCTCTGGCTGCAGTAACGCAGGCTGTTGCAGCATGCATTTACTTAAAGACCCCCATCGTGTCCTGTCCTGTCCTGGGGGAAGGTGCCTCTGAGAAAAGACCTGGGGAAAAGAGGGTATCGGACCGAAGCCCTGGTGCCAGGGACTCACCGGGATATAGTTGGGCAGCCACTCAGCAATGCTGAGCTGCCCGATCTCGGTGGAGATCTTCTTCCTGTGGCCTGGTTTGGTCACGCCAATGGCTGTCAGATCCTATCACGAGCAGAGTGGGGCTGTGGTTAGCAGTGGCACGGGGAGTGTGGGGCAGTGGATACCCGCTGCCAGCAGCTCTGGGGGGTGCTGGCCAGGGGAGGAGGATCTGCCTTACCTCTGGGGTCATGCGGCTGATGGTGGGGACATCATAGCCAGCATTGAGGAAGTTGGTGGTGTATGACTCCAGCTGGAATTCGCTCAGCCAGTTGTAAATGGCTTCTGCGTCCTGGGGAGAGGACGGGGCAAAGAGCAGCCCATGATGGTGGCTGCAGGGGCTGGAACGACCTGGCTGCTCCAGGCAAGATGACAGGACCTCCTTGGGCAAGACCCACCTGTCCCCACCATCCCCAAGATCCAGTCCCCTGTGTCCCCAGTGCAGCAAGAGCTGGGCTGAGAGCCCCAAATGTGGCCCTCCCACCCGGCACACCAGGTCCCCAGTTGGCCCGGTTACCTTCCCCTCGAGGAGCTGCTCAGGCCGCAAGAACTGGTGGGAGAAGACTCTGTCTCCAGAGGGGCAGCTGCCTGGGGTCTGGTGGCCCTGTGGCCCTGGCAGAGAGGAGAAAGGAGAACGGTCACGGGGGCACTTGGGCAGTGGGCAGCCCCCAGGGTCAGGGGGACAGCTGTCCTCAAGACCCCGTGGTTTTAGGACATCCCTCACCTGCTGTGGAGGTCAACTGCCCATTGTGGGGCTCCGATCCCAAAAGGTGTTGTTGGAGGTCGTCACTGGCAGAGGGCAGCGGCTGTGAGAGAAGAGGAGTGAGTGGAGCAGGGACCTCCCTCCCTGTCCCCCCAGGTGGGTGCCAGGGTCTGCCTCACATCCCCAGGAGTCGGGCGGGGGTCCCCACACTGGGCCACCAGGCACAGCTTCACCTAGTGAAGGGCTGTCCCCTTGCAAGAAATCTTGGCAGGATTTGGCCCAGGGCCCTTTTTATCCTCTCAGGTGACACAGGACATGGTGGAGATGCTGTGTGGTACCAACCACAGCCTCCAGCCCTGCTCAAAAGGGCCAGCTGTGTTGTGGGGGGCAACCAGGGACCTCCCAGGAGCATCTCCCCACCGAGTCCCAGCAGTGAATATGTGTTTGGTGGAGGATACTCAGCTCCTGCAGCCTCCCCTTCACTAGGAGGTGCAGGGGGTGACAGGGAAGGTGCTGGGGCTCCATCTCCAGCCCAAGCCAGCCCGGGGCAGGCCTCGGGGAGCAGCACAGGGGGGAGCAGGGGCTGGCGCCTACCCTGGTGTTCTCGATGAGGATGTTGGTGCTCTGTCCGTTGGTGCCCTCGGTGCTCTGGCCACTGCCGGCACTGCGGATGCTGCCGATGCTGCCCTCACTGCCCACACTGTTCCTGTCTCCTGCTGCTCAGGGCAGGTGGGGAGGCTGTCAGCAGCGCCCCAGGATCGGAGCTGACACAGGGCGCAGAGATCCCCGGCAGGGACCCGCGTGCCAACGCAGCGATGCCAGTAAAAACCAGCCTCCCACAAGATCCCTCCAGCCACTGACAATGCATCAGTCCCTCCCGCTTCCCGGCATGCATGGCACGGACAGGGTGACCTGGGCTGGCAAGGGATGCAAGAAGGGGAGGGACATGGGGACACGGCCTGGCCGAGGACACAGGGAGGGAAGGGGCTGCTCTACAGGCTCCCCTAAACTCCCTTTCCCTGCATCTGCTCCTTCTCATCTGGCTGTTTCCCCGCTGGGAGGTGGAAGGAGAGTCTCCCCCTGTGTCCCCCTGCACAGGCAGGTCTGGGAACAGGAGAAGGTCCCCAGCCCCTCTCCCTCCCCAGCTGCACCCCTGACCTGAGCTGTCAGGGCCTGGGGCCGTCCGGGTTAGGGTGAGGTGGCCATAGGCTGCTGGGATGCTCGGGGCTGCCTGGTGAGGAGACTCATCGGGGAGGTGCTGCAGCCCGCCGGGGGGGGCCGGGAGGGCCCCAGGGGGACCCTGGTGCTGGTGCGTGGGCGCCACGCGGGGGACAATCATGCCTGCATTCAAAAACAAAACACGCGTGGTCAGAGCTCGTGCAGGAAGCAGCGTGGGGGGAATATCTGAGCCTCAACCCCCAAATCACCACCCCACCAATGATGCAACCCCCTGTGGCACCCCAAGTCATTCTCTTTTCCCATAGCTAGCCAGGGCTGCGGGGACCTGTCCTACAGGAGGTGCCAGGAAAGCCGGGATGGTTTCACACAGGGACTGTCCCTGGCATGCCCAGGACAGCCACTGACCTGTTCGCTTGCTGATGACTTCGGCGATGGAGGGGGGGAAGTACCCGACCCGATCGGTGCCTTTCTGAGCATCATGGATGTGCCCCTTCCATCGCCCATCTGGATGCTGCTCCAGGACCTGCGGTGGGGACGAGAGGGATGGCGTTGGTACCTGGGGCCATGGCAGAGCAGGGGGACGGGGAGTAGGGAGTAGCCTCACTGTGATGACATCTCCTGCCCGGACGTTGAGAGCAGTCGGGTCGTGGAGGTTCCAAAAATCCTTCAAAGCTCGGACCTTCAGGATTCCTGATGCCTCTGAAGACAAGGGACGGAGGAAAGAAAGAAGGTGCCAGAGTGCAGGGGGAAGGAGAGCAGTTCGGGGAAGGTGGAAGGAGAAAACAAGAGTGAGGAGAGGGGAGAAGAGAACATTAATACTGCAGGAAGGACTCAATCCCTGGACATTGCCCGCATGGAGAATGGGGGCACACCTGATGGGACTGGGATGCTGACACTCACAGCCAGACCGGTTTAGGCTGTTCAGGAGGAGCACTGGGAGCCCCAGGCAGGTCCCGTGGGGAAGAAGCCCCTCTCAGTGCCAGGCAGTGCCCGGCCGCGCGCTGGTCCCACCTCACCTCTCAGCAGCTGCTTGATGTCCTTGCTGGCGTGAGAGGTGGTGAACTGGTTCACGATGTCCAGTGCCGTCTGGTTGTAGGTGTTCCTGATGTTCACGTCAACACCACCCTGCCCAGGAAGGAACATGGTCAGGGACAGACCCCGCAGCTGCTGTCGGACCCACAGGGGACGGAGGGACTGAGGGGAGGGGGGTGATGGCTGACACCCAGGGGCTTGTTGCCCTGTGCAGCCCTGTCCTCGCTGCGCTCACCTCCAGCAGCAAGCGCACCACGTCCGTTTTGCCATAGAGCGCGGCCTCGTGCAGGGCTGTGCCCGTCTTTGTCTGCTTGTTGATCTCGATCCCAGCCTTCAGCAGCTGCCTGGTAGGATGGAGGGAGAGGCATGAATGGGAGGACATGGATATCAGGGCCAGGTGATTGGCTGCTTTGCAATGGGAAGGGGACAACCCCTTGCACCACTGAGGCTTTGGGGACAAGGGACCGAAGCCCGCAGCAGGGAGGTGGGTTTGGGAGGAAGCAGGGCTGAAGCTATGATGTTTTTTTTTTTTAGGATAGGGCAGTGCCCCGAGCTGGCAGGGGGTTACCTGATGATCTCCTTGTGCCCATTCTTGGCTGCCAGGTGCAGCGGGGTGGTGTAGTTGGGGTCAGTGGCATCCTTGGACTGTCCTTCCAGGAGGGCGACACACAGATGGCTGTTCAGCAGCAGCTGGGCCACCTGCACGGAGCACTGAGGTGAGCAGGAGGATGCAGGTACCCCCACCTTCACCCTCCCAGCGAGGGGCTTGCCCTCAGGGCCAGCCCTCTGCTCCCCATCCCACCACTCCCCTCCATCCGCAGCCCCAGGGCTCGGCTGGAGCCGGATGCTGCTTGGCAGGGCCACACTGTCGTGAGGGGCACAACAGCCAGAAATAGTCTTCCCGTAATCGGGCTTTTCAGACCAAGCCCTAAAAAGCTCCAGTCTCTCCAAGCCCAGAGCAACTCTCAGTGTCTCAGGGCAGCCCAAAGGAGTTATTTTTACTGCCCTGTTTATAGCTGTAGACATTATAGATACTCCAAAAATGGAAATATCCCCCCAGTCCCCTCCCCGGTGGGGCACGGGACAGTCTGGCTGGCCACGCTCCAGCCCAGTCCTGCAATGTGGTGCTGGCTTGGCTGGGGTCTCCCGGGGCATAGGGTGGCCCTGTCCCCATGAACCATGCCAGGGATCTCGAGCAGCTGAGCAGGGCCAGGCGCTCAGGTCTTGCAGGGATTAGCCAGCTCAGCCTATCTGTGCTTAAAACGGGAGCGAAGCTGGGGCCAGTGGGGGGAATGAGGACTCCTGGCTTCTCTCCCAGCCTGACGCTGCCCTGCTGCGAGGTCGCGAACAAAACCCTCAGCTCCTGGGTTCAGGATCCAGCCTTGCCTGGCCACAGGAGGAGGCAGGTGCTGCCTGCCAGGCTCCAAGGCTCATGGAGGAGGGAGAGCGGTCACGGTGGGACCCAGCACTTTGCTCCCAGAGGAGCCAGCTGGCTCCAGAGCCGCCCCCGGAGAAGTGCCCAGTGCAGGGCAGAGCCCTGCAGCACTTACCTTCAGCCGCCCAAACTCACAGGCCAGGTCCAGGGGAGTTTTCTTCGCCTTGTTGATGAGGCAGGGGTTGGACTGGTGCTGGAGCAGCATCTCTGACTGTGGGGGAGCAGCGTGGTACGGGGCTTAGCATCATCCCACACCCCTGCCTCCCTACCACCCGGCACAATGGGGTTTGCCCCCACCCACACACCCCCAGAGAGACCTGGGGTGTGTGTGTGGGTGGCGCTGGGCTCTGACTTACCACCTCATAGTGGCCATACTGCGCCGAGAGGTGCAGCGGGATCTGACCGTCCAGTGAAGCCATGTTGACGGAGGCGGCAGCACGCAGCAGCACCCGCACTGGCTCCACGCGCCCCTGCCAGGCCGCATAGTGCAGGGGGCGCATCCCTGCAGGGGAACAGGGCTCAGCAGGCCTGGATGCGGCCCCCAGCCTCGCTCGGAGGGCTGAGCCGGCTGCTGGAAGCACGGGGCCATGCCGGGGGGGGGTCACCCCTTACCATTGCTGTCCTTGATGTCGACAGTGGCCTGTGCTTCCAGCAGCAGTGAGATGAGGTCCAGGCTGCCGCCCAGGGCTGCGTGGTGCAGCGCCGAGAACCTGTGACACAAGGCAGGGCTCAGCCCAGCCCCAGTCCCTGCCGTGCTGTCCCTACAGCCGCCGCCTACACAGGGACATGGGCCAAGGGCCAGGACGGTCACCGGCTGTTCATGACTACGTCCCTCCTGATTCCCTGTTCCCAGTGCCTCGGTTTCCCCATAGCAAAGCAGAGATAAATCCCTCCATGCTGTCCGTGCCCCAGGGCTCAGTGAGGGAAGCAGGGACCCTGTGCACCCCCTGAGACCCCAGCGAGAAGGGTCCATCACCCCCCTGCCCTGTGAGGGGGGCAAGCAGGCGGGATGGAGAGAGATGCATCTCCCCTCTCCGTGGTGCAGCTAGGCAGCCCAAAGCCGCGCTGCTAACAGCATCTGGCAAACTCACTGGCCCCATGGCTACTCCTGGCCCCTCTACCAGCCACCCCCTCTCTGTGCCAGCAGGGATGCTGGGAGCCCACGGCACAGTGTGGGAGGCCGCTGGTAATGAAAGAGCCCTGTGTCTCAGGGCTGGGAAAGGGGCCTGTCTGCCCAGCGCCCCCCCCCCATGCTGTCACGTGAAGGGCCACAGCCGAGTGAAGGGTCCCTGCGCTGCTGGGGATTCGCCCATGTGCTGCTCCAAGGGGTGCAGGGAGCTCCAGACAGTGCCAGCCCAGGGCTCTGATGGACTCAGCAGTGTCCCAGCCCCATGCTGGGGATGCAGCCCAGCTGACACAGCTCTCCTTCTGACCCACAGTCTGAGGGCACCCCCAAATCCCTGCACAGGATCTCTAGGCATCGCAGGAGGGATGCTGCTCCCTCCTTCAGTGCAGCCGCCGTGTCCCTTAGCCCACGCCAAAACCTCTGCCTTGAAGTGAGAATGCAAGTGATACAAAATCCCCTTAAGCCAACCCTGCGGGGATCCTTGCGGGGCCAGCTCTGCCCTGGAGGCACCTGCACAAACCCACACTTGCCCACTGCATCATCTCCAAGTTGCAAGCAAGGCGATGCCGGGGACACCACCAGTGTGGCTCTCCCAGGAGGGTGCATGCTGCCATCTCTGTGCATGGGTCTCACCTCCCCACCATCCCCTTCCTATGCCCCAGTAAAACCTAACATGCCGCTTGCACTGTTAATACCCTGCACGCTGCACATGGCCCCCTGGTGAGGAACAGACCCTTTACCACGTTCCCGTGAGCAGCCCTCCTGGAGCGGCCTGAGCACAAGCCCCCGTGCCTTATCAGAATCAGATCATTGCTTCTATTATTACTTTTTTTTCCTATTAAGCTCCATCTGCAGTATTATTTTTTAAGACAGAGCCATCCTGCACATTTTCAACCCCCTGCTGGCCTGTTAGGACTCATCACGGACACCTCCTCCTACAGAGTCCTTGAAAAGAAAACATGTAGAAATTAGGTACAACAACAGTACATAAAACAATGCTAATAACTCATGGGTCAGAGTTAATTCAATAAGAATAACGTGCTTATTTATTTTATGTGCCTTTGTGGTTTCTTTAACTCTCAGTACCCAGCTTATTAAGTGCTTGGATTTTGGAAGTGATGAGCTACACAAATATGCTGTGGTCATTTGGCAACCTCATCTTTTCTTTCTCTACCCCCCTAAATGAAGGGATTTTGCTCTTGGGATATTAAACACAGACACAAGCATGTGCAGGTGCTGTGGCCAGCTGGGTGCTCCTCTGTGCTTCAACCAGCACCCAGGACATGGGGCACTGGCTAGACACGCTGCGATCCCTTTTCACCCCCAGTCCTACGGAGGGGGATGCAGAAGAGCTTTACGAAGGATTTTGCAGGACGGATTGAGCACAGCCCTCAGCTAAGATCCAGGCAGGTGTTGGGTCTGTCTCTGCAGGGCTTGCCCTGGTTTTGGGACACGGCACCCTCTCAGGATGCTGTTGCATTCTCTGGGGCTCAGCAGCTACCCTCGAAAGCTTTATGATACCCAGGAGCTGCAGAACCAACTGGATATTGGGTAGAACAAGCCCACCCACACTGGTAGTAGCAGCACCCAGCACCCTATCCGGGGAGCACTCACCCATCCGCATCCTGGTAGTTCACATTCAGGCGCTTGGCAGATCCCAGGAGCTCTGCAGAGAGAAGAGGCAAAGGTCAGGGCAGGAGGCAAAGCCCACACAGCCCCCGGGACCCCATGTGAACCCCATCCCACGGCCACACCGACCTCCCAGCGCACAGAACAGCGCCTGGCCCATCCCAGTGGCCTTGCCTCTCCTCTCACTCCACGTTCACCTCCACAAACCCTCAACAGGCTGACCCAGCTCAAGCTCAGACCCTTTCCTCCCTCCGTCTCTCCTGCCCCATCTCTGCGCGCCCCTGGGACGGGTCGGACCCTGCAGCTCCTGTCACCCCAGCTTGGCGGGATGGCGCTTCTCTCCCCTTTATAGGCAGCAACATCCCAAAACTGCTGAGCAGGGCCGTTCCTCCCCCCACTTGCTCCCTGTGCCTGCTGCTGCCACCGAGGCCTGGCCCACAGACCACATGGCTGGCATTTTTATGGCCAGGGCAGAGGCTGAAGCCTCCAGCCGTGAATGCAAGGATTGTGCCACCTCAGATATCCCCGTTCCCCCACACGTCCCTCCCTCCCCTTCGGAGACCACTGAGTGGCAGAGGATGCTCACCCCACCCTCAGCACAGCCTCACGCACGCCCTCAGCTCCCCACTCCTTCCCGCAATTAATTCGAATGAATTCCTTCCTCCCACACAGGGAGGACATTTTATTCTTCACCAAGGGGTTGAGAGTGGATTAACATCTCTGGAATTCATCCACCAAGTCAAAAGGGAAAGAAAGGGGAAGGTATGTGCGGGGCAAGAAATGCCGCCGCTCCTCCTCTGCCTTTCCAGGCAGCCCCATCGCCGAGCTGGGGAGGATTAAATGCTTTGAAAAGTTTCTGTGCTGTTTTCTATGGAAAATCAAAGTCTCAGACCCGGGCTCCGAGCCTGGAGTAAAACAGCTGCTCAAACCCCCCTGAAACGTGGTGGGGTCCTGAGGAAGGAGCCCCCTCCCTTGCTGCCAGGCCAATCTCTGGGGTTGCAGCTCTCTCCTCTCTCTCTCTCCTCCTCCCCTCCTCCTCCTCCTCCTCCATTGCCTTGCCTTGCCTTTCTTTTCCTTTCTCTTCTCTCCATTCCCTTCTCTTTTCCTCCTCTCCCAAGCTCTCTGCCCAACTCACGTGGCAGATCCCATACAAAGCTGCGTGACCCCTCTGCCGGGAAGGAGAGCTGAAGAGGGGGCCGGCTCATTCATCGTGCAAATGGATAATTAAAGAAAACCAAGGAATGGTGTGTTCATTACTGCAATTTACTGTTTTGTAAACAGTCTAATTAATGCAAAATGGGCTTGGAGTGGCTCCTGGTGAAGGACTCATGACTGGTCACCACAGCTGAGGAGATCAGGATGGGATCATTCTAATTAGCTCTTCCAGGGGCTGTTCATCTTCAGTGAGCAGCTCTGCCAACCCGAAACGCCGCCGCCTCTCCTCTGCCTTTCCAGGCAGCCCCATCGCCGAGCTGGGGAGGATTAAATGCTTTGAAAATTCTGTGCTGCCAGGCCAATCTCTGGGGTTGCAGCTCTCTCCTCTCTCTCTCTCCTCCTCCCCTCCCTCCTCCTCAGCTCCCCACTCCTTCCCGCAATTAATTCGAATGAATTCCTTCCTCCCACACAGGGACATTTTATTATTCTTCACCAAGGGGTTGAGAGTGGATTAACATCTCTGGAATTCATCCACCAAGTCAAAAGGGAAAGAAAGGGGAAGGTATGTGCGGGGCAAGAAATGCCGCCGCTCCTCCTCTGCCTTTCCAGGCAGCCCCATCGCCGAGCTGGGGAGGGTTA
>NW_008795318.1:145032-155281 GCF_000699145.1 Aptenodytes forsteri | reverse complement strand
CAGCCCCCTCCTCTCTCGCTCTACTCCTCCCCTCCTCCTCCTCCTCCTCCATTGCCTTGCCTTGCCTTTCTTTTCCTTTCTCTTCTCTCCATTCCCTTCTCTTTTCCTCCTCTCCCAAGCTCTCTGCCCAACTCACGTGGCAGATCCCATACAAAGCTGCGTGACCCCTCTGCCGGGAAGGAGAGCTGAAGAGGGGGCCGGCTCATTCATCGTGCAAATGGATAATTAAAGAAAACCAAGGAATGGTGTGTTCATTACTGCAATTTACTGTTTTGTAAACAGTCTAATTAATGCAAAATGGGCTTGGAGTGGCTCCTGGTGAAGGACTCATGACTGGTCACCACAGCTGAGGAGATCAGGATGGGATCATTCTAATTAGCTCTTCCAGGGGCTGTTCATCTTCAGTGAGCAGCTCTGCCAACCCGAAAGCCCTTCCCGAAGGAACCGGCTCCCAAAGCCATCACTCAGCAGAGCTCCTGCTTTTCCCTTCCAGCCCTGTATCACCTGAGAGCCCAGGATAGGATCCGGGGTCTCCATCAAGGACAAGCCGCTTCCCTCGGCCCCGCCGGCCATGAAAAAATAACATTTCACTTGTGAACCAGCCACTTCTGACCCGAGCCATGGAGTGACCATAACCAGAGCCCCACGGTGCCTCTTGCACAGAGCCAGGATCGCGCTTGGGGTGTACAGCAGAGCCAGGACTGCAGTTGGCTGTGGTGGGCAAAGGCCTCATCCTGCCCCTCTGAAAGTCTTGGGATGGATCCTGCAAGCGGGGAGCAGGAAGGGCTGGGAAGTGTTCGCTGCTGGGGGATTTCCAAAGGACGCAACTGAGATAAAATTAAAAATAAACAAAGGATTCCACTAAGCTGTAGGCAATGTCCTTGAAGCTATCACATCCCACTCCCTGAGCGATCCCCCAGCCCCCCTGCCTTTTAATCGGGGTTTTTAAAGGATGTTCTGTGCAGTGGGAACTGAAGGCCAATGTGGGTTTGCGCCCATCAGCTGTAGCTGAAAATTGCCATGGGGTTTTGCTGCTGAGAAAGGGGGTGTGTGTGTGAGGGGGTTTCCTTACCCACGGCAGGAGGGGCAGAACCTGAACCGCACAAGCCGGGCAGCAGAGTGGAGCCAAGCGGGCGGTGCTGGGAAAAGAAGGGCTGGATGGAGATGCCCACTGAGCACAAGCACAACTGAAAGAGGCAGAAATATCCCACAGGCCCTGGGGGCTGGTTCTGGAGTTGAGCAATGCCCACTATTTGAAGAGGGAGAGCTCACCCCAAAATCCCATCCCTGACCTCCTCCTACAAGGGGACCGGGCTAGCCTGTGGGGTCCAGTAAGCAGGGCTGGGATGCAGTAGGTGTCCCAGGACATGGCATTTGTCCCTGTCCGCTCCCAGGAGGCAGCTGTCAGCATCTGCACAGCAAAATGCCTGTGTCCTTGCTCCTTTCCTGAGCAACATTCCTCAAATTAGTTCCCTGCTCCGGAAGCCCAGCAAGGTCAGAACACGGGGCAGGAGACCATGCGGACACGGCATGGGTGGCTGGGAAAGCAGCAGGTCCCAAAAAGTGGAGTCGGGAGCAGCATCCCCTTTGCCACTCTTCCCGAATGTCAATGCAATAATGCTCGTATCCACCTCGGGCAGGAAGGGAAAGAGTTCATCCCCGGCTTGTAGCTGGGTAAATTGCTGCTTAGAGAGCTGGAGGGTTTGCAGCCAGGCTGGAAGGTAAAGCGTGGGTAGGAAAGGGGCCAGGCACCCTGGCACTGCAGGCACGAAGGCACGAGCAAAGAGAAGAGTGGAGGGATGGAGGGGAAAACAGAGCACAGTCAGACAGCTGGGACCCCTTCGCCAGCACCGTCCTGCTGCACGCCTCTGCACTGTACGGCACATGAGGCCAGCAAAGCAACCCCAAAGACAGCCCTGCCTCAATGGGGAGCCAGAGCCAGGACGGGGTGAAGCAGCGGGGCAGCACGAGGACTGCCCAGGGGGTGCCACCAAACCCTGTCATGCTCCTGGGGACGCAGTGACAGGAAGGCAGGTGATGGGATGCTTCCCTGCATCCCCTCTTCCTCATTCCATCCGTGTACTCCTTTTGACCGATTCCCCCATTTTTCTCCCCATTTCTTCAGCCCCTTCTCTCCCTGTCAGTGCCCTGGCAGCTCCAGGCTCCCAGGCCTTTCCCACCCAGACGTTTTGGGGGTCAGCAGAGGCTGGGCCAAGCCATTCCTAATCACACAACCCTCCCAGACCAGCTGGTTTGGAGGCATGGCTCTGGCTGGGAGACCACAGAGCTGGGCTGGGAAAGGGCTGCGGGATCGGGGCTGATCCAGTCACGGCACTGGGATGGGGCGGCCGGACCCTTCGCAGCCTAATTGTCACCTCCTTTGGGTTTGCATCAGGGTGGGAGCACCTGCGGGCCTGATCCGCACCCCCCCACTCCCCGCCAGGAGCACACTCACATCCCAGAAAGATGAACCCAGAAAAACATGGACCCAGTGCTGAAATGCAAAAAGCCCCGAAGGGGATATTTCCAGGGGAAAACCTGGCTTGGCACACCCCAAGGGTTAACTCTGGCTGTGGGTTCCCCCTGCTCAGCCCTGCTCCCCAACATGACTCCTCCAAGGGGTCCCACCGAGCTCCCACCCCATTCTACCCCTCCCCTCTGATGCATTTGCCGGTGCCTGCCTGGGCAGGATGAGGCTCAGCAGTGTGGGGCCAGGGCTGAGCGAGGCCTCGAGGGAGCCAGTGAGCTTCTGTGCGGCGTCTGGCTGCCAAGCAGCAGGCGGGAATCACCTCCGGAGCGCTCCGGCAAATTGCTTACAAATGTAGGACCCACATGCTCTGCTGGGCGCCGGCCATGGCAAAGGCAGCGTGGCCACCCTCTCGCCAGACGGGGCCGAGACCCTCATTCGCAGCCCACTCTCGCTCCAGCTCTGGCCCCAGCTGGGAAGAAAGTGCCGGCCCTTGGCCTTTCGGATCCTCGCTGGTGGGGGGGGCCAGAATGGCGCAGCCCTGCATGGCGTGTTTCCAACCAGCTCTCCTGACCAAGCAGTCCCCTCTGTCGTGCTGCACCCCATGCCTCAGTTTCCCCGTGGAGCTGGGCTGCACTGCACCCCCATGGCGGGGATGCCAGTCCAGGCTGAGCTCCCCATGGGGTGCAGGGGGCACCCAGGGAGCAGCTGGCCAGGGCAGGTACCTCACCTGCACCGCTGGCAGCCGGCCCAGCACAAACCCGTATTTACCCCCCAGGGGCGCTCGCCCCGCACCGGCTGTGCTGGCTGCATGGAGCATGCCCTCACCTGGCCCGGCTGGCACCCCCTGTGCCAGCACGCTGGGCACCCTGCATCACCCCGTGCCCTTCACCGGAGACCTCATCCTTGTGGGGACACCCTTGAGCTTCACCCTGAGGTCTCAGAGGTGGACACGATCCCTCCCAAGCACTGAACTGCTCACCACTTGCTGAGAAGGAGCGACACATGCTTGCCTGGGTTTGGCTGGGGAAGGAAATGCCCAAATATCCCATGTCCCCTCCAAAGCGCCCCTTGGAGACTCCTGCCTTGGCTCTCACATGGAGAGTCAGGCTCCAGAAAGCAGTGCTTTTGCTGTGACCCCTCCCAATTTTGCCCACCCAGTGTGTCCACGCAGAGCTCCTCCGCTGCAAGCCTTTGTCTCTGTGCAGGACAGAGATCTATAACTCAAGACACACCTCCTTGCCAGAGATGCCTTGAAAAAATACACCTTTCTGCTAGTCCTGCATCACAGACCCTCATCCCTTCCCCTTGCCCTGGGAAATTGCATCCCCACACCGCTGGCTGCAAGTATCCCTGTGCCACGAGCCTCTCCGCACTGCAGGTCTGAGCATCCCTGTATCATGAGCATCCCCGTACTGCCAACCACAAGCATTCCTCAGCATTCAGCCTGAGCATTCCTGCACCACGAGCATCCCTGCACTGCCGGCCACGAGTACCCTGCACACAGAGATGCTCTGTCTGGGCACTGCAGAAACACTATCCTGCTGCCCTGGGCAGTGGGAGAAGGACTGTGTGCTCTGGACACACCAAACACACGCGCATACCCTCTTGGGAAAATAAAATCCACCTGGGGACTGTCACCACTAAGCCAATAAACCAGCTGGAGGAGCTAATCAGCTGCGATCCTGCAGAGCACCAGTCGTCTCTGATGGTGGTGGCAGCCTCCTGGGGCTGGAAGCGGAGCCGGCAGCTTCACCCAACCTTCCCTGCCCAGCCTTGACCTGTGCTGACGGCCTGGAGTGGCCCTGCCCCGACATACGGTGGGTTTGTGCTGGGGCTCAGGAGAGACTCGATGTCTCGCCCAAAATCAAGATCCAAAGAGGTGATGTCCATCTCTCTTTTGCAGGAATCACCCTTCCCTGTTGCCCCTTCATCCGCAGGCACGTCTGCTGCAGCCACCCACACCCGGCTCCTCCCAGCGCAGCCTCCTGGCAAACCGGCTTCTTCAGGTGCAATTTCCCAATAGGTTCCGAAGAGATTTGCCCGCTTCGATAGGGAAGGAACTCGGCCACAGAGTCGTTAAGAAACTCAACCAAAGTTGCCCAGCAAGCTTGGGGCGGAGGTTGGGTGAGAGCCAAGGGCTCCTGACCCTGGCTGCCTGCTGTAGCCACCAGCCCACACCCCAAACGCCAAGCCCAGCACTGTGTCCAGCTCCCTGGGCAGGCAGGGGCCCCCCTATTTCCCCCGTGGTTATGGTGGGTGAATTTGGCTGCCAGGGTGCTGCTACCTGGGATACCCAGCTGAGCGCCCGTCCCTGCGTCCAAATGCCACGGGTGTCCAAATGCCATGGGTGTCCAAATGCCACAGGTGTTTTCCTGCCTGCAAATGGCCTGTGCCGGGGTTTGAGGCTTCGCAGCATCCCTGCAAACAGGCTCCCCACCAACACCAACAGGTCCTCTGCCAAGCCAGGCACTGCAGGGTGGGTCCAACTGGGGCAAAGCCACTGGGTTAACTGGCAGGGACGGGGAGGCTCCAATCAGGGAGGCAGATTCCCATCAACACAGGGCAAATGGCAGTGACGGGAGAGCGCGACATAGCAGGGAGCCCCTTATCTTTCCCCACACCAGTGTCTGGCAACTCCGTGAGAACAATTGGTGTCTTCACCCCTTGAGAAACGTACCCAACCCAGGTGTGAGACAGATTGGACCTGGCCAGGGCCCTGCCTGCTTTGATGCTGCACAGGCTGCACGATGGCTGTTGCACCCAAGCCCCGCTCCTGGTTTCAGCAGCCCAGGTCCAGCTGGAATAACCCCAGCAGGTGCAGCAACTCCTGGCAGCTCCTCACAGCATCCCGAGGGCTGGACATATCATCCCTGTGCTGTGAGCATCCCCACACCAAAACACAGACTGCTTGTCTCTAACCTCAGCAGCCTCCACCATTCACCCCTGGCTTGAGCCTCAAATCTTAGGGCTTACAGCCACGCAGAGCCCACGTTGCCCCTGCCACCAAGCTGCCTCTGTCGATGGCATGTCTGAATCTCCTCTGGCAGCTCTGCCTCCCTCCTCATCTATGCTTTCTCCTTCTCTAAGCAGTCCCGTCCTGCAACGTCTTCAGATATGATGGTGGATGATGGTGAAGGCAGGCAACGGCAAAGGCAGAGGAATTTGAGAGGTCCAAGGCATCTGCCTTCTTCCCTAGGCTGGGGACCCATGACAGGCGAAGAGGAGGGTTTGGGCACAAGGCAGCAGGACCAACTAGCAGCCTTTTTCCTTCTTTGGGAAAGGCTGGGAACCTTTTTCCCAGGGAAAATCCAACAATTCAGTTTTTTAAAGAGGTTGGCAGCAGAAGGGAGCAGGGGCAGCATCCATGCACAGCACAGACATTGATTGCTCATCCCCAGCCCTGGGACACCCAGCCAGACCCCCAATTTCCCTCCGCTGCTTCCCCCACCAAGCAAAGCAGGAAAAACCAGGCAGCTTATTCAAAGCAAGGGCTCCCAGAACAATGAAAGGAAAAGCAGAGTCGGATACCCCATCTCCATCCACGCAGCTGGAAAGAAGGTGCAGCTCTCGCCTCTTGCCCCTGAGGTTTGACAGCCACAGAGGGGATGGAGGGGGCAAATGCCAAGGGGAGGAAACCGCATCACAGGAGTCCTTTGGGGCTGGATTCACCCCTTGTAAAAGCCAAACACGTGCTCCTGCTTTGAGTTTCAGGCCCCCAGAAGGATCTCAGCTGCGTGGTGGAATGAACAGCATTGACTCCCCTTCCCCACAGTAATTTGGGGGTTCGCATCAGCTGCCTACCCCAAAGCAATGCGACCCAGCCCAGCTCCCCCGGCAAGGGGAAGCGGTAACACCCTTTCCCCACGAAGACAAATTCACATCCCCCAGCCCCGGCCAGGATGGAAACAGCTGGGAAAGGCTTTGGGTGGGGGAAGCCGGGTGGCTCCTTCAGAGATACAAGGGCTCCTTTCCCAGCTGGCTAGGGAAACGCGTTACCGGGAGGTGAAGTCACCATCCCTGCTGGGACCTGGCTATTCCGCTCTCCAGGATATGAACTCAGAGGAGCTGTATTTGCCCAGGGAAGAGGTGGAGCCTTTTCCATTTCCCCCATCCTTCCGAAAGGACAGGATGCCTCCTGAGTGGGAAGAGATGGGGCGATAGTGGTGGGGGCCGGTGGCCAAGCACAAGCTGCGCCTGCGGTGCATCGCCAGGCATGCCGCAGGGCCAAGAGCCACCTGTGGGCTGCAGGACATGGGGCCCAGCAGAGCATCTGGTCCAGCATTAACAACATGCCTTGGCTCCCGTTCAACTGGTTCCATACTGGTTCCAACTGGTTCCCCTGGGAGCCAGGGAAGGGGCCATGGGGCTCCAGTGCCCCCTGGGTACCCAGGTAAATGGGCTGCACCTACAGACACCCTCAGCATTCTCATTAACACGATACCAAGCAAATGGCACATTAATATAATCCGTGGAGGATGCTCAACAGATCAACAAGGGCAGAAATAACACAAAAGGGACTTAGAGAGATTAGGAGAACAAACCCAGGCAGATTCAACCTGGGAAAATTGCAGACTGCAGCATCTGGGGAAAAATAATCCGACCAGCAGACGATCAATGGGAGGAAGAAAAAGGGGAAGCAGGATGTGGGGGGACGGTGAGAGCAGCGTGAGCACAGGCACGGAGGGAGCTGCTGGTGAGGAAAACAACCTCAGCAGCCCTGTGCCAAGGGATGTCACTTCCCGGGGTACAATCTTCCATCGTGTGCCCAGGGCTGTGAACATGACACAGGCTCACGGGGGACATGAGAGGCTTGGGGGGACATGAGAGGCAAGCAGCAGGAGCTGGCAGCCAAAGGGCTTGCCTTGCACAGGAAGATTAGGGCAGGTCAGTAAGTATACATTTGCTGAGCAACAGTTAATTAAGGAGGGCAGGCAGGGACGCAGCAAGCCACCTACACCTGGAGGGTTTTGATGCTCGAGAGGAGCATGTAGCTATTTATTTTATGGTTCTAACAATGAGCTCCAGATAAAAATTAGAGCAGCCAAGAGTGGCCAGCAAAACCCCACGAGCTCAAGGGAGTGAAACGAGGATCCAGCCCTCCGCTGTAGCTTGGATGGTTGCAGCAAATCATGCAGCTCCTGGGGGCAGTGGGGCAAGGCTGATGCTGGGGGACCGGGCTGCCACAGCCCTATGGCACTGTCCCCATCACTGCCAGCCTGGTACCCGCAGCACGTGGCAGCTGGCACCTGGGTGCCGCTCCGACTGGTGGAGCCAGTACTCAAAGCACACAGTGATGTGGCAGCTGGAAACCCTGTGACATCCTCCCCTTTTGGCCCCAGAGAAGCTGCTGTGTGCCCGAAGCAGGCAGTGATGGGGCGGACGGAGTGGCTGTCCCCACCCTGGATGCTCTAATCTAGACAAGGCACACACAGGATGGGAGGGGAGGCACCGTGAGGTGAAGCCATTCGCTCGAGGTCACCCAGAAGGTCGATGGTTCAAGTGCCGTCACTCCTTCCTGAGGCCCCAGTGATGGGGAAATGAATTTTCCCCAAAGCCCTGCCCCCACCACCAGCCCGTGGGCAATCAACCATCAGCAGCCGAGGACTAACCTCAGACTACTGCTGGTGGCTGCACAGCCAGGGTTTGGAGTCACACGTGGTTAAAAATACCTTGCAGATGCCTTTCCTCAACTCTGACACCATGAGCCAGTGCTGCTGCCAGCCCCACTCAGGAACATGCCAGCGGGGTCCCTTGGGATACACACAGCCCAATCTGTGCAGGGACGGGGCAGATGCTGCCTGGGGACTGGGTTTTCCTCCCTATGAACCAACCACTCCTGGGGGGCTGCTGCCTCTACCCTCTATTGCCAAACCAAAACGAGAGGCTCTTTGCTTCCTACAGCTGCCTTCCAGCAAATGATGCATGGGCTATCTGGCTCTATCTGAACTGCAGCCTGGATCCGAGCAGCTTGAGCAAACTGTTTCCTTTCCTCCTGGACAGAGCCTCTGGCTCCTGCTGGTTCCAAGGGATGCTGGATGGGCGACTGCTCCCACAGATACCATGGTGCTGCAGCCATTTGTGGCATGTGCATCGAGAAAGAACAAGAGGATCTCACCCAGCAGTGGCTGCTCAGCACTCCCCAGCCATGAGGAGTGGGAGGGATCCCTCTTCAAATCCCCTCTCCGGCAACGGCAAGGGCACAGAGGGCACCTGTCTCTCTTTGCTGCCCCCATCCCCTGCACAAGGTCACCTACCAAAGCAAGTGGGAACTGCCCGGCCGCCTCACGCTGCTGCCAGTGGGAAGGGCAGAGGGACAGGTCCATCTCCAGTGGGCACGGGCCAAGCTCCCTCCAGCCTGGGACAAGCAGCCTGAGAGACAGAACCCACTGCTGCTCTCCCCTTTCCCTGCCAAGGCCGGGGAGGGCAGCATGGCTTTGCATGTGCCCAGTGCGAGGGCTCTTTGCCAGCCAGGTCAGACCCTCTGGCTGCCAGCCCGGGTTTCCGGCTGGCTGGGCAATGCTGCAAAGTGGGAGAAGTCGTCGCCAAAATCCTCCTGAGCATCTGGCCGGTGGCACTTTTCTTGTTCCTTGGCTGGAGCAGGATGTTTTCACCCAGCTGCAGCAGCAAAGGATTCCCCCAGGACCCCGGTCTGCAGCGGGACCCTGTCTGCAGGGGACAGGAGAGGGATGCAACACCTGTATCACCGTGGTGCCCTGCACCACCCTGTGCATCCCCAGGTAGAAGCAGCAATCACCGACAAATGCATTTAGCAGCCAGTGACATGGTATGTCCCGGGAGAGGCATGTCCCCATCCCCGTGGTGGAAGCAGGAACCCACACCAGGACCCCGCGCCCGTCTCGCCGTCCCCGTGGGGGCCTTGGTGGCTGCCAAGTTATTCTGGGCGTTGCATTCCTGTTCCCCTCCCCTTGTCCCAGCTGCTCTGGGGCTGGCAGGGAGGGCAGTGGGTTCCTCCCATCACCCAGCCCGGGCGCCAGAGCCAGCCGGCAGCTGCTCGGGGACCAGCTGGGGACAAGAACAACACGGAATAGCCCCGTCCCGCCACATACTGTGGGAGGGACAAGGGCTGATTTACAGCAAGGTCAAAGGCATCAGAATACAACTGCGATGGATAAGGGGGGGTTGAATCTGAGGACCCCCAGTCCACAGGCTGAGCTCCGGTTGGCAGCTTCCCACACGGGGATGGGAAAAGGCGTTGGGGGGCAGCACATCAACACCTCTGAACCCCTAAAAAGCAGGCCCACCCTAGCACCAGAGGTAAACTGAGGCAGGGGCAGCATCCCCAAACCCTCATCAAACCAAAGTCGTGCCCAGCTTCCTGCAGGGACCCTCCTGCTTGCAGGGACCCCACTGCCAGGTCAGCCCCCTCCATTGCGTCCCCCTGCCTCGGCGCTCCCCACAGCCTGGCCCGACCAAACAGTGGTGGGATGCAAGCCAAGGCCTGCCCGCTCCCTGGACCCCTGCCGGCAACCTGATCTGTTTACGCCTTTCCAGCACGGCTGGTGCGTGTCAGGAACGGCCCCGGCAAGCCCGAGTTGGCAGCAGAGGCAGGACATAGGAGCTGAGCACAGAAACCCCCGCCTGCCGCCTCGCAGCATCCCGGGGTGGTGGTGGGGAGAAAGACGGGGGTGCACAGGGGGAAAAAGGATCCCCCCACCTCCCTCGGCTCCTTTTCATAGGAAAAGGCACCCCTTCTTGCACCATACCACCCCTCCTGTGGCATGCCATGCCCCCTACCCCGGCCAGGGAATCACGGCGGGT
>NW_008795318.1:139158-144696 GCF_000699145.1 Aptenodytes forsteri | reverse complement strand
GGGGCGCCTGCCCTGCCCCCTTCCCCGGCCAGGGATTCAGGGCGGGTTGCCTCATCCCCAAGCCCCGCCGGCAAACAGCTTTCTGAGCCATGCCAACCCTGCTGGGAAAGTGCTGGGAGAGCAAACCAGTCCTGGAAGCTGCATATTCCCTCCCGACTGACGAGGCACCAGCTTTGCAAGCACATGGCCGGCCATGCACTGGGGCTCAGGGGGCTGATGGCCACATGCTGGTCCCCGTCCCAGTGCCTGGGTTGTCCCCAGGTGGGGCTGAGCAGAGACACCCACCTGCACCGCTTCTGGGAGGCTTATCCAGGACAAGACCCACCGGTGACACTGAGACCCGACATGAATTCAGCCCTGCAAAGCTGCAGGCATTTGGAGCAGGGTGCAGCGGGACGGAGCAGAGCCATGACTTTGGGGGCTCAGAGCTGGACCCCACCATGTCCACACCAGGTTTGGGGTGGAGGGAACAGAGAAGCAGCTCCAGGACATCCATGTGCAGCCCAGCACGTGCTGGGACAGATGCTCCAAGACAGGGAGGTGCCTGTGCCCCAGCATCTCCGAGGAGGAAGCTGAGGGCTCCCCCAAGGCTTGAGCAGTCCTCGGGGTTTGGAAACACAGAGCAGGGTCAGAGGCACCTCCTCTGTGCAGGAGCCTCTTCCCCTGCAAGGAGGAGCATTTCCCCTCTTTTTAACCCAGCAGGATTAGTGGGTGCTTGTTCAGCTAAGCCAGGAGGGCTCATGCAGCCCTTCCCACCCGCATCAGCTCAACAAAACCAAATCTGAGGTGCTTCAGGCCGACCAGAGCAGCCCAGGCTGCAGCCCAGGCTGCAGCCCAGAGCAATCCCCACTGCTGTGGCTGTGCCAGCCCCCACGCAGCTGGCTGGGCTCACCGTGTACCCATGTCCCCCACGTAGGCAATGATTAGCTGCCAGGGAGGACTCTGGCCCCTTTCGGAGGCTGCCGAGGCAAGCGGTGCTCACGTGGCCTCGCTGTGGCAGGGACGCATCCAGGGAAGTCCCTGAGGGGCTGTGCAGGCTGTGAGTTCAGTGAACTGCCCAGGGAGAGAGGACATCTATGGGAGGGGAAGGTCTATGGGGCTCCCAATCCACGGTCTCCCTATTGCTGTTTGCACCCAATTCGGCTCCAGCTGGAAAACCCCCTTCGGGCTTATCCATGCCCGTCCTGACAAAGAAACAAGATGATGCTCCAAGATGGGCTGCTCAAGGTGGGGAGCAAGGGACGAGAGCCAGCCAGACCCTGGGACCGACGCTCTAAGGGGGCAAGAGGTACCTGCAAAGTGGGTGAGAGAGCCCAAGCCAGCCCCGCTGCCAGGGCACCTCCGTGCCAGGCACCCGACATCCGCACCGTGCTTGCCGACTCCCTTCGCAAGCAGACAGGGTGCCTTACACAACCGGCCGTGCCCACAGCCGAGGGCAGTGTTACGAAACCCCGGGAGTTTTCACCTCTCACGGCACAGCCGCCCACCGGGGTTGGCTGATACAGGCTCCAGCTCCTGGGATGGCACCCGGGGGAGGCTGGGGCAGGGGTCCAGGCACAGCGGCAGCGCCAGGGGCCATGCACTCTCTGTGCAGCCTTGGCTGGGGCCCGGTGGGGGAGCGGCGCCGGCGCTGGCAGGGCTTGGCGGAAGCACAGCCGGACGTGTTGCACCAGGCCTAGGATGCTGCGGGAGCCTCATACCTGCCACGCACGCAGGTTTTCCCTGCTCCCTTATCTCACCATCGAAGCTGCGCTCAGTTGCAGCTCTGGCCTTTCTCCCTGGGGTTGCAAACAGCTTGGGGTGCCTGTGCACCTACCCCAGGCACAGGCTGCCACAGCCCCGGGCATCCCGCAAGGAGCGAGGGATGGGCGAGGGTGTCCAGCCCTTCCCCGGGAGGGTAAAGATCATCCCGGCAGAGCCATTTCCAAGCAGTTTGGGCATCTCCAGACAGGTCTGTGACTCACCGGGACACCTCAGCAAGGCCCAGGCGATGTTGCAGCCCCAAGGTTCAAGCAGGTCCTTCTCTCTCCATCCCAGGCATGATTTTTTGGGGAAGCCAGAATGGGATTTAGGGGAGCCAGAGTGCTCGCAGGTCCTCTCCACCCCCTTGCCTGCTAGAGCAGCCAGAAAAAGGTGGTTTACTGTTATTTAGTTTCTGCCCCTTTCATACTCCTTTGCCTCATTCTCCTTTGCCGGATTTTTTCCCCGCGGCGGGCCCCGGGTCTGGCGGGGGGCCAGGCCAGCCGAGGCGCTTTTAAAAAACAAAGCAGGGCGCGTGCATGCACACACACACGCACGGCATCCAGCCCCTCTTTTAACTCTTGCTGGGGCGATGCCGCATGGAAGATGGTTTCCAGCCAGCTGGGAGCACGCTACCGCATGCTCCCAACCGGCTGGAAACCAAATTCCACAGGGGATGCTATCGATCACTGCTAGGATCCGATAATTCACTTCCCCCTTCCCAGGGAAACCTTCTTGCGGCACCAGGATCCTGATGGAGAGGTGGCAGGAGTGATGCTGGTGATGCTGTCGTGGTCCACGGGGACCTGCTTGTCCTAAAGAGGAACAATGCTGCAACCTCTTTCTAGCTCACAGCCAAGATCTTTGGACCCAGCAGCCCTGTGGGGGAACGAGAAGGAGGAAGAGCACGATGATATTTTCATCTAAAAGCAGCTCCTCTCCTGCATCGTAGAAAGCCAGGGAGTGCTGGTGGCACGCACACAGCATCCCCAAACCCACGGGGCGGACTGCCTTTTTGCACGGGTTGCTGCCACCCAGAAAGTCTTTATCCACCAACTCCCTCCTGCCTGCAACCAGCCCCATGGCCCCAGCATGTCACCAGCCCCAGCCAGAGGACAGGATGCCTGCACCGGTGGTGTCCTTGCCACGTCCCCTCCTCCCCTGCCTGGGCACAGCCCTGGGGAGCACCGTCCCCGCTACAGCCGGCGTGTGCCGCCGGCAGCCGGGCACATGCCATCCCATGGCTCAGGGCTGCCCTCCCTGTCTGCCTTCAAGCTGTTGTCATCCAAATAGTCCCATGTTTCTGGGTCAGACAACCAAAACAGACTCCACAACCCTTGGGAAGGGGGAGCTGAGCCCCCTGGTCTGGGCTGAGTCACTGGGAAGTGCCTGAAGGATGGAAATCCCCCTCCTGCCCCAAACTTCAGCCTCCTGCCTGCAACACCAGGGATAGCTGCCAGCCCAGCTCTGTCCACAGCCCTGAGGGACCTCCACATCCCCCTGAGAGACCAGCAAGGCCCTGGGAGAGACCAGCAAGGTCCAGTGCTGCCTGGCCATCCCCAAAGGAAGGCAGCATGGCCTGGAGCAGCCCCGACAGACCCCACACTCATCCCCTTCCCCAGAATTAGCCCATTTTTCCCCCCACCCTTTTACCCAGGCAGGGAAAAGGTAGCTGCACGTGGCCCAGACTGACAGCAAGGAGCCACAGGCTGCCCTGACAACAAGTTTTCAAAGGCTGGGGACAGAAACATAGACCCAGGACAGAGGAAGATGTGGACCTGTGAACACAGTGAGATGGGGCGCAGAGGGGCACGGGGGCTGGGCACCTCGAGGAGGCCGTGCCCACAGGGCCAGGCAATGCCCAGCATGGCCTCCTCCATCTCCCTGTGCAATGCTGTTTGCTTGTGCCTTATCTCCCGCGCTCAGCCCGGTGACGCTTTCCCCGGCTCCAGGTGCACCGGCAGCTGCCAGGCCCCTTTCCAAACACAACACCCATTAGAGGCCGGCTTTGAAAAGCAACCGCCCGCTCACTCCCTTCACCGCTGCTGCCCACGTAGGGCTCTTCCTTCCTGGGGAGAGAGGCGGGAAACAAGGGGGTAAACCCCCCATGAGCTGGGACAGCCAGGATGCAGGTGGGAAAACCCACCAAGCAAACACGAGGCTGCTGGAGGAGACCCCCATCCTGGGGAGGCCAGGAGCCATGGGAGGAGGAGGGAAGGATAGACCCTCCCCGTGCCACACAGCTGCAGCCCCGCCACCATCCATCCCTGCGGCTGCCGTGCTCGCCAGAGCCTTTGAAGCCTCTTTTCTCCCCCTCCCACCCAGCCACCGCGGGCTGGTTCAAAAGCAGATTTAAGCAGGCTGTGGGGTGGTGGGGTCCTTAGCGCAGGGCAGCCACCAACCAGGCTCCCCTGGGCATGGCACCTCTCCCCAGTCCTGGCTCAGTCTTGGTGGAAGAGGGAGTTTTGCCCGTTTCGGCAGAGTTTCTCAGCATCTCCCCACAGGAGTGCCCACGGCCTTTCCAAGCCAGCGTGTGGCTGTGGAGCCAGTCCAGCCCGTCAGACCTACAGCATGCGGGGAGAGGAAGGGAGGACACAGCCAAGGATGCTTGAGAACTTGTCCTTGAAACTCAGGCTTCAAGGGACATGGCCAGGTCCACACTTGGGCTCAGTGGCAGAGACGGGTCCAGCTGCCTGTGCTGCCCTGGGCAGGACTGGAGTGGGCAGGGTGCCCAGACATCCCTGCACCACCACCAGCAGGGAAAGTCATCGGGTGTAACAGAGCCTGAAATGATAAGGATTGTGCCCGAGGCTGGTCCTGGCACTACCCCGCAGCCAGACCACACAGAGCAGCTGGAGCACCCAAGGCTTGGGACAAACCTCCCTAGGGAGCAGCAGCTAAGAGGAGGACGGTCCGCCTCAGTGAGAGGGGACGGCATGCTGAGCTGGTGGCAAAGGCTAACAAATCACAGAAGAGATATTAAACCTCACGCTTTGGGGCTTAAACTGATATAGCTACTAGGGATTAGGAGGAAATTTAAGGGGGAGGGAGGGAGCAAGTTATCCCACACCTGCCTGCTGTGGTCTCGCAGCACACGGAGCAACATTGTCCCCCTCCTGCCCAGCTGGATGGGTGACAGCAGCATCCGAGGGCCGGCACAACTCTTGGGAAAACCTTGCTATGCTTTGTGCTGTCGGGATGCAGCAATAAGGGGCACCAACCCAGGCGTGGGGATAAAGCCAAGACCCCCTGTGAGCTTCACTAGCATTTAACAACTTGCTAGGTCACAGCCCAGGCACCCACCCCGTCCCCGATATATCCAAGGTCTGGAAAGCACCAACATAGCTAGTGAAATGGGGCAAGTGGCTGGCCAAAGCCAGCTGAACCTCCCAGAGGCAGTGGCTGAACCCCAGCAGGGCTTCGCTCCCTGTCCTTGAGAGTTTAACGCCAGTTTGCTCAGCTGCCGCCCTTTCTTTGCACTTCGCACACGTTTAAACAAAAACCTTCGCCACTCCCTCGAGGAAGGCAAACAGCGAGTCCAGCTCCCGTCAGCTTCAACGGCTCCTCCAGCCGCCAGCTATCATGGGAGCATCACACCCACCCCCCGGCATCATCCCAGGGGCCAAAGCCAGCTGAACCTCCCAGAGGCAGTGGCTGAACCCCAGCAGGGCTTCGCTCCCTGTCCTTGAGAGTTTAACGCCAGTTTGCTCAGCTGCCGCCCTTTCTTTGCACTTCGCACACGTTTAAACAAAAACCTTCTCCACTCCCTCGAGGAAGGCAAACAGCGACCATCTCCCG
>NW_008795318.1:133570-139095 GCF_000699145.1 Aptenodytes forsteri | reverse complement strand
CCCCCCAGCCGCCAGCTATCATGGGAGCATCACACCCACCCCCCGGCATCATCCCAGCATCCCCGGCCCCTTAGCCCTGCATATCCAGGGATGGGGACACACAAACCTTGCTGGGCACCATCCAGCTCCAGGAGCTGTCACTGCTTCCCAGGGACGAGAGCCCCAGCCGGGGGGGCTCTGCCTCTCGTCTCCCCCAAGAGCCCCAGCCCCTTGGTGCCGTGGCAGCCACCTCAGCCGGGCCAACTGGCGCATTGTTGGCGAGCGCAGCCAGCCCGGGGACATGATTGATTGCCGGGGAGAAAGGCCAAAGCCGTGACAGGTCGTTTAACAATTTCAATTAAACTCTGCAGCGCTCCGACGCAGAGGGGAGGGGAGAGGGAGAGAGCAAAGGAAATTAAAAAGAGGGATGTTTCTATTGCTGTGCCGAGGAACCTCAGCAAAGCATGGCCAGCTCGGCAGGAGCAGCCCGGCTCTCCTGAGGGAGACCCCCTTCTCCAGCTGCAGAAGTGACCACAGCATCATCCCAACGTCCCCTTCCCACAGGCAGGACGCCTGCCCTCGCCCTCCCACTCCTGCCCCCAAAATCTTCTCCCTGCCCGCCCCACCACCATATAATAATAGGTGCTGTGACCCACTTGTACGGCAGCGCTTGTGTGGGGAGGAGGGCTCTGCACGGTGAATATTAAACAACATGTCCCTGAAGTTCCCGCTGCTGGGACTGGCGCTTGATTTTTGCTTACGTGCGGTGACTTTTTTAGGCACAGGAAGCCCCAGAGGGCTAATCACACCGACCGAGCTCCCAATCCACTGAGACAGCAAAAGGACTCTTAGAGAGATTTTTTTTTCCCGCCATGCCGGGGACGAGCCCCTGGGACCAGGCAAGCCCCCACAGTGGGTCCAGCATGGGAGCCCCACCGAGGGCTTGCAGCGGTGGCCTTGCAGGGATCTGGGCTTTTTGACACCCACCCACCCCGCCCTTTAAAGGAATAAAATGAAAATAAGCAGAGGGAGCTGCTGATGCCGCTGCAGCAAGGGAGTTAAACACACACGTTCACGTGGGTGCCCAACGGCTGGAGGGAGGGGAAGGCGCCAGAGAGAAAATGCAGATGGGGTTTAACTGGGAGAGAGTTACTGGAGGGGACCGGAGGAAACAAGTGTAACTTCACCCCTCTGGGTGTGCAGGAGGAGGAGAGCCACGACCACCCCAGCCTGCTCGCACCACCCAGCCATGGGACACCAGCTCAGGGGAACAGGGCTGCGTCAGCCAGCAGGACGCTCACATCCTGACATTATTTATTGCCTTAGGGGTGTCCTTCAACCCACCTGTGCAGGCAAACCTCTCTTGCTGCAGCTCAGGGACCCTGTATGGGCACAGTCCCTTCACCCAGGGAGGGGGCACCAGGCACCCCCTGTTCTGGGGAGGAGGAGGTCCCCAGCCCTCCTGCAGGCCCGGCAGTCAGGACTTGCAAAGTTTTGGCCCCAATCAAAGCTTTCCAGTAGCTGACCCAGTGCAGCTGATCCCCTTCTCGCATTTATAATCCTCAGCCTAACCCACGTTTCTCAGCACCAGCCTCTCCACCCTGAGCAGCTCCTAAGAAGCCTTAAAGCTTCTTCTCCTGCCAGAGTTTCCCCTCTCCCTCCCTAGGACAGTTTTTTCCCCTCCAGCTTTCCCGTACACACCCATGAGACCCCCCACGATGAGCAGCCCTGGCAGGGGGTCCCGCACCCCCTCAGCCCAGAGCAGCTCCCACAGCCCAGGCAGGCACTGTGCACCTTCCCCTAGCCACGTACTGCACAGTGAGCCCTTTTATTTACTTTTCTCAGTTTCCTTCTCTCAATAGGTCAGGAGAAGCGACCAGGAGCTCAGCCTTCTGCAAGGGCACCATGGCACTGACCATGATCTGCTCCTCCACCTTTCCACCCTCCCCATCTACTCCAGACGCCGTGTGGCGCCTGCAGGACCCCGGTGCCCTTGGGGACACCCGCAAGCCCGACATTTGCTCCGAGCCGTGCTTGCCGCTGACCTTTCCGAGAGCACGTGCAAGAAAACAGCCCTGCCGAAGGGTTAAACATTACCAGACTGAAATTCAAGGCTTGATGATTGGTTCCAGTCGACTGGCTGGGATGATAATTTTTCACAAGATAAATACAGCCCGGAGTGAGCAGCAATCGCTAAAGATTCTTTGTAGCAGTGTCCCCCCCCAAGCGGCTTCACTTCCCCCCACCACCGCTGTTTCCCTTCACCCATCCCCACTCGGTGGCCCACACTTCAGGGCCCCTGGCCCTGAGCCTAAAGGGAACCCCAGCCCTGCCAGGAGGATCGCTTACAGCCCAGTCATTCATCCGCATGGGCTGCGCTCGCGCTCCCGCCTCTGGCTGCGGTGTAACTTGTGCGCCAGGGTTCAGAGCCAGCACTTGCACCCTGGCTTGGACAGCACCAAACCCGCTGCCAGGACTCGCACCCCAGGACAGGCAGCGGTGCCTGGCCGGGAAGAGGGAGCCTGCAGCTCTGCGCCGGGTACTCACTGCTCTTAGATGCCTTGATCTTGGCCACCAGTTTCTGCACACTGGGTACGTCCCCATTCTTCACGGCCTGGATCAGTTCCTGCTCTCGCCCCATCGCAGACAGGTGGGAGCAGTGGCGGCACAAAAGGCAGAGACCCTCAGATCCTGGTGGTTTATAAAAGCATGGAAATAAGCACGTAATTCCTCAAAACACACTTTGATGGGAGATGAAATCCAGCAAGAAAGATGCTTTACAATCCCACGGGACATAAAAACCAGAAGGAAGAAATCTTTCTGTTAAGGCCAGAAGTCCCTTTCTGCGTCGGGAGGAGCAGGACCCAGATGGGGTTTGGTTGGAGAACATGCGATCAATTAAAACAAGAAATAGTTCAGTGCTTGGGGATGGGCTCCTGACAGCATCAGGGCTCTGCAAAACAAAGCCAGGCAGGCTCAGGGCAGGGCAGCCGGCACAGTCAGCATCAGGATGCCCTTGGCCTCTCGCAGCACTCCCAGAGCCGGAGGTGTTGTGCTTTGCTCCCCTTGCCAGGCTCTGCTGCGCTGATGAGTCCCTAATTCTTCCCAAAGGGATTACGGGCTCGTCGCCATCTGGAAGTTATAGACCCTCCCTCTCTGGTGCTCATTAGCCCCTTCATTTCGGCATTCCTCTTGGTGACGGCACTGCAGCCATGCTGGGGAGTCCTGCGTACAGCCAAGCCCCGGCGCGGCAGCCCAAGACCTGCAGAGGGAAAGAGCAGAGTCAGCCCTCAAAGGCCATTTACCTCCCGACTCCATCACGACAGCTTTTGTATCTGCGCCGAAGAACAAATACTTTGACTATATTTAGTCCTGGTGGGACTTGGCTCATCCTTGTGTTAAACAGAGAGGGAAGAACCTGCAGAGGAAACCTCCCAAGGGTGCTGTCGGGGGGTGGCTGAGGAGCGGGATGGGGGCACAGCTCCTTCCCCATCCCCCCTAAAGGCAGCACATGCCATCCCCTCCCTAAAGGCAGCATATGGGGCTCGGGGTACCATGGCATCTCTCCCTCCCCTTCCCCAGTGGCAGCACCCAAGGGATGGAGCTGGGGAGGTTTAGCCAAAGTCCTCTGCAGCCCATGGGAGTGGGTCAGTCTGCCCGGCAGCCTTCCCCTCCCATGCAGGGGTAAACCCTCGCCCTCCAAATTACCTGTGAAGCTCAGTGCCCTGGGACCCAAGACACTCTTTAACCAGTACATGAGCTCTCTCTGGCCCAAGTGAGGAGCTGGCTGTAATTCAGCAGCACAACCACGCTCAGGAGAACAGGATCAAGCCCATGTCCTGGCCAGGTAGGGTACCCCAGAGAGGACATAGGGTCCTGCGGCAGCAGTTCATACCTCCCAGCCCGTACTCTCCCACTGCACCCAGGCTGCCTAAACTGGGTAGCAGGAAAATCCCTCCTGGTTCAGGGCCATGAATCTGGCAGGCTGCTCTGACGCCTGGGGAGGAGTGTGTGCACAGGAGGGCAGGGAGCACGTGCCATGCCAGCTGTGAGGCCGTCACCAGATCACCCTGCAACTCCTGCTGTGCCAATCCAGGCCGGATCAGAACCAGCTCCGGTTCCTCCAGCCATGGCTCAGGCATGTCGTCTCCCTTCCCAGAGCGCTCACCCTCAGCCATTTATATAATAGTGGGTGTTGCTTCCTCTGAGCAATCGAGGTCACTGTTTTGAGGATGGAAACCACAGGGAAGCAAAGGCAAGAGCGGGAAGAGAGGTCCTGCCTGGGTTGGGGGGCGGGGGCAAAAACAGAAGGGGCATCCCATGGCACAGTGTCGCTCAGCCACCCACAGTAAAGCTGGAAGCTGCAGCTGCCCATGAGCACGGACCCCCCATGGGCTCCCCGTGCTCCAGCCCTCCCCAGGGTGCAGCGGTATTCAGGGCAGCCGGAAAGGCAATGCTTCGGTGCTGGCTTAGCTTCTGGGACAAGGGGATGCTGAGATTCCTACATCAGGCTGGGGGGTTCTCCCCGCGTCGTTGCTCCCCTGGGGCCCACAGTTTGTTCAGCTGATGAGCCCCTCGGCACTGGGGATGCTTGGGGGCTTGGTACCAGGCACTGAGACCAGTGCCTGCCGAGGTCAGCTGTAACCTCCCCACGTCCTGAGGCACCCACACCAGCTTATCTATGTTACAACAAAGTTTCAGCCACTTGACTCAGACTAACCTCTTGCCGCAAACAAATCCCCTCCCGAAACCTCCTGCATTGCACTGTCTTCAAAACTATTTCATTTAACCCTGTGCACTGCATCCAACTTTGTGCTGCTCTTCAAAAGTGTTCACAAAACGTGAGCATGAGGACACTGAGACTATTTACTCATTTATTAAAAAAGTCTGCATGGCCTCACTTAGAAAACAGCCTCGTGCTGCTGCCTACCTCCCCCGGAGCACGCAAGGCTCAGCAAGTAACTCAGGAGTACCAAGAGCTCCAAATACCGATCTCCGCCTCTTGAGAGAGGTGCAGCAGCAAAGGTAAAATTTGAGAAATGTACAAAGCTGGAAAAGCAACAGCAAACATCCCTCCCAACCAAGCAGAGCTGAGCCTCCAGCCCAGGAATCCACCTGGAGAACTAAAGTATCCCAAACGTTCCCGCAGCCAACAGCAGCACCGGGAAAAAGGAGGAAGAGGAGGAGGAAAAAAAACCAAACAAACCCAAACCAATTACATAAGTGGAGAAGGAAAGATGCGAAAAGAACAGTAGGCACCAAGACTGACTGGGTCCCGAAGGGGCGGGCAGAAGAAGCTCGCCTCCCCCGGGAGGCCCCCGGGAAGCCCCGCGCTGCCCGCCGCCGGGGCGAGGCCGGGCGGGCAGGCAGCGATGGGGGCAGCGGTCGCGTCTCCGTCTCCCCCCGCCTCAAGACCCCCCGGGACCCGGGCTGCGCCGCTCCCTCCTTCGGGAAGGGCTCGGGGAATTTTTGCCCCCACCGAGACGAGTCGCTCCACTGCTTCTGCGAGCGGCCCCAGCCAGGCGGACTCCGCAGCCGGCGGCCCC
>NW_008795318.1:131092-133410 GCF_000699145.1 Aptenodytes forsteri | reverse complement strand
ACCAGGGCGGAGCGAGCGGCGCGGTCCCGGCTGCCCGGCTCGCAGGGCGGCGCGGCGATCGGCAAAGTCCCGCTCGGGCTGGCCCCGTCCCGGCAGGAAATCCCTCCCCGGCCCGGCCTGATTGGAAAAGCCCGGCGGGTTGTGCGGGCTGGGCAGGGCCGGGGCTGCTGTCACTCACCGTGATGCGCCGGCAGATTTGGGCAGCGGCAGGGCCGCGGCAGCCCGCCGCCCCGGCACCGCTCCCGCCCCGCACCGGAGCGGGGGATGCCCGTGGGGCTCCCGGGCAAGCGGCTTGCTTTGAACGGGGCCTGGCTGGAGAGCCAGCGCGGTCCGGGACCGGCTCCGGGGGACGGGACCGACGTGGGACGGGACCGGCCCCGGTGGGCGATCCCACATCCTCGACCCGGTGGTCCGGAACTGGCCCCAGGGAGTGATCCCCCACCTTCAGCCCCAGTCCGACCCGGTCAGCCCTTTGCCCGCTCCACCACCAAGCATCCTGGCAGAGGGGCTGCACAAAGCTGCTGATGGCACCCACGGGACCAAAATCCACCGATTCCCAGCTGTCCAAGCTCCAAATTAATCCTACTCTCGCAAAGCACTAAAACCACCGAAAATCACCCATTTCTGCCAGTCCTCAACAGAAACACTGGAGCCAAGTGCTCCCCTGAGCACAGCTCTCTTAAAACAAGACATTGCCTAATAAAGCTGGACAGCTTTTGCTGCATGATACCACTGGATTATCATCAACTAATCAGATTAAAAACACACGAAGGCTTTGATTTTATTCACTAAGCGCCCAGCCCACAGCTCCCTGGGGGAGTTGCAAAGATCCAGTACCTCTTCGAACCAGGCCCCGAGATGTTTTGCCAAGTGATGGTTTCATGAATAATCCCAATAAGGGGGATCCTCGGCGAGGAGGAGGAACTGACATTTCAAGACACACCCTGTCTTTTCAGTTCAGGAATAAAGAGATTATTATGCACATCTAATTATAAATGTCAACATTTTACAGCTGCTACGTTGAAGCATGAAGCTATAAGTAGCCCTGATAGGAAGGGCTGTGAAAGGTCTTGTTATTCCTCCTGTGAGTTTTGCCAGAGCTTGTAAAGTGCAGTGACATTTATAATAATCCCTTGAATTTATGTATCACCTTTTGTCCTTTCAAGGATCTTAATTAAGTTTTGCAGCTCTCTGAGCACAGACTAAACCCACTTTGCAAAAGGGGAGCCCAGGCCCTGCTTCATACAAAACGTGCGTCCTGTTTCAGGCAGGGGTAGGACTTTTCCATCCCAACGACCTCCAGCAGCACACTGTTACACTGCAGTACGGGCATGCCACACCAATATACCCACCCAAAGGTTATGCCGCTTCAGTTACACTCTTGTGGTTAAAGCCGGGTAATTTAAGCCTTAATCTCTGGTGTCACACAAATCTTTCGAACGGAGGGTGCCACTGGAGGGTTTACCCTGATTTACTAGAAATACACAATTTCTAGCACAGCCTTTAAACCACATATTGGTGCTCTCAACTGCACCAAACCCCGATGCCTTCGCTTTATGGCCCTGCCCACAGAAAGGCAGCAACCCCCATTTCCTATCACATATCTCACAGCTTTTCATCGACTCTCAGAGGTTGAACGGCTGGTGAGTGATCCCAGCACAAAGACCTGCCAGCGGCTCCAGCCATGTCTACCTTGCAGAGCTGACAGACCCATCAGGACATTTATGCCCCTGTGTCCACAGAGCAGGTGCCGAGAACATCATTGAGCTTCCATTGCAGAGAAACCCCTTTAACATTTTGCTACCTCTCTGCATTAGGGCGAGATGTTTGCAGTCTATGGGGTTTCGGGGTGCAGGCACCCTTGGGTGGCCAGCCCCGTCCTCAGCCCCTGCAGAACCGATCCGTGGCCCCCACTTTGTGTGCGGGGCCAGGCTGCTCTGGTCCGGCGGGGCCCCTGCTCCTGCTTGCAGCTCTTCAGGTCGATGTTGCCATCTAGAGGCCCCTGCTACACCGATCGTCTCCTTGCAATTTATTGGGAAGGCTTTTTTTTTTTTTTTTTTTTTTTTTTAATTCCATGAAACATTTCAAAGCAGCTTTTTTGGGTTAGGGGCTGAGGGAGAGAAGCAGATTAGCTGCTCCTACAGTCAATGTGTTTTTGACTCAAAATGCCACTGCTCAACGCTTTGCCAGCTCTCCCCAGCCCATGTCTTGTACAGCTGATTGATGGCCGCAGCTCATCCCGGCTCGTCTCACAGGCCCAGCAGCTGTTCAAACCCCTCCTTTCTACACTAAGATTTTTTTTTTTTTTTTTTTTCCCC
>NW_008795318.1:109368-131039 GCF_000699145.1 Aptenodytes forsteri | reverse complement strand
ACCCCCTCTTTCCTCCATAATTTTTTTTTTTTTTTTTTTTTTTACCCCATCCTCAAAACAGTGATGCATTTGCTACCAGGGAGGGAAGCAGCGCCGCTGGCAGGAGCAATGCATGCAGCAGTGACTACGGCAGCTCCACTGCCAGCGCTGGCTCCAAGACCTGAGAGTGCAAAACTCCCCCTCCCAAGTCTCACCCATGAAAGCCAAACTTGGAAAGTTGTGGCAATCTCATCCACACCCAGCAGGAATGGGTAGGAGGGCTGCAAAGGCCCACACCAGACATCCAAAGCATTTTAAGTATGTTATGAACCAGCTGGATGGAAACATACTTCTCCCTCTCAGCTGCAGCTTAGGCTCCTCCTGTTTAAAACTGCAGGGGACGAGCCCAGCTCGACCCGAAGGATTGCTGCTGCAACCCCGAAGCTGCCTCTTGCACCCAGATAGGGAGAGGCTCAGGCTAACATGGGAGTGAAGGCAGCTGTGCAGGCAGAGAAGGATTCCCATAAGCAGACAGGGTTGCTTTCCCTGGGCAGATGTGCAGACACTGCTGCCTGGATGCTCCTAGTTCAGGGTCAGGGTGGGGCTGGAGGCTGGTTCCTGCACGCTCATGAGGGCAACACCACCGCGGCAGATGCTGTGGCACCCCACAATGGCACCATGGTATCTGTTCTGCAGGGAGGAACGTGCAGGCTGAGGACAAAGCAGGGTGAGGAAGAGCCTCTCCCGCACTGAATCAGGCCACAGCAGAAAGCAGGTTATTGCCCAGATTTAAAGCCAGCCCCAGGAGCCCTTCCTGCAGCTCCTGACATTCATTCCTGCAGCACCTGGCCTCACTGAGCACCGAAAGGTGACGGATGCCCCACTTCTAGGCTTTGGCACTGTCTGTAAGCAGCCCAGCAAGTCTCAGTCTCATTCTTAGTGCCCAGCAGTCACATCCCATCCCTGGGGACCCTTCCCTGAGCAGGCATCTATCACCTCCCACATGATGTCCAAGACAGGCATTTCCCACCTGGCTCAGCACTCCACCTCGCTGGCTGCAATGTCAAGGGCAAAGCTAGAGAAGGACAAGGGATCCGGACACACAAGGTGCTTATGTATTCATTTACTGCATCGCCTTTTATAAACCTTCCTGGCAATAGCTGCTGCTGGAAGAAGCTCGAGAAGGAAAACCAGGAGGTTTGATCAAGAGGGAGATGCACTGTGCACAAGGAAGAGGAGGATGCTGTGTTCCCAAGGACCAGGCACTGGCAGAGGGGTTTTTGGGCTGGTTTGGCCTCAAGACACCTCCTGTCCCCGCACCACGTGCGGCACAGCCACTGCCTGCAGTCTCAGGCCAGCCACCGCTGCCAGCAGGGCTTCAATGCCAGGACACATCCCAGCCCCAGGCCAGAACCTGGACACAGCTCGATGTGCACGTGCTCCGCGAAGCTGAACATCAGCCACAGTATGAAGAGGAGCAGTGACTGCCCTTTGCAGAGCTGGTGGTACCTGCTGGTGGCAGACAGCAACATAAACCACACCTAGAGTCGGCTCTCCAGCAGGTAACATGGCTTTGGAGGTGACTTAGGAAGCTCTGCTCAGCTACAGTCTTTTACAGCAAAGAAATCCCCTGCACACATGAGACCTCAGGTGACTAGCCCTCGGTTACATCACTCCACTGGAGTCCCGCTCCGAGCTCCCTCGAAGAGCAACTCGGCAGCTGCAGCTCAAACACATGTGAGCTGGGAGTTACAGTCTGCACCAGCCTCTGCCCTAGCATGGCAAACCCTACGTACAATCCCTTTCCCTGCATCTGCGTGGGAACTTGGACAGGCACCAGCATGGGGCTCCTGGCAGGAGCAGCCTTGCCATGTGCCAATGCTCGGCTCCCGCCGGACTTGCCTTTCCCCAGCACACATGTGCTGCTGCTCGCACTATCCTCCCCGTCCACCCGCTTACCTCCTCCTCCACAAGCCTCCCTGTGCTGACAGCCACTTCTTTCTGGTCCTGTGCATTTCTTTTCTCTCTGTCTCCCTTGCTCAGTCCCTCTCTCAGGAAATTAAAGATAATCCTCCCTTTTTTTTGCTACCGGATTCCCTGTTTAACATTCACTGCATGTGCTTGCACTGATTCAAAACGGGATTAGACTTTCTGTTGCTTTGATGTCAGTTGGGCTTTGCACTTAAGGCAGAGGGGGAAAAAGAAGATGTCTGTTAACAAACCTCTTGGGTTCTGCCCATCCACTTGTACCCATCCTGGAAGTGGTCAGGCACATTTACCTGCAGAAACTGGGTCCCCTTCCAGGATCAACCCAAGGGGAATAGACCAACTCGCAACCCCAGCACCACAGTCCCTGCACTGGTCATTATTCTCTGGAAATGCCCAATTTCCACCCCGACTCTATTATCATCCTGCACCGTGAAGGCTGAATGGCTCCCGTCAGGAGGGAGGTGTCATTAATCATTGGAAAACCACAACTCATTGGCTGTCAGTGAATATTGCAACTTCCAGCTGCCATGCAGCAGGGAGCATGCAGGCCACCAGCATCGCTTCAACAGAGGTTGGGACTCGGGGCTCCCCGCTGGGAATACCCCGAGCCACTCATTTCTAAGGGAGAAGCAGGTGCTGTGTGATGGCTAAGATGGAAATCCGTACCCTGCTCCCCGTGGTGTGACACCTGTGCTACAGCACAGTCCAAGAATCAGGAATTTCCCTCTGTTTCCTCAGGCCTGAGCTTCTCCCTTTGGAGGACAAGGTTTTGCAGTTATTTTTAGTGCCTGGTACCTCCAACACCAGTCTGAAGTGGATGAAGAATATTTTTCCCATGCTGTCTGTGACAGTCTTGCTTTGCATCTGAGACACTGCTCCTCAAGTTCACAATGTCCAAACTAGGCTGCAGCACAGTTCGGAGCTGGGGCATGATCTCCCTCATCTCTGTCCTGCACTGATCTCACACCAGAAGAAAACAGCCTTTTGCACGGGATTCTGCAGAGCCGCAAACAGGGCCAGGATCTGATGGTGGGTCCTATTCCTGCTCATTTAGGACAGCCCTTTCCCAGAGTCTCCAGGGGCTCACAGGTGGTTTCTGCTGCCTGATGTTCCAGCTCTGTTCCCATCTGAGCTTCACCGCACAGGCAGTCGGTTCTTCTCTGGGTAACAGACAGGTCTGGGGGCAGCAGAACTGGAGATACTCAGTTGCACTTAGAACCATCCCAGCAGCTTCTGCAGGTTATTTGGGAGAGCAGCTCCATGGACAAGCACGGTCCAGCCATGGCCAGGACTCACCTCCCAGCCCCCTCTCCAGGGACAGGCATAGCAAATGCCTGCAGAGCAGAAGCGGGGACACACCTATGCTCTCCCTGGGATCTGGCAGCTGTAAGCCCTCTGTCACCCGCACCACTGCACTGCAGCCCTGGCTGGCACCACCACTGTATCGGGCATCCTCCAGGATTGCCCAGGGACTTGGGATACGCCTCTACCAACACAGCACGGTGTCTAATCCATTTTGCCTGGTGCACACACACAGACTTGATTAATGTCTGCAATGAGCTCCATCCATCATCGGGGAGTAAAGGAGATTAACTCTGCAGCACGCCTGCCTCACGTTGATCCCATTCTCCAAACCTCCTGATTAATGGCGAGGCCGCCTTATCTGTCAGGCCAGGAAACACGAATATCCAGGTTGACTGGGGATGAAGGGAAGCTGCGGGTGCTCGGGCTGCAGACAGGGCACTGCCGGCCTGGCCACAGCACACTTGCCTTTGGGGCCGTGCCGATGCACCCCTGCTCCCCATGCTGCCAGCCCTGCTCTCCATTCCTGTTGCTCCCTCTGCTCCTTCCTCCCAGCCCTTTCCTGCCATGCTGGCAGGGATGACCAGAGGGAAAGCAGCAACTGGAGCACTGATGCATCCCTGCAGGAATGCAATGCTGAAAACCAAAGTCTGGGGCACCATTTCCCCTCAACAGTCAGCAGGGGAGATGTCACTCCCCATCCACAGAGGGAATTCGGATGAGCCAATTTGGAGGCCTGGAGCGACCTGGGCAAATCCCCTCTCAGGGCTGCAGGCGAGGCTGTGGCTGACTAGCACTGCAGAGGGCAGCCGCTCAGCCGGGCTCTTCCCCGAGAGGACACGTGTGTAAAGTGGATGCAAGGAATTAGCAGTGCCATCTGGATGGGCTCCAGCTCCTGCCCCTGTCTCGCTGCTGATGCTTCATTAACAGCTCCCTCCTTTCAGATCCCATCTCCCTGGCTTCTGCTGCAATCAGCTGGGCTGGAGTTTTGTTGTCTTGGGTTTTTTCCAAGTGGAAATTATTTCTCATTTCTTTTAACAGTCAGGACATAGAGAAAGAGACAGGAGAGGAAGGAATTTCCAGGAGATGAAAGGGCAGGATTAAAGACACTGCTTTCGCTTTGTTATCCCTCTAGTGTGGCTAAGAAATTCCTTTCAGGACAAGGCTTTAATTAACTGTTTTTCTGACAGGAAAGAAACCTGGACCTAGAGATAGGTCTGTTTTCCTGGGTCTGCTGACAACCCTGTCTGCAACCTCAGCAGCCCAGATTCATATACATGCACATGCTTTTACACAAAACTTTGCACAATACATTTCAATTTTCTTTACAAAGCCATTGAGTGTCACCCCAGTCTGGAAAATACAGCGGGGGACACACACACACACACCAGTCACGAGCAAGGCTACCGTGCACGGCACTGGTGGGAAGAGGATCTGAGTGCACTGAACCACAGGGCTACAGTGGCTCAAGATGTAGGAAGGGGCCTTTGCATAGAGGAATAACCCAGGGCAGGAAGCAGTAGAAATATCTCCATTGCCTTCTAGACCAACAGCCCCCCTCATACAGCAGGAAAAATCAGGGGGAGAGGAGAGAAAGAGGCCCGGTGGCAAACCGGGACATTTAGAAAGCATCGCACTGATGTATCTGCATCCTCTACTGCCACAAAACCCTCCAGGAACTGAGTCAATCAAAAGTAACATTTGGGGGTGGTTTTTACCCAGATGAACTCTCTCCAAATATTTTAAGGCAACCAGCAAAACGGCCAACTTCTGGCTTGTTTAACCCTTCTCCTGAAACCTTTATCAAGTTCGAAAGAAAGCACCATCCCAGAAAACATCTTGTTCTATGAGCTTGACCTGCAAAACTGGACGTGGTACCAGGTCTTCCCATCCCCAGCACCACCCCAGTCACCTCCCTGCACCCCGACTCTGCCCTGACCCGCTTAGTCTTACTGCAGCTCGACTTTCTACAGAGACCTGGACACGAAAGACCGAAAATCCACACAGGTTTGCAGAGGAAGCCTCACCCCCATCTTAAACAACAGTAACTCCTGCCAGGGAAACATCTCACCCAGTCCCTCCGAGAATCACATTTGCCTTTTGTTGAGCCATGTTAAACAGGGAGCTCACACCAAACCCACATCTTGCTCCTCTCCTGTCTTTCCAACTAATGAGCTCCCAGCTGATAACAAATGCTGATTGCTGTTGCTGAAACGTCTGTCTCTGCTCTTAGCATTTAACAGCCCAAGAGGCTAAGTGGTTCACCAATTATTGTTTTCATAAGTGAGCATCATTTTACTGTTACATTATCATTTTAAAAGGCCTCTTCCAGTGCCCTCAGCCATTGCCTCCAACCCTGGCAGACGTCTCTGCTCCCAGCAGCAGCACAGGGCACATATGGCTGATTTGCCAGGGGGAAGTAGAGAGGAAAGAAACATCTAGCTGTTCCAGGGACCCAACTGCCCAAGTGAGCAGAGCTTTTCCTGGGGCCTGCAGGTCCATATCAGGAAGGTTTCCCATCCCATGCTACCACCGCTAACAGCCTCCCTCTCAACACAAGACTTCAGACTCACTTGTGATTTATTCCTTATTCATTTTACAGGTTTTGTGTTTCTCCACGTCTTCTCCAACCTAAGAATTTCCTGGGAGATGCTGTATGAAATGCTTTACTGGACTTTAGGTAGATTCAATGTACCGCAGCTCAAAAATCAGCTATTACTGCTTTCCTCCCTCCTGGCCCTACTCAGAATCAGGCAGCAGGATTGCAGTCTCTGGTTATAAAACACCACCTCTCTTTTTTGATAGCTCTGTCATAAATCCTAGCGCTAGGATTTGCAATTTCATGTGACAACTCTTTCCAGGCACTGACTGGAGTTTATCTCATCTCCCTGACTTGAACCTCTCAGGATTTTTAGTTTTTCTTCATCTCGGACCTGTAATTTCCATTTCCAAGTTCAACATCATTCTCATTGAAAAGGGTGGCAGAGTGCTCATTTTGGGTTGGGCAGACATCTATTCTTGGTCATCAACCCCCCTGCATCAATCCTCCTGCTCTGCCTGCTCTTGAGCCCCGTGCACAGTTATCTGTGATCTACAGATCTGAGCCAAGACTTTCTTACCCCCTGTTCAGACTCAGAAGGAATTCAGGTTACAGCTGCCTCCTCCTTCTGCTAATGCCTGTTCTTGTAAAAGGGAAGCATGGTGAGTAATGCCGTACCCTCTGGCAGGATTTGCCTCCCTAGGGGCTTCTGGCTGTTTCTGTCGGATGCCAAGAGCTGCCGGCAGCTTCTTATCTGCAACAACGGGATCTGCCCATTTCACCGAGCACACATCCACATCCCTGACCTCAGCACATCAGCCACAGACAGCTGTGGAGCCCGCCTGCTTCGCGGTTTCCCTGTCACAGGGCATGCCCTGCTTGGCCCCTTCTTGTTATTTTTGGCTGTGCTTTTGTCTCTGGGATCCTCTAACCTTTAGCAATGAAAACAAAACCACAGAAGGCTGCTGCCCTGGTCTTTGGCTCACTGCAAGCAACTGGGATAGGCAGAGGCTGAAGGCTAAAACCTCAAATTAGCAGCATGGGACTGGAATGAGCCAGGATTGACCAGGCAGGTCAGACCTGTTATTTCAAGGCCAGGAAGCCTGTGGAAAGAGAGGAGGTGGTCATCTGGTTTCAGATAAATGCCTACTTTGTGCTAATTAATTAGAAATCCAGTGTGGATAACAAGAGGGTTTAGATGATTGTTTAGCTAAGTATTCCTTGTAAAGCCATGTGTGACTATCGAGCAGCTGAGAAAGGGGATTCACCCTGCTGCATTCATTAGAGACATACATATGCAAGAGAAAGCAGGGTCTGGGAGCTGGGAAATCAGGGCTTTGCTCATAGCTCAGTCTCAGGCAACAGCTCCATGTTCATTAATACCAGCTCAGGGCAGTACCGGATCACATAGTAGCACTGATCTGAATCAAATCAGGCATCAAGACATGACAGTAACTTCTTTCCAATCAGCTAGACCATATATGCAGTGCACATCTAGATCGATGTCACAGCAACGCCTGAGTCACCATCAAGTTGCCTTGACAAAGCTACTCCTTCAAACCTTTGGGTTTCCTGTGGGTTTCGGGGTTTTTTTTAATCAAATTATTACATTCAGCACATGTCCCTCTGTGGGGATACAAAGAGTTGTGCTGTGATAATCACTGCAGAAAGATGGGTAAGATGCTGCCTAAGCCAGCGCTGTTGTAGAGAGAATTACTGTCAATTTTTGACCTCAAGCTCAGCATGTGGCTTTAGGGAAATTATTTAGCTTTGCCACAAGACATTTTCCTTCCCTGTAGGTGAGAAGTGACAGCAAGGACTCACTTTCCAAGATCAAGGGAGGGAAAACGGATCAGTAGTTGGAAACTACTTTACCAGTCCTGCCTGAAAAGGGGTGAGACTGACGTGCAGCTATTGGACAGAGACAACAATATTCAAGTACACAGCCAGTATGGAGGGTTGATGCACTATGTTTAACACAACCTGAATGAAAACATCCCTACCCCTAAGGCCACTGAAAGGGTGAAACTTCACCCATTAGGCTATTTCATCAATATAAACAAAGATAAAGAGCTAAGCAATAAATACGTAGAGGCCCGTTCTGTAAGTCTGGAGTTGTGAATAAGGAGACCAGTGAGTTAGAGGGGAGGATTTGCAACTTGGCTTTTAGTGAAGGCTCCTCTCTCCAGAGTGAAAATCAGAGTAGTAGCTAGGCGCTAAGTATTTAGCAAATGAGAAAGTTTCCATTTAATGAGAAATTATTTGGTGAAATGAGCTGGGGAAATGGTTTCAGTAGCATGGTAACAGAAGCTGGCGCTGCGTTCTGCCCCACGGGATGCTGTGGTTCTACTAGTGTTGCGTAAGACAGGAACTCCAGCTGGGACAGATGCAGGAAATATAACTCATTCCTGAAATGCAAGAGCCTTTCAGGGTTAAACCACTGTTAGACCAGCCAGATTCATTCCCTAGTCACAGAATTTGCCTAGCAGCAGCTTTGGAAGATTACTATCTTTCTTCATAACAGTGATGTTGCAGACAGGATGGTCTAAGGGTAGTGGTGATGCCAAGCTTGTAGGAAGAAGTGTTTTTTTTTTTCTTTTATGTTCAAGGGCTGAGCTCCATTTCCACACCTTCATCTACATCATTAGGCTGTTGAGATGGCAGTTCCCTGCTTAAATGTTAATTACTGTATCTCTCTTTTAAGATGTGTTTTAAAGGGGTTAGTACCTCAGTCTTCCTTGTAATTACATGGAGTGGTTAGTACAAGTCCTCGGCTATATCCCAAGGTCCTTTGAGAGCTTGTCCCTGCTGCAGTTTCCAGTTTTGAGCACTCGCAGAACTAGTCCTTCAGAGAGCTGCTGTCTTCAAGTGTTCAGCCAGATAATGAGCCGATTACTGTGCCTGCTCCTCCTGGTGACAGCGAGCTCTACACACAGCCAGGCTGTGCATCACCAATTGGGGTGGTTAATATTCCTCTCCTCCTCTCTATCCCTTCAATGTGGTGGGGCTGGTCTCTGTAAAACAAGCCCCTCTTTGGGGCAAGAACTTCCATAATTTATTGACATAGCAAAAAGGGAGAACCAAACCTCGTCAACGTCTGAATATAAAAGCCCAATAATAAAACAGTCACATAGCCATGCTGTGAAGTGAATCTCAAGTGCTTAGCACAGCTTTGTCGTTGCAGCTATGACATGTATGCATCAGGGATGGAGCAGCTGTGATTTATCATGCTCCTACAGCTGAGAAGAAGGAATTACAGCTTCCTCAAATGCAAGGCAGTTTCTAAGTGAACAGCAATATTTGAGATTGCAAATTAAAAATAGTACCGTGCTTTGGAAACTGCTAAATTTAAATGTCAGGTTCTTTCTTTGAAAGCTATAAGATAGCTAGTTTCTCTCCAGGGAAAGTGAGTGGGAGCTTGTCAACGCAGGGAAAACGTTTGGAATAGCAACTGCCCACCAGTTTCCCATGCAAACACTCATACTCTGTACTTCAAGACTGGATTAAGCAAAATTACATGAAGGCACTCACTGCAGAGGACAGCACCCTGTTCACAATAGCTCTCCTGCCTTAGGCTCCATTATCTCAGTACACAAACCGTAGCTTGCTTTTCAGTAGTAATTCCACATAGACAAACACTAAGATTTGCCCAAGATGTGAGAAAAAAGGGTCTTTTAAGAAAATATTAAGTGACTGAGAAACACCACTTTTTTTCACAAGCTGTGCAGTTTCAAAACTGTCTTATATACCATGGATATCTGCCAGGGAAAAACCTCTTGGGCAAATCACTGACTGAGGCAACTCCAGAGACTCAGCAAAAACCTCACAGCATAGCAGACAAATTTGCCCCAGCCTGTCTCCAATTCCTAAGAGCTACAATGCCTGGCCAAAGCACATTTCAGATTTCTGTCTACCACTGGTCCACTAGAGGACAACCTAATAATGATGAACTCCTTTGGCTTACATAGTAAAAGGCCCATACTGAAAATGCTGCTGCCAAATCTGTCTTAGAGCCCATGCTGAGACTGTTGCTGGTATGTGTGCTGGACCTCATTTTTAATGGTATAGATTACTTCTAGTCCTGACTGATACAGCCTTATGAAGCTCCAAAAAATGGGCCCTACAGTTGATGACAGCCTTTGCAACTACAGAGAAAGAGACAGAAGCAAGGGAGATTTCCAGACAGACAGATGTAGTTTTTATAAAGCAAATCCAATCCCCTACACTGCACTCTACCCATAGACAAAAAGCTGCCTGTTGCTGCTGGTTTTCTTGCAGACTTCTGACACGATATCATGCCTTTTCAGTGCATGAAATGCTCAGAGGTACAGAATGATCCTTTCACCCTGGTAACATACGATTTATCAAACCATAATGGAGGAACCCAACTCATGTATAAACAGTGGGCAGGAAGCACAACAAAATCATCAGCTCAAAGCCACAGAAAAGAGCAGGCTACTGCTCTGGCAAGACACAGAAAAAGAGCAAAGCAGTTACTCAAAACCCAAGGGGGTTCTTGCCTAGTATTTTTAAGACCAAAAAAACCAGAACACAAATAAAATCTGAGCTAGTAGTAGAGCTAATTTCTGGAGCTAGGAAGCAAATGAGCTGTGGCAAGAAGTGGAACAGCAGAAAACAGCAGAGAATTAATTACAAGTGAAGTGTCTCAGGTTGGAATTAGAGTTAGAGAGGTCAGAGCGTCAAAGCAACAGAGTTTTCAGTGGGTAATTTGGTGCCTTGACATCCCCCACTAGTGGGGATGTGCCTGTGACTCAGGGATGAAAAGTGCATGTGTGTCTGCAAAAGAGAAAGATACACACTGAAGGCAGAAGATCAGAACTACTTGAAAGACAAAATCTGCTATTCCTCTCCTACTGACGATAGCGAGAGCAGGCTGGCTGTAATTGGGAGGGCGCAGATCCTAGCCATCGCTTCGGGGGCGGCATAGGGAAGTGATGTGAAGGGGCGCCCGCCGCAGCCCTACCGAGGCACTACCCAGCCCCCGGCCGGGAGTCGGCCCCCTCCCACTCGAGGAGGGCAGCTTCCCCCGGCCCCGCTGAGCACCGGCATTCCCTCCCACTCAGCGGCGGTGGAGGGATGCTCTCAGACGACGCGGCTGGCGGAGTCAGCTGCTCTTTGATGTCAGTACCTGCTCCAGGCTCGGCGGGGCGGGAGTGGGCGAGCGCAGCGCAGCCGAGCCGCAGCCTCTGCTCGCCGGCTGCAAGAGGGATCCTGCCTCCCGCACTCTGCCCGGCCCCGGTCCGGCGAGGAAAGTGGGGGCCCACCCCATCGCTGCCGCGGATCCACCGAGGGAACTTGGCCAACTTTCTCCGTCCCTGGCACCGGGACTCACTGCCATGGCCCCGGCCAACTACTCCCGCAACGTCTCCGCGCCGGAAGGTCGAAACGGCTCAGGTGAGCAGGGGCTGCGCGGGGCGGAGGCGCCTCCCGGGCAGCGCGCCCGCGCTGGGGCCGGAGCAGGGGCGCGGAGAGCTTTGCGAGGGAAAGTCCGCCTGCACGTGCCTCGCGCTGCTCGTGCTCAGCGGGGCTGCGGGGCCGGTACCCCATGAAGTGGGAGAGTCTGAGCGCAGGGGCACAGCCCCCCCACCCCCGGGCTGCCGGCCGGGACGAGAACTCTTTCAGCACCCGGGGGCGGACAGCTCCGGGCCCCGAGCGGGGCGGCACACGGAGGGCGAGATGGGGCTAACCCCCTCCCGGGGGCTGGAGAGGGCCCCTGGGTCCCAGACCTCCCTCCCGGGACACCGTACAGCATAAAAATAAAGCCCGAGCACCGCCGCTGGCTCCAGCGGCTTGAAGCGATTCGCCACCTTTTGGCTGTGAGACAGTTAGAACTCAGCAGCCTGTTGGTCTTAGCTGTAGAGAAGAGATGAACCAGCCCAGCTAGACAGGGAGGGGAACAAGGCACAGAACATGAGACATCGCTGGAGAGGGAAGCAGAGATCCCCACCAGTCTCCTGTTTTCTCCATGCTACCACTGTTCCCAAATCAATGGCTTAGGGTCAGGCAGACCAGTTCTTAATGGTGCAAGTTGGTGAAACTCTTCAACAGAAGGTGTTTTATATGTGGTCTGACTCCCTCTCCACCAGCTCGTCCTTTATAAACTGAAAGTGTGCCTTAGGTGCTTCCCTCTGCAATGCAATAAAGACATAGTTTCTTATGTATCTGGGCATGGGTGAGGACAACAATCACCTTAGAGAAAAAAAAAAAATGTAGGCCAGTCATAGTGCAGTCCCCTTTGGGACTTTTAAAAGGAGTAACAGGGCAGCCACAGATCTACAAGCAAGGACAAATCAATGCCTGAAGTAGCTGTTTCAGTAAACAAAGTACAGCCACTTGGATGTGCACAGAAGCAGCGCTGAAAATTCAGATTCAACCATATCTCAAGATGAAAGAGGCTTTAGAAAAGATATAACTTTTGAGTATTTGATAGTCATGCACTTCTGACTTCAGCCCATAATACACACATGGACTACAGCTTCACACTAGCTTCCAGCTAATAACACTTGAAAGTCCTGCTTGTACAAATACCAACAGCACGAAAGATGCTACAGCACTATACAGACTACCTTTCACATGAAGCCTTTGGGCTTGCACACATTCTGCTCTAAGGCCAGCTGAGCTCATTCCAAATGTTACAGGGTCACCATGAGCACTCTGTTGATTATACTGCAGGAAAAGGACATTTTGTCCCAATTTCAAGCTAACCAAGTGGCCTTTATGGTTCACCCATACAATCCATTCCAACCACATTCATAACAAAGTTTGGGGCTAAAAGAGAGGAGAGCAGAACTCATAATAGCTACGTGCAGAACAGCAGGACCACAGTCATATTCTTCCAATTTCTAGTCTGCCATCTTCAAGCATTAGGGAGGTGTAAGATCTGTTTGGAAGTTCAGGAGATGCACAGGCTGGATGCTGAAGAGTTAAGTATCAGGTCTCAATAAGGTGCTTGATGACAGTATGTTATCTACCAAAAGCTATTAACACGGGGCATTTCCTTGCATTAATGAGTAGCCAGGAGGAACAGGGACCATTCAACCCCCCACAAATGGCCTAGACCAGGCTTTTTTGTCTAATCAAGCAAGCCTGTCTTTCACCTTCAGGCCATTGCCTCATTGGCTGCTTTCTGTCATCTGCATAGAGGCTTTCCGATAAAATGGTGCAGCAACAGCTCTACTGGATTCTGACCTTGGCCTTGCTTATGCCTAAGCTGGCTGCTTCCTAGTGCCAGAAGGACTGAGGCAGTGGCAGCTCATCACGTCCCACTTCTAAGAGCACTGAAATATTACATACGGTTGATGTGGCACACACTTTTCCAGCCACAGGCCAGGCCAGCGATGTAGCCCCAGCTATCTTGCCAATTCAGTCAAGCTTCTCTGTCACACCAAAGCAAATCTGGAGAAGTTTGTACTCAAGAATTCTAGAGGTCAAAAGTCAGCAAATACCGCCTCAGCAAACAGATACTGCTTTGGCAGAGACAACACCTTATGAGTATCTATTATTTCACTTAATCTCATTTTCAAGATTTCCCTAGGTTCTGTTGGAGGAGACCTCCCCACTTCTCCTACAAGTGTAGGCTGCTAAGGAGATAGAATAGTACAGTGACTGAAAGCATTTCCAATTAACACCACATTGAATCATCTGCAATTCAATGAAAGACATGCAGTCTAGGCTTAGGGGCTGTCAGGAGTGTCTTTGGAACAGCCACACAAATAACTCACACAAAGCATTCCCCTAGAAAAAAAAAAAACAGGTCCCACAGGAGAGGAATAATGAGATGAAATGAGATTTGCCTCAGCTGAGAAGGTGATTTAAGACTCCATCACACACTGCACATGGCAGTCTTGCAGAACAGAGAACACCACAATCGGTGCCTTAGACACCACCTTCTGTGCCCAAGAGCAGAAATCCCTGTTTGTTGGCACTGAGGGCTTGTGGCTTCAAAATGTGATTTTAAACCCAGGTTGGGGACAAGGCAAATGTGAATTTGATTGTTCGGGCCTCCCACCTCAAAGAGCAACAGTGCTAATAAGTTAAGTGTTATCAGGCAAGAATTTTGCTTTGGAAACCCACCTACATCCAGAACCCAGAGAGAGCAGCTTTAAGCCATGTTTTTCTCCATGTACAACTAGGGCATTCCCTGTGGAAGGGCCACTCTGAAACATACTCCCAAAACCCTGTCTGGCCACACACCTGGATTTCTTTCTGGAAAAGAAACTAGAGAAAGGGAGAGGGGCAGGGAAGGAAGATGGAAATGAGTGCATGCTCTGGCCTAACCCTGGCAACTGAGGTGGGACACAGCCAGGGTACAGTCCCAGATCTCACAATATAGATAAGCATTATTTATCTGCCTGCATGGTCAATGAACTCTGTCTCATACTGTACAATAGACAAACCATCCAACAGATGAGCTGAAGCTTTCTGACAACAGCTTGAGCATTGACTATATCCAGATTTTGGCACCCACATAGAGGCTTACTTCTCTGATGTGGAAAGCAGCAGCTACCTCACCCACTCCCCTCAAAATGGCTGGACACCCAGCACTCCCTGGAAGAAAAGTTACTATCCGCTCCCTGCCAGATACTGGCAAGTGCAGAGGCACACCAGCCTGATGTTAGTACCCCGAAAAGGGATGGGGAGGTTGAGGTCAGGACAGAAGTACTGAGAGCTAGAGCTGAGGAAAAATGTCTACGCATGGCCAGATTTGGGTGGTGTGCTGCATGCATTGGGTGGCAGAGGAGGAAGTGTCAAATCCCGAGCTAAGCCTCTCCAAGTACAGCAGAGGGTCTTAAACATCATTCCAAGCTACATCTTTGAGGAGGATCCAGCTGCAGGGCAGGGCAAGCACACAGAGATATAAAGGGGTTGCCTCTGGGTTGCACTCATGGCTTTGGTTTGTTTTGGCAGTAGCAGAGAAGCCAGCACCGTACACTAACGTGATCATGCCCAGTCTCTTCAGCATCATCTGTTTCCTGGGCATTGTGGGGAACCTCACTGTCATCTACACTATCATCAAGAAGAAGAAGCTGAGATGCAAACAGACTGTGCCTGACATTTTCATCTTCAACCTCTCCATTGTGGACCTCCTCTTCCTCTTGGGCATGCCTTTCCTCATCCACCAGCTCCTAGGCAATGGCTCATGGTACTTTGGAGCTCCCTTATGCACCATCATTACTGCCCTGGACACCAATAGTCAAATCACCAGCACCAACATCCTTACAGTGATGACACTGGACCGTTATCTGGCAACTGTCTACCCTCTAAAATCTACTTATGTCCGGACCCCATGCGTTGCAGCTCTAGTTATCTGCTTGGTGTGGCTCCTTTCCTTCCTGACCATCATTCCTGTGTGGATGTATGCAGGTCTTATGCCTCTGGAGGATGGGACCGTCCGCTGTGCTCTCTTGCTTCCAAACCCAGAGACTGATATCTACTGGTTCACCCTCTATCAGTTCATGCTGGCATTTGCTGTGCCATTGATTGTGATCTGTGTAGTCTATTTTAAGATCCTCCAGCACATGGCCACCACTGTGGTCCCATTGCCCCAAAGAAGCCTCCGGGTACGTACCAAGAAAGTCACCCGCATGGCAGTTGCCATCTGCTCTGCCTTTTTTATTTGTTGGGCTCCCTTCTACATCCTCCAGCTTGTTCACCTCGGCATTGACACACCATCAATGGCTTTCTTTTATGCCTACAACTTTGCCATTAGCTTGGGCTATGCCAACAGTTGCCTCAATCCCTTCCTCTACATTGCCCTCAGCGAGACCTTCAAGCACCAGTTCTTGGTGGCCATCCGCCCCACAAAAGAGCCACATCGCAACAGCAGCTCTGTCAACAACAACAGCATGACAGAGGCCAGTGTATGTCTAAAACTGGCACCAGAATCTACTCAGCAGACTCAGTTTCTGGAGGACTTTTCCCCACGTTCACTGCCTGTGACTGTGGCTGTTCACTAGGGCACTCTGAAGTGACCGCAGCAAAAAGCCTTCAGAGCTGTAAGTCAATGGAGAAGCAGAAACTTCAGGCAATTCTTGGTGAAGCGTATGAACTACAAGCTTCCACCTCCAAGGTGCCTCCCTTTTTTCATTGCAGGGCTCTGCTCCTACACTGCCCTTGGCCTATGAGGTGCTGCATACTGCTGCTTCTTTCCACTCCTGCACAGGAGGATTCTATCACATAAGACACCGGGCCCCCAAAAAGGATGGACGGAAAAGAGAGAAAGGACAAAAAGAGGATTTCAAGGGGGAATGTTCACCCTGGAAGAGTAAAACCTCTATCAACAACACTGCCCCACCTCTTGGCCTGACCAGGATTTCTAAGCAGCATGCCAATATAGAGCTTCTTCATTCAAAACTTGAACCTTTGAATCACAAATGTCATTTATTTTTGGTAAGAAATCTGACCTGCAAACTTTGATGGCTGTGCTCATATCCTAGAAGCAAACAGCAGAGAGATCTTGGGGCCAAAAGTCTCACCTAGGTCTGCCACCTGGCCTTTTGGTCCAGCCCCGTCTGCCTCCAGTGGGCTGTGTTGTTTGGTAACCAAGACATTTTCAAGAACTGGCTAATTTTTATGTTAATCCTAAATATTTCGAGCAAAATCAAGCAAATAACAATTGCACTGCTTCAAGGAACTGCAAACAATTCTCAAAACTACTGCTGCTAACACCAGATTTGTGGCTTTTCATGCCAATGAGCCTATTTTCACACTGCTAGTTCCTCATGCTGCTCTTGTGCCTCGCAGTCTGCATGGCCGTCAGGGAACCGCTGGCAGAGGGTTTTAAACATGACTAAAAACACAATGTGCAGAGATCTGTGGAGCGAGAAAATGTGAAAAGACAGCTTAGAGGAAGCAGAGTTGCTTATGCAGCTTCCTCAAAATAACAACTGCTTTACAAAGTTAAAAGAGGAAAAAATTAAATGTCTGTGTTTTGTATATGCGGCTTTAACAGTCGGAGATTAGAAAATAATTTTGCTCATCACAAAAACTAGAGAAAAGACAGCACAGACCAGCTAAACGCAGGGGATTACACTGATAGCCTGTGCAGGGCTCCCAGAGGACTGTGCAGGCATTGTTAAATACTTTGTCAAACATGGAGGAACTGGTTACTGTAGATGAATTTAATATAAAGAAGAATTAAAGACATCAAACAGCACAAAAGAATGTTACCACGCTTATGGTTTCATGCCGCCAGTCACCTACAATATACCCAGAACAGAAATTCACCCTTACACAGCTGCACAGCAAAACAGCATCACCTGCACAGGACTTCCCAAGCCACACGCACATTTATAGGTGTGCCTAATGCACACACACCACACTTGCATGTATTTTTAAGTACAGCCAATACTTCAGTCTACACCCTGTAGAGAACACAGCCATTCACTCACCTCTGGCGGTCAAAGCAGGCCAGTGTGCAACACCAGCACTTTTGACATCATCGGATGCAGCATGTTGCTTTTTGAATCATTGAACAAACCTCATAACAGGGTCTCTCTGTATTTTCATTTCAGGCTCTGTCAACCTGCACCCACCACAGCAGCACATCCACACTGCAACTGTACAGTATCTTGTCAATTTTTTTGCCACTGTTTCCTCAGGCAATAAAGCCAGACAGACACATACGGAGCTTTTAAGCTTTATGACTTTAAAAAAAAAAAAAATCTTTGCCCCATTTTAACTGCCAGGAATTTTCACCTGTGCTGGTGTTCATGGAGCTCCTTTGCTCTTTGGTCAGTACTCTCCCCGAAGGGCTTGGGAGCGAAGGTTGAGGAAGATGTGTGCTGTGCCAAGCCAGACTTGCTCTCAGGACAAGGGAAGCTATTGTGTTACCTTTCTCCCATAAGGAAGTTAAGGGGAGGACTGGCATGCTTCTTTGTGAAACAAGGTGGTAACGGTTGGGTGGGTTGTTTTCCTCCTTTAATACCAGCAATGAGGAAAGTACGAGGGAAGTGAAAACAGACTGAATTGTCAGGGCGCTCAGACAGCAGCTTGCTAACAGTAAAGGTGTTTATGGTTGAACTAGCCTATTCCCATCTGAAGTGAGTCAGTCTGACCCAGTGTGGCCAAGCCACGTGCTAAAAACCACAGGGGCACTGTGGGCTAACCAAGAAGGGTAATCAGAACCAGCTGGTGCAACATTGGAAAGGGTCTTCATGGGGTAGACCTTTTCCAGATCTCATCACACTGAAGTCAAGGCACAGTACACAGGCATCTTCCCAGGTTGAAGTCCTTTTAGATCTCATTTACATGAGGGGGAAAGCCATGCTAGAGAGATCTGGTCCCAACACCAGGGACAAGGCTTCCCATTTAGCTGGCATCCCAGCAGAGGCACCTGCCCCTTCCCACCACCCTGCAAAGGCTCATGGTTTCTATTCCCTCATGTTCCTCCCACCTGTCCCCAAGTGGTTTCCCAGTCCAGATGCCTAAATGCTGGCTGTGGGCTCCCCTCCCTTTCCATATATACACCCATATAAAAACTGTGGCAAATGCACCTTGGGAAGACAAGGATGTGGATACCTGTGCATGTGCTGGGAGGTTGGGAAGAAAGGAAACCAGCAAAGAACACAGACAGCTTTTTGCTATCTTCCCTAAATCACCCCAAAGCACAGGACAAGATGAACAAAAGCCTCTCCTTTGAACACAAACCTTTTGATCAAAGGCCTTCAGAGGTGTCCCCCTACCTAGGGGGTAAGGTAAGGACTTCCAGTAGCTATACAGTCTCTGTGCACCTTGGTGTGACCTATTCCAAACATGCTACCCCTTTTCCCTATTTTTCAGAGCTGGCTTTGTTAAGTTGGAGAGTCTGTTGACATTCTGGTTTGTGTTCAGTTTTACGTCTTTGTCTATTCTGCTTTTCATATTTATTATGTGATCCCCCATCTCAGTGCCTTGGTTACTGATTGCAGAGCCTGAATAAAAGGCATCGCTAAGTAGAAAAGGACACAGCTACTCATGCAGAGATAGGCAGCTGAAGTGCTGTGAGGTCCGTCTGAAAGGCATGGTGAGAAGGGCACAGAGATAACGCAGCATGTTTCCCTGCAGTCCTGCCTTCCATACACAGCCTGTTGTCTCTCTTGCTTGAGAGAAACTAAGGGAAATCCAGCTAAATAACCAGGGGGAAAAACACCCCCAAAACCAAAGTGTGATAGAAAGAAACTATTCCATCTAGCTGTTCGGATCAACAGCCTGCCACACTGGATGAGACAAATTTCCTCAGCTCCTTTTGCCAGCACTTTTCCCGTGTGTTCATGAGCTGCCTCATCAGACAGCAGGAAGACAGATGGGTTCACTCTCCAACCCCTCCTCTTCCCCTCCTTGTCCTTAGAGGTTCAACTGAAGGCACATGTCACAGCTCTGCTTTTGATAAACTCCCACAAGGGACAGATGGTCCAGTTACTTTTACTCCTACTTTCCCAGCTAGCGACAGAGCCCTCCTTGGCTGGTCACTGCAGGATTCAGTCCCCGGCTCACCCTTCTCATTTACCTCTTTTCCACTATGCAGATCCCCACATCCACACTAGCCAGTAAAATATACTCCTGCCTTCCCCACAGTCACAGCTCTGCCAAGCCAGCCCTAAGGACAAGCTGGAGCTGAGGTCCCCAAAGCCCTGCTAGGCAGCAGGCTAGTGGCATCCTTCCCCGGACACCCTTCTCCACCTGAAGTCTCTGCACAGCTAAACCTCCCCAGGAGCAAGCTGCAGCCGTGGTGGAGAGCAAGCACAATGCTGGCAGCTGCCGGGTGGGGAGGAGGGAAAGGCAGGGTGACTCACTGGCCCCTGGGACACAAGCCAGAACCTGACTAATCTAATCGTGTTTCATCAGTCCTCCTGGACTGCTAATTGGACGCATTTCATTCAACAGACTCACCGGTGGGAGAGGAGCCACACAGCAGGTACAGATACGTTCTCAGCCCACTCACTTTGCTTTAGTCCTCCTGCCAGATACAGGGACCACACAGCAAAGCCCTTTCTCACTCACCTCCTATTAGCAAAGGAACATGGCTAAACCCTCACACCCCCCTGCAGCCTTTCCACTTGCTCCATCCCTGCTGTGGTGCTAGGGAGGGGGCAGCACACAGGAAAGTCTCATCAACCAGTAGAGAAGTAAAAGTTGGGGGGAGTGGGAGGTGTCTCACCTAGAGCCCCAATCTTCCACTGGAGGGCTCCTCCAGCAGACGGGAGCCCTTCAGCACCTCCAGGCAACAGAACAGGTATTTTGAAGCTGTATTTACAGGGCAGCATTTGAGCAGGGAACTTGCTGCACCACTGGAGGGAAAACCTTTGGTAAGAGATGTAGACCCCCAATTGCAGGAGGGAACAAAAGACGATACCTGCTCTTAGAGCCTTTGTGCCTTACCCATATCCCATTTGGGAAACAGCTCCTATGATCGTACAGGACCCAATAGTTGTTCCTCTCACAGCATCTTTCTACCAGTACGGTTGTGCTGGTTATGGAAATTGTCACTCCTGATCTTGCAATCTGGCTCAGATTCAAGATGAACAAGGGTAGAGCTGGGCTTCAACAACTGCAAAGTTACACTTGAGAAGTGGCTTACTTCAGCATGAGACATGATGGTGCACATAGAGCGGTGCTTTCATAAGCACTTCTGAATGTGCTGAGGACAAACATGTTAGAAAAGCCTCCAGGGTTGTCAGCTCAGTAGCTTTCACCATCTCTAAATGCTGAAGTAATGTCAACACTCCCTGGGGTCAAGCCTTTGTAGGAAGGGTTCCTCTGCCAAAGCAAAGTCAGAATACATCAGCATCGCCCTCCCCAAGCGCAGCAGCTGAACAACACAAGAACCGCTGAAGGTTCAAGGCCCCATCCTGCAGGTCCATACAGGGTTAGTCCCCTGGAAACGAGAGCCAAGTTTTGCCCATCGCACCAGGGTGGGTCTGAGTTTACAACATAGCAGTCAGTGAGGCTTCTAACAGGGAACAGACTCTACCCTGGGTATTGACTACATCATCATCCAGCACTGCATGAGAAAAGAAGATCTGCAGGGTCTGGCTCCACAGAAACACCTTTGAGGCAGTGACTTTTCTGAGCTTCAGTTAAACAGTGACACACAAAGGTTTTGGTTTAGGTCTTAAACCTTATTTCTTCCACTTAAAATTAAGTTAACAGATGAGTCAGCCCTTCCCTCCAACCTGTTCTCTTCTGTCCCCTGCAGGTTTCCATTCACAGAGTAGGCAGGCTGAGAGTCAGTGACATAATTTTAATTATTCTGGTGTTTGGTTATTATTAATTTGCCTTTGCTAAGTCTGAAGGAGCTCTTATGATTACCTTCCTACACATGTTGCTGGAAGCACAGCAGCTTGGCAACACCAGGCTGCCATGCCCTGGTCCACCAGAAACTTCACAGGAGAAAGCAGAGCTCTCCTTAGGCAGCCACAGCAAGGAGAAAACTCCTGCCTCATCCAGGAGCAGTGCTTCTCACACCCACATCCCACTTCAGGCTCGGGGACACAGTCCCGTACTTTTTCTCCCACAGGGCTTGACCACAGAAAGCCAAACACTAACATTTTGGCATAGAACACTTGGTAGGGATAAGCATGGTGACGGAAATGTTGAGTGAAGTTAGCACTGATGAGAACTTCTTAAGCTCTTATAGACTTATTCCATTAGGGGAGGTTGGTTCTTGGAGGTGCACCTTCTCCACCAGCCAGGTCCCTCCCACTGAGAAATGGAAACAGGTTTTGAAAGGAGCAGACTGTCTATGTCAGGGCTCCCTCTGTCCTCCTTCCTGTCTGCTCATAAATGAATACTTTGGATTTCAACTTGCACAAAGCATTTTTGGGATTTAAAATTTCCCCCCCCTCCCTTTTTTTTTTTTTTT
>NW_008795318.1:100853-109227 GCF_000699145.1 Aptenodytes forsteri | reverse complement strand
TTTGGATTTAAAAATTCTCCCCCCCCCCTTTTTTTTTTTTTTTAAAGGCTAAGCCATTATAACCTTCTAGACCATAATCCCCAACTTAGTCCTCCAAGTGCTCTGACAATGTAAATTCATCATGTTATCAATGGGGAAACCACTTCAGAAGGGAAAAAGAGTAAAGTGTCACCTCTCGGAGTGAGAACAAGTTGCCTATCCTTTGCTTTTATTCAAGTCCAGATACTTTTCCTCAGCCAACCACTGCCACTGAAGAAAATGCATAAATACTTGCTCCTGGGCTGAGACACGTTGTGCCAAGCTGCAGCCCCCAGCCAATACTGACACAATCTCTAGGTTTAAGAACACAAACACTGGCAGCTCAATGAGAAGGGACCCATTTGCTGGAATTAATATTCAGTCTTTCTTCAGCATGGGAAACATCAATTGTTTGGTGTGAAATAAATTACATGTCTTTCTTGGGAGGATTTTAATGAGGCCTCCCCGCTCTTTTCCTCACACTCTCAGACTCAGGGTAAAAGAAAAAAGCAAAACAACATTCCAGCATCTCTCCATCAACCCTGCATCATAATGGCCCAATCAGAATAATTAGGATGTCTCCTGTGTGCTCTGGGAGGCTTTACCGAGCAAATCCAGCCTGCTGTTCATTATATTGCCGCAGCATAGCTAATTACTCCTGGTTTTAGAAGGAAGGGGAGCAGACCAGCTTTGTATGCAGTTGGGAAAAGGGCCATGCTGAGTACAGTCAGGTTTTGGCTTTACCTTTGGTCCTACTAGAAGATCTGGTACGCTGAAGGTTACAGGATGGAAGAGGCTGCTCTGGGTGGTTAGTTCTTAAAAAAAAAAAAAAAACAGCTTAAGGACCTACGTGCCCCAGAGACCTCTTTGTTTATCTTCAAACTCCTTTGGAGCAGAAGGACAGCCAGGCATCTTCCCTGCAGCTCCAGTGCCAATGTGAGAGCAAAGAAACATGCATGCAGAAAACTGAGAAACCCCCCTGCAGAGGCGCCAGGCAACCCTTTGGGGCAGGAAAGCATCACACACTGCCACGGCACACAAATGAGGGCTGTTCCTAAGGCTGCTGGAAGCTGGATGGGCACTTCTCTATCTCCATTGCCTTTCTACACTAGATCCCATGGTGCAGCCACGATCCCCCAGGTGTGCACCCACATTCAGGCTGGCAGACCCTATGGAGCCCCTCTGCCACCAGGTTATGGGGTCCCAACAGGGATCCCATCACTCAGAGAGGTGCTCTAGGAGCATCTGTAGCCCACCTTCCAACCGCTGGCTAACACGTGAGCCTCTCACAGCCCACATCTCCACACCAGTGGCCCAATTTATCACCTTCCCTGTCCACGTGGCATCATGTCCAAGCTCAGACTTGCTAGGAATGGATTAGAGTTCCATTGTTGATATCCTGCTGTTTTCTCATCTCCAGATTTGGCTAAAGCACATAGCTGAAGTGTTGGTGTGTGGATGTGAGATGAAGGAGGACACCACTGTGGTCTCAATCAAGGCTGCACTGAGCTGGCCACATAGTTGCACATTGAGACTTGGCCCAGTTTACATCAGTATCTGCTTATTTCTTTACAAGAATTTCCAGACAGGCCTGGCAGGTAGACTCAGTCCCTTGTTTCGTGGCTGTCTGCCCTTTTCCTTCTTGCTGCCTTAGTTTTCTCAAGCCTAGAGAAGTTTCTTTAGCAGTAATAATTCCCAACTCACATGTTCATGAAACTTCACGAGTTATCATCTGTGCTTGGAGAGGAAAGACTTGAAAGACTGACAGGAGAAGATTATAAACCAAGCTGTAAACATGGAAGCTGCGATGGACACCGCTGAGAGACCGCTGGGGGCAGACACGGGGCAGCTGTGGACCAGACTCCAAGCACTCTGTTGTGTTTCCATTTCACATCTTCCTTCTGCACCCACATGGTCTAACTCGCTCCTAGAACAAGAGTTAACCCAGGAACCTGCCTTGAACAGCCAAACATGACCCGTGACTGAACTGACACGCTAAAGGGATACGAGTACCACCCAGCCTCGCTGCCTTCTGTGACCAGCCCCCAGCACCTGTTCAGACAGGTATTTAATCCCTTCCAAAATGGGACAGCACCCTACACATTGCACACATGCATCCAAGGGATTAACACTCATCAGGCAATTGAATGGTCCGTGACCACACAAGGAAATGGACCAGTTGCACAGGCAGCCTCAGACCCCCCTTTACTGCATGACCACAGAAGGAAATCCAGTCTGCTCTCACTCATGCTACTGCCTCCACTGAAATTAATGTCATGGGATTAGAAAAAGGCCAAGCAAAACAAGGTCTGAGTCATGCCCGAAGCTTCTTCTGTGGCTGCCCAAGAGTGGGCTTTGACATCTTGAGGCTCTGATTTCACCACCAAAACGAGCTGCCAAGAAGGAAAGACGATATGTTGTTGTCCTCTAGTTCGTTGAGTCTAATAATCTCAAATGCTTTACAGGTATTAATGACCCAAACCTCAGACGATGGCTGGAGACAGGAGAATAATGATGACCATTTTATCCTTGGAAAGTGTAGGCTGTCATCTCAGATAAAATCTACAGTACTGCTGAGAAAAGCAACTGCTTATCTTGACTCTGTCCTTTAGTACAGGAAAGGAAACCAGAAAAGTGTAGTGGATTACTGAAAAAAAAGACAAAGTTACCAGAAACACTTGAGTCTGCAGCATTACAAGTGACAGGTAAAAGCTGCAGTGCTGACGAGCCCACGAGCGTCAGGGATCGGGCAGATCAGCCGAGCCTTGACGTATTAGAGAAAGGACATAACCTCCATTTCTTTAATCTCCCCAAATCACTTCATTGTACTAATTCTTTAAAATGTACTTATTCCAATAGCTGCAAAGATATCAGATATATCCCGTGGGCTGGGAGAGATGACCCAGCAGTGAGAGTATTGCTTCAGACATGTATGAGATTAGCTAAGTGACATGCAGCCGACTTACAGAATTACTAGCAGAAAACAATCTTCTGTAACCAGTAACAAGGCTGTGATACATTAAATCTGTCAAGACTGTTTTTCAGGAGTGTTTAATCTCTTCTTTAAAAGAGGAACCATTAATACTAATGAACTGCAATTGTGACAGCTCAGTGCAGAAGTCCAAATTTTAAATTCTGTATCTGACTGTTCACGTGTTAAACTGACTGAAGTAATGCTGCAGGAGCATCGGGTCTTCGTAGGAATTATTCAACACTTTTGCTGCTGTATTAGATATTACAAGTGTGATGGAAGGCCTCAAAGACAACACAGGCAGTTCACAAAGTTACTATCAAGCAGCAGTTCATATTTTGGAACATATTTTCCATAAAAACCCTTCAGGAACTAATTTATCTGCATTTATCACATTCTGCAGAACGCAGCCATCTCGGGATAGAAAGCAGCAGAGCACAGTCCAGCTACCGCAAGCTCTGGAGAAATGGGATTTGTCAATAGAAACCCTTCATTGCAGCTCCCATGGAAAGAGCTATGGGTTTGGTTATATCGGGATACCTCACCAACATTCAGAGTCACAAGCAGAAAATCCACATCACATTTCTCCCCTTGCATGTAGCTGTTGGGTGACATCTGTCAACTCATTTGCAAAGGAAGCTTGAAGATGTGTCTCATTTTGGAAGGAGCAACAAGCCCAGATCACAGCTTGAGAAAAGCTGCTCTATCTCACCCCCCCATCAACTAGAATGGGATAACTCCTGAGGATATCAATCAACTTTTATGCAAATTCCCCAGTTCCTTTACTCTGCTCCTTCCTCGCCTTGATGATGAGCTAGAAAAGGGCAATACTATCCAAACTGGGTTTGACTTGTAAGGCACTGCACAGAGGGAGGAATCTGGGGATGGCACTGGTGGTGGTGAGGGGACGAGAGCTGGCTCCTGCAGAACAGGGCACCAGGAAACAAAACTCAGCTTAATGTTAGTCTTTCAATCAAACAAGCCTGACTCCTGAAAGGGCAAAGCTAATACCTCTCAGGGTAAAGGAAGCTTTGAGAAATATGGAGTGTAAAGGCCAACAGGAAGACTACAGAAATTTCTAAATAAATATTCCTTTTAACCAAATGAAAGGATGCAGCAACAGAAAAAAGGGAAAAGGCCAAAACAGGTTTGGTCCTTGCAAAAGCCAAATAGGGACTTTTGTGACTTGATGCTTTTATTAACTCTCAAAAGAAGAATTGCTGTCTGGAAGCGGGAGCCACTCAGTGACCTGTGAGACATCTGCCTGTACTTGGACAGTGTCATACATAATGAGGACACAGCTGGCAGTGGTGGCTCTGCAAGTGGTGGCTCTGCAAGTGGTTTATATTACCCCATCCTGCTGCTTCACATCACATCTGACATTTTTGTGCCAATGGCTGTATTTCAGGATGCATTAGTGTGAACAGCAAACACCTCAAGGAAAAAAACATTAGCCTTACTTGAGCTGTAGCTGGTTGGGAGAAGAGGGAGTGGGAATGAGTATTGATTAGCAGATGCTATACTACTTTTGAAGCTTGAAAAATTGTCTTAGGTGGCAATTCTGCAACACCCTCTGGCCCATGTTATGAGCATTAATAAACTCCATGCCCATAACTTGCAGAGGGGGCAGAAATGAGCTTATCCCCATTTCTGCAGTTAGAGAAACTGGTGCTTATGGTAGTGGTGATATATTCCAGCAAGACACATCAGATCCTGACCTTTGCCCTGTGATTGCTCACTCTGGGGTATTTACATCTTTGCACAGACTGTGAGATGAAGCAGCAACCTCTCCAGCAGTCTGTCTAGCAGTGTTTGTCCGCACAGGAAAACCACAGATGCACACACACACTGGCTTAAAATGAGATGAGCTGATGGCACTTTGGAGGCTTCGCTCTGCATGATAACACAAGGTAAAAACATCTCAATAGTTTGGCATAAATTTCTTTCCTCCTTTTCACTCCTGACCTGACTTTTCCCCCTTGGGCTTCTACTTAGAGGTTTCCTTTTAGGTTCCCAGGAAAGGTTTTCACCTTTCACTTTTCCAAGGTCAGGACACCACGATGACAAGTGTGTCAACTGGACTAAGTTGGTCAGTTTTCATCAAATAACTAGAAGTGAGACATCGTAACCAAAGATCCATGACCGAGGGTGATGATACAGGCACTGGGAAGGGACAGAGATGCAGGGAAGCTCTAAGGACTTGGCAAAGAGACCAGTCAGCACCGTTTGTGCTGCTTCAGGAAAGGAAATAGTCAAGAGAAATCAGCAGCCCCCCTGAGGGGCTTGTTTTAAGCTTCAGAAGGAGCAGTGGGCACCAGAGACTCAGTGAGCCAGACAATTTCAGCACTGAGGGAAGAGTAGCCAAAGGGAAACAATCTTCTTGCTGTTTTATGAAAGAAAAAAAGAACCAAACCCACAAATTCTAAATAGACCACCTCCAGAAGTTAGTTCCTGCTACTTTCTCCTAGGGAGGAAAACAAAGAAAAAAAAATCAAAGTCGATTCCGAGTCTTTCAAGCAGGCTTTGAAAATAGAATTATTGAGCTAACTAAAACCAGAGGTGAGTTTTACCAAAATCTATTGCAGTCTTATTTGCCTTGTTAGTAGCTCTATCAAGATAGTTGATTTTGGCTGTTTATAAGACTGCTGCTTATAATACTGCTTTTTAGCGGGCACAGGGGTTTCAAGATCTCCATTCACTGCCTGTTCAGGCTCCCCTCCCTGAGCATGCCCTGGCCATGCTGTTGCTGAAACGCCCCATACAGCAAACTAAGTAAAACCACCATAGCGCAAAGCAGCATTCAGTGTCAGCAAGGGGATGTTGGCAACATAACCAGCTTCCAACCTACAAGCAAAGGTCCTTCCTGAGCCTGTGAGAGCTTCTAGTCTGCACGTTTCCATCTTAATTTCCTCCCTGATAAACAAAAATATTTTTACTGGTCAGAATGAACCTCGTGCCCAGAGCATCTCTGCTGAGATATCCCAGAAGTTGGGTGATTGAACTGAGCGAAGACTTCATTTTCAATCCTGGACTTAGGAAAGGTCCCTGCCCTCATACACATCTACCTGAAAGCAACCGTCAGGCTTTGTTGGGCTGAGCCTGAGGCCATCCCAGCAGCCTGCTGAGCAGATCTGCGTCTGCAAAAGGGGCAGCATCATCCCTCAAGCCTCCAGCACAGGCACAGGTTTGTTTCCATAACCATCTTCCAGGGTCAAACAGGGACACTTTTCCATCAAACCTTCACTTTCTTCTAGGGATTTATTATTGATGTTACTATGGTTCCCATGTTCAGCTCAGGCCTTAGAAGTAAGGAGCATTGCTGTGTGCAAATTAAGGGAATTTTCCAATTGCAAACTCATAGCACAAAGGGACACTGGCTCTTTTCGTACCTTGTTTTTATTTATTCCATCTGTGCGGAGGGACAAGTTCTCATCTGTGCTACACAGCCCTCAAGTCAGCAGCACTCAAAGCACAGCTAGTCAATAGACCTTTTTTAATTTAAAAGCTGAATGAATTTCAGCTGATTGAATGACTTGCACAGTTTTAAAACTAATCGTACAATAGGGAAAAGTCAACCCCCACATTTTATTTTCTGTGAAGTCAGAAACAGACTTCAATCTGTACTGTTGTACAGTAATAGATCCAGAATCGAGTGAATAGATACCTTTTGAATGGATTTCCCTGCAGCTGTGCTCATGCCTTTATTTACTTCCTGCAAAATTCTCAGTGAATTTACTTTACTTGGATAAGCTGAAGCCCGAGCTTATTCTTTTAGATGCATGCGCAAGAACTATCCCTGCCGTTCATGCACGGTTGAGTCAAAATAACAGAATGATTAAACATCATGTTTTATTATGAGCACAACTGTGCACACACGGGCCTGTCGCATACTGGCGTACAGTATTTAACACACCAGAAAAGCATGCTAAACTGCTGTAAATGCAGAGATTATTCAGATAGTCACAGATAGGGTGTCCACACAGGGGAGGCAAATCTGAATAGCTACAGCACAATTATAACCCTGCCATCATACTGGATAATTTCCTAGCAGACACGCCAGACTCCCCCAGCACACAACACAGCCTTTGAGCCAAAGATCCATAAGCCAATTTACATGGAAAATTAGGAGGCGTCAGAAGAGGCAGAACTAGACAGGTCTCAAGGATATTTATTCCTGCTCCCTTAGCCTTGAGCTTTCAACATATCATTAATTTAAGATCGGTGATGTTAGACTTTCATCAATGCTGTGAAGAGAGGGAATACTTCACTTAGGCTGTGCTTGTGCTGGGTGAAGATAAACCAGCTAAAGAACCAGCCTGCACGTGCAGGTTAAAGCACCTCAAGACCAGCCACACCAAGACCCTCACTCCAAAAGCGGACAGACCACAGCTCGCTCCCAGCTCTGCCCTGCCTGCAGGGCTCACCCCAACCCACAGCATCTCTCTGCACCACAGACCCCAAACTGCGTGCACTGGAGAAAAGATGACAAATGACACTAAGCTACTTCCACAAAGAGCTGTTAAAGTCAAAGGTTACCCAGCACTGTCCTCTTCCTATTTTCACCTCCTCTCAAGCACCCTGACCAAGGCTGTAGGCACCCAGGGTCGTGATGACTTTGCTCTGGAGCACACCTCCCTCCCTCCGAGCACTGCAAGTTGTTAATCTGAGAGTTTGATACAGAGGGGTGTAGAGGACACTCAGCACCCCGCCAATCTAGTCTACCATCTATGAATTTATGATACATCTGCAAGCAATTTGCTCTGGGCCAACGAAGCAGCAGCCAATTAATTTGCAGCTGGGTGCAGTTACATCAATAACAAAGTGGATAAAGGATGCAAACTAGTAGTGCCAGCTACAAGCAAATTAACTGTCCGCTTAGGCAGAGCAGCATGCAGTAATGAGCCGATAGCCATATCAGTGAGTCATTAGACAAGAGACTAGAGCTCCTGTCAGATGCTGTTACCAAGTTTTAGCTCTCCCCAGAAGCTAGGGCTTTGCACAAAGGCAGGGCAGAAAAGGCCATTTCCATCAGGTTTAACAAATACAGCTGTGAGATGCTGAGGTTTGGCCACACCACTTCTCACAGGGTCTCCAGCCTGCAGCTGAGGTGCTCCCCAGTCTGGCTCTGCATCCCCTGTCAATGATGTCCTGCATACATCCATACAGCAAGCGAGGGCTTGTCTTCACTGACTCTGGGAGGCAGCTCACCAAGGGCTGTGCAGACAGGGCTCGGCAGTGTAAGCTCACCTCACAGCACTAAGTGCCTCCTGCCCTGACCATCAGCACACAGCAGCCTCTGCACATTTGTTTGTTTGAATTCAGACACCTGGACTTGTTCCCCCCCCCCCCCCCCTTTTTTCCCCCCACCAAAAAGGCTGGAACCCA
>NW_008795318.1:93213-100833 GCF_000699145.1 Aptenodytes forsteri | reverse complement strand
TCCGCCCCCTGGCCTTTTCCCCCCCCCCCCCCTTTCCCCCCAAGCAGCAAAGGCTGGAAGCCCAGAGGATCATTATGTTTTATTGTGGGTCTGACACAGACTCCCATCCCCTGGATCTCCAGTTCTGGCCTTTTGGGCATGATTGCAATATAAATACCCGACTTGTTACCACCCCAGTTAATGCCTGTAGTGCTGCTCCCCCCCCCCCCCCTTTTTTCCCCAAGCAGCAAAGGCTGGAAGCCCAGAGGATCATTATGTTTTATTGTGGGTCTGACACAGCAACTCCCATCCTGGATCTCCAGTTCTGGCCTTTTGGGCATGATTGCAATATAAATACCCGACTTGTTACCACCCCAGTTAATGCCTGTAGTGCTGCAGCGCCCAAGAACTCAGGAACATCAGACTTGACACCATTTATAGCTCAGTAACACAGGCAGCATCTTTCCCCCTCCAAAGCTCTCCCCAAGCTACTCTCTTCCACAGTGCAGTAAACCAGCCTTTCAGGGGCTGCAAGGAGAGATAGCAGCAGGTTCTCAGCTCCCCAAATACCTTGAGGGTGCCTGTGAGATGTGCTTGTGAGGTCTCTCCCACCCGCTTGCCACCCTACAAGTCATTTTGGGTTCATATCCTTAACTACTGGTGCTTGGCGTGACAGGACCATAACCCTCCAGCATTTTGACTCTGCCATAACAGGGTCAGCATCAGTGGAGTACGTGCCAGGTGTGACGAACCTCTCCCCGGGATCACATATTATTTCCTCCACCTCGAGAGAGAAGCTGCCTCTGAAGGAAAGGGCAGCAGCAGTTAAAAATCAAACCAGACAGCTAAACCAGGACTATGAACCACATCATCACACATGTTGCTGCTGTAGGCAGTGCTGCTCCTAGTGCTTTCACATTGAATTCACACCCTACCTTGTTAATAAGGCCTTTTGAGACAGGCCATGAAATTATGCTAAATTAAATGAAAAACCAAGACTAAGACTACCACATTGGAGGTACTCTTCTTCTTCCCAGGAGCCTGAATGCATTTTAACTAAAATCTAAGAGGACTGGTGAGGGGAAAGTGCTGCATCTTCCCATTAGCATTTCCCTACTTACTTCTCCTCAAAAGAAACACCAAGCAACAGCTCCAGAAACTCATTTCTCTTATGAGTTAAAGTGGTGGAGGAGAAGCAACCAGGCAGCACTGTTGCAGACCAACAGACGAAGGAGACAGCCTTGGCAGCCGTTTCAGTCTTCCAGCTGAAATAAAGACCCTGCCCAGCAACAGCTGCAGCTCCTCATCCAATTTTAACCCACACCTCATCCAATTTTAACCCTGCAAGAAGGCAGCCAAGCTCTGGCCTCTCCATAGACACCCCAAACCCTGGACTCCAGCTGCCAAACCAGCTGCCCCTGCAGCAAGGCACTTTATCCTCCCAAATCTCTACTTCTACCTGCAGCTTTTACAAGAGATTTAAATTCATTTAAAGCCACAATTAAGGCTCAACCTTTCGTGTTCTTCAGTCTTAAAGAGCTGCAAAACCAGAAAATCCTTCACATCTGAGCAGCGCCAGGTCATCCTACATTAAAGATGGGGCAACAGAATTGCATTTGTGCGGTGGTTAACAGCTCAGGATTAATTAGCACACACTGAACCCAACCCAGGCCAGTCCCTAGTTTGCTGAGCAGCCACACGAGAAGGAAGCTGGACATCTTTCAGCAGCAAGCACCTGCCAAGACCTTTGTGGAAGGACACCCTTGACCTCACGTGGTTCAAAGTTTAGAGCTCAGCTCAGTCCTTTCCCCTTGCTCCAACTGGGGGGGCAACACTTCCCTCCAGCCAAAGGACCCATGACTCAGCTATGAATCACCAACCAGCCTCTTCATCTCATCCACCAGCACCGCACCAAACATTGCATATGTACAATTAGAGAGATCTATTGTCAGGCTAAGCAGCCTGCTGGGCCCCTGCTGGCCCCGACAACTCCTCCATTCACCATCTGAGTTGCAGGGGCAGAAGTATTTTTAGTGCAGCTACTGTTTTTAAACAAGAAATGGAAATGGGGCTTTTCTGGTGGATTTACTGGCAGTGGTTGTAGAGCGCGGGGCTGCCCCTAACCAGATTCAAGGAGCACGAGTGCTGAGACGCAAAGCCCAAACAGATGAATCATGCAGAGCAGCGAGGCTTGGGGGAGTTTTAGCTTCTGAGTTGTCAGAGCGATGCACAACTTCAGAGATGCCCTTTGCAGCCGAGGTCAGCCCAGGTCTGTGTGCATCCTCCAGAAAGGATCCCACTCCCAGCTGTGAGCTGAGTGAGAGCTGCTCACAATGGCTTGGTTTACTCATTCAGCTCATGCTGGAGACTCATGTTTTGCCTATGGAGAATTAAAGTGGCAAAAAGTAAAAACCAAGAGGTTTCAGGCAAGGAAAAAGTCAGCAGTGCTTTTCCCAACAGCTGTGCAGGCAGACAGTGGCTCAATACACTGCAGACTCCCCTTTGGGAGAATCACAGCTCTGTCTCTGTGGGATGGTGAGTCTCCAGCATGAGCATGCCATCGGGCAGTGATGCAGGACAGGTTTCTGGAGGTTTTCGCTCTCCAGCACTGTGGTAGACAAGTTTTTCCCAAACTGGTAGGCAAAATTATCCAGTTTTCCAAGCACGCTGGGGGATGAAGGCAATGGCAGTGAAGGACTGCCAGCACTGGGTAACAGTCTCCTTTATCCTATAAGGTAAGCTACTTCTCCTGTAGGATGTAACAGCACTACTTCAGTCTGATGGGATGGGGGTGAAAGGGCTCATCCAAAACAAAACCAAAGCAAAGACTACTAAGCTCACTTTGCAAGAATTAATTCACTATCTTGCCCTCCAGAAAGTGATACTGACTAAACCCTGTCAGTCACACATTAAACAATTTCTGTTTTGTAGGTTGTTCAAGAGGAGTTTTGTAAGCAGATGACATTTGAGATGGAGTATGTTTTAGTTCTTTTTGCTAAGTGCAAGATATCATTTGATTTCCAGGACAAAAACATTTTTATCTCAAAAGACAGATAAGCAGTTTCCAGAGTTCATTATGCTCACAAGCTTTTCTGACAGTAAATGTAGTTGATGACTGTTCAAACTGGAAAAGAAGTCCCTTGTATGAGACAGGGACAAGGATCTGCTCAGCTTTTAATAGAGACACTTCAGAAGGCAGCAACCACCTCTAGAGCACCTCAAACACTTGAGCAGCTCAACATCTCTGCAAGTTGGGAAACTTGCATTTTAAGGATCACTTAATGGGCTGCAGTAGCTAAATAGCTTTTTCACATCCATCCTGGGAGGACTTACTCCATTCCTTTTTTTTTTTTTGGGGGGGGGGAGGGGGGGCCGTGAAAATCAGCCTCCACTCACCCACAGACAACAAAGCAAGTTCCCCAAACCTTCTTCCACCGCCCATGCCAGCAGCCTGGCTCAGGCTGTGCAGAAGGTCCCTTACCCCCAGGTAGCCATGTCCCCACCACAGACCAGGAGCCTGGGCTCACACTCACCCTGCACCAGGTCGCTGTACCTCACCCGGCTCAGGGCAACCCCGTTCACCACAGACACACGCTCTGCCCCAGCCCAGCTGTGGTGGGAAGCTGGACAGGGTAAGCTCCAGTGCCTTTTTTGTCTGGAATTAAAACTGCTCATCCAGCAAAGTTACAGGCAGAGCTTATGATTTCCCAGCATAAGACAAGCTTAAGAGAAGGGATCAGCTGGAATGAGGCAGGATACTGGGAAAGATGCCACTGCCATCTTCTCCTCCCAGAGGTCCAAGAGGCCAAGGGTCCCACACTTTCCCACGCCTGTGGGAGGGGAGCAGGTTCCTAGGTTTGGACCCTGTTCCCTCCAGAGCTGCCAGGGCTCTCTGTACACACACAGCCAGGAAAAGGGTCAATGTCCTGGCAGGTGAATTTGCAATTGCACTGACCCAGAGCCAAGCACCCTCACGGAGCACAGGCTGAAAGAAATGCTGCAGCAGTGGCCATGCTGCACAGCAGAAGCCACACAGTAGCTTTGCAGTTAAAAAAAAAATCTGCAAATCTCTTTGCTTTCATCATGTTTACTGGAGGCCAGAGCAGCACAGAGGTACATCATTAAAACTGATCCATCTGCCCTGGAAAATTCATCTGATCCCCTTTGTGGGGGGAGGCACAGGGAGAGTGTGCAATACAAAAGGGAGAGGGATGGATTCCCTCCTATTGTCCCTGCTCAGCACCAAGGCTTCGACTCCATTATAGGAGACCTCCTTTTCATCTGCACACAGGCAAATATCAAAGAGAACAAACAATTTAAAAGGACCGGCTTTCATTTCCAAAAAGGAGAATTCCTATTTGTTCTGGGGATTGTAATTTTCTCTACATGCTGCAGAGGATATGAACAAATGAGCTGGGAATGAAAGGGATTAATGAATGAATGAGTGGGACCTGGGTTTGCAGCTGCAAGAGGACGGGGGGAAGCCAGCCACAATGCAAGGGACCGCCAGAGCGAGATAACCCGTATGGCTAGTGTTTAGCATTACAGACACCACAGGTTCCCAGGGACCCCTGTTCAAATGGACATGAATTAACAAGCATCTCTGAAAGGATTCACTTAAGGGGGAATCAAACAAAGAGAAAGGTAGGAAGGGTTTAAAGTTTAGACCAACTACATATTGCATAGAAAGGGCTGGTTTTGCAGAAATGCTGAAGTCCTGACTGCTGACACCATTCAGTTTCCAGCAGCTTTTTTCCTCCTTGAGAGATGGACCCACATGATGCTAGTTTCCTCCCAAAGTCTTAAAAGCTGCAGAAAACCAAAAAGGCATTTTGTATTTACTGACATATTTATACCAAGCATTGCTCATTTAAGACCTATTGACTCTCCTGGCTGGATCAGGGAGATGTAGCCCTGTGAAAGCTGCAAAACAAGCAAAACTTAAATCTTCTTTTTCCCTTATTATCAAGCTATTTTAAGTCAAGTCCAACATCAGGGGATTAGAGGCAAAATTTGGGATTAGAATTAGTTTTCAGCCTGGTGAGTGAGCTGGTCTGATTCACATGGCAGCCAGTTCCTGGTACTGATGGCTTCCAATAAGCTGCATTGCCGCACCCTTTGCTCTCGATGCCCCAAGATCAATCTTTGCTTTGGCTCCCCAGTGCTTGGGAATAATGGGACACATGAAAGTCACACTAAAGCCATCACGGTTTGTTTGGGTGGGAGAAGCAAGTGACACTGCCCCCTAACTCTAAAGAGTTAGCAGTTACCCATGTCATGCTGTTATAATGCATGGCTTAATTTAAAAGCAAGCTTAATTTGCAGATTAATTGTTACAGTCCCTGACTGGATGAGCTTGCAATAAATCACCTGGGTGTGAAATTGCACAGCAATTACCTGGTTGTACATTGAGCATGTACATGTTGGTAAAGAGGTGTCACCTAATGGAGACTGATGTTGGGGAACTGCAGGATACAGCCAGCAGAAGAAAGTCACAGTGCAAAGCAGGTCAGGGGAGGAGGTGGCAAACAAGAACACAGAGATCAAAATGTTTAACACCATTCAAATCAGTCTTCAGGAGCAACTTGCAGGATTTTCAGGGACCCACAAGTTATGATGGAAGCTGCTGGAATTCCTTACAGGCAGCACTGGGACAGCAGATTTGAGAGATGAGCCACTGGTCAGGACAGCCCCAGCCTCACTAGTTTAGGGAGAAGCAACATGAACAGATCTCAAGGGGATTAACTTCAGCTGACAGTGAAGTTGCAACAGATGACTGCTTTCCGGGTGCCACAAGCCTGGATTTCAGGAGCATCAGATTTCACCATGATCAGCCCAGTCCCACAAAGCTATTCCCTTACAGCATCCTTTAGATGTAGCAGATCTCATGGAGCCACCGATCCTGGGCCTGGCGCAGAATACACGCTCCTGGGACCTTGGAGCACACAAGCAAGAGACTCCCCAGCCGAGTCCCACCCCTGGCCAGGGGACAGTGGGTTTTCTTATGAAAGGTAACACGCAGTGCACCAGGGAAGGTCTGAACCAGCCCATTTCCACCATAGTGGCTGCCCCAGGTGGCACCTTCTGATGGCAAAGCCAGAGCAGTGACAGGCAAGTGTCTGTCCTCAGTGTGACACACAGCCCATGCAGAAACTTGTCCTTGCCTGCTTTTGGCTGGCTGCAGCCTCACTGCTCAGTGGTGCCAGGCACTGGCTCTGGTTCCATTTGGGACTCTGTTTTCAAGGAACCAGATTTTCAGCTTCATTTTTAAAGAGACTCAGCCCAGGGCCAAGACTAGAAATGGCTTTAGAATAGAGAATATAACACACTTGAGTCTGCTAAGCCAGGATGAACTGGAAATAAGGCAAGTTTAGAAGTAATTTTTCACCATATCAGGGCTCAAGCCTTGGAGAGCAGTTTGTCACCCTCAGGACCACCTGCGGAATATCCAGGTGACTTCTCCATCTCCACAGCACCAGCACCCTCCCCCCACGATGTGCTGTCTTGGCAGCCCAAGCACTTGCTGCCAGCACAGCACCAGCACTGCTGGGTCAGGCAGTCCGAGACACAGAGAAAAAACCTCTCGCCTCCCTGGAGGTGATCCCAAAATGGGCAAGTGGCATTGCAGAGGAAAGGTGGCACAGTCCTGCAGAGCTGGAGGAAGCCGGGAGATAGCAGAGCACCTCAGTCCATCAACGCTAACAACACCTGTAGCGTCCTAGGTGAGATTCAATTTGCCAGAGGAGCTGGGATTTATTACCATGATCAAAGCACTAGGAACAAATGCAAACACTGTCAGATGGAAGCTGTGAACACTACAGAACTACAAACACTTATCCAGGGCTTGAGTTAAGAGAAGCAGCCAAACCAGGCTGCAATCTACATCAAGGGCCAGGACCTTGATTAGAGCCAGCAGGAGATGTGGATCCTTCTCTAATTCACAGCCGCCTCCTTCACCACAGGCTGCCCACAGGGTTGCTCAGCAACACAAGTGCTGATACTGCCAATTTATCCGGAGCAAGCCCTCAGGCTCCCAAGAGAAGATGCTCTTACTTGACACTGTGTGCAAGTTGCATTTGCACTCAGCCATGGTGAGCTGCCTGGGAAAACCAGGAGCTCCTGGCACCCCCATCACTCATAGGGCTGTGACCCTGCCTACATTGGATGCACCGAGGAAAAAGCAGCACATTTGCATGGCACAGCTGCCTGTGGCCCCCCATTAACACATCCTGTCCCAGCAAACAGGATCCTGGCACCAGCTCCAGTTGTCCAAACTGAAAGTTGCAATAGGGTTAGATCCATCCAACATTGACGCTCTGTCATTTCACGGTAAGCTCCTGACATGAGGCAGACCTTGCAGGCAAGCAGAGGAAGCACAGACCTGGACCCGTCTCTGCCAGCAGGTTCACAGGCACAGAAACACAGCAGGATCCTTCTCCAGGATGAAAACAGGTCACCACTGAAGTTCTGCAACCGTTGCAGCCCACAACTGCAGGATCTCCCTCGTACTCCTTCCCTTTAACTCCCAAATGCAGCTTTTTGGCAGCAGCAGGCTCCCTGATGCACAGGACACTCCTGGAACAGGGTTTTCTGCGTACGTGGCCCCTCCCCCCTTGACGAGAAGAAATGGCCTCAAGTTGC
>NW_008795318.1:92094-93007 GCF_000699145.1 Aptenodytes forsteri | reverse complement strand
AATGTCTTTACTGAAAGAGTGGTGAAACATTGGAACAGTCTGCCCAGGGAAGTGGTTGAGTCCCCATCCCTGGAGGTATTTAAAAGACATGTAGATGAGGCACTTAGGGACATGGTTTAGTGGGCATGGTGGTGTTGGGTCGACGGTTGGACTCGATGATCTTAGAGGTCTTTTCCAACCTCAATGATTCTATGATTCTATGATTCCACTGGAGCATCAGTATTTGTGCAAAGCCCCATGGCAGTATCTGACAGCATCCAGAGATCTCAACTTCTCCTTAACCCAAAGGGCCCTTGCCCAGCAAACCAGCAAGAGCCCCAGCTGCAACCCCTATCTACTTTCCAACACAAAAAAAAACCCCAACAAAAAGGAAATATAGAAAGCCCAAGTTAATATTTATGACTCCTGATTATCTGCATTATCAGGAAATTAGCAATGCTGTCAGGGGGAGCTGAGATAAACTATTCCTCCAGCCCCCGGAAAGCCCCACAAGCCATGCCTGGAAGGACCAAAGGCAGCAGGAAAAAAATTTCATTCTTCACCAGGAAAGAAAAGTTTCATGAGTAATGAAAAAAATGACAAAAGCTGCTTTGCTGTTGCAAGAGCTCCCGGGGAAATGGGGCCAATTACAAAACCTGCCTGGGATTTAGCAGACAGCTGCTGGGAAACATGTCAATTTGAATGGAGAAAGAGAGATTAGGTTGGAGAATTATTAGCAACACAAGAGAGGAACTTTCCATAGAATCATAGAATAGTTTGGGTTGGAAGGGACGTCTAAAGGTCATCTAGTCCAACCCCCCTGCCGTGGGCAGGGACATCTTCAACTAGATCAGGTTGCTCAGAGCCCCGTCCAACCTGACCTGGAATGTTTCCAGGGCTGGGGCATCCACCACCTCTCTGGGCAACCTGTGCC
>NW_008795318.1:67809-90465 GCF_000699145.1 Aptenodytes forsteri | reverse complement strand
TCCCTGCCTTTGCCTTCTGCGGCTTGGGCAGTAAGGCTCGAGCACTTGCTGGTGAAGACCAAGGCAAAAAAGTCATTGAGTACCTCCGCCTTCTCCATATCCCAGGTAATCAGGTCTCCCGTTTCGTTCTGGAGAGGGCCCACATTTTCCCTTGTTTTCCTTTTATCCCCGATGTACCTATAGAAGCTTTTCTTGTTGCCCTTGACGTCCCTGGCCACATTTAATTCCATCAGGGCTTTAGCTTTCCTAACCTGATCCCTGGCTGCTCGGACAATTTCTCTGTATTCCTCCCAGGCTACCTGTCCATGCTCTACACCCGAAGTCAATGCAAGTGTCTGTAGCACTTAATCCTTATCAACATCTGATTGCACAGCTGGAGCTACAGGCCCACCAGCCTGGGGATGGCAGCAACTGCCCAGGGCTCAAGCCCAGCTCTCCATTCTGCTGTGGGTAGTTTCAGCCTCATCTTGCAACAGTGGAGCCTTTGGCCTCTTCCACCTGTGACTCTGCCCAAGCTCCCTTGTTCTTTAACAATACATGCAGTGGATAAGTATGTTTTAGTTTTCAGTTGCATGCAAGTTTTGACATGTAGGATTGAGACAATTGGTCACACATCTTATTCTGTGCAACAGCAAAGGTGCAGCTCTGCTACACTAGTACCCAGCAACACTCAATGCTGAACACATGACGAGGTCTCAGTCCTGCAATCCTACCCATGGGCCCCCAACACCTCTCCGGACCTGTCTCCATTCGCCCCTAGGAAGTATTTACCCTTGGGGCTGACACATCCAGTTTATTTACTTGCTTGCCTGGGAGCTGGTTATCTTGCTGCTAGATAGCTAGTTCCCCACAAAAAGCAAATGCATCTTTGGTGTCCCTAAGAAGCAAGGGCATCTCTGGAAGGTCTGGGTCTTTTGTCTCCAGACAGTTTTCCATCCATAGCAGAAGGGAGAGATTTCATTAAGAACAAGGCAAGCCATTCCCCGAGGAAGACAGCAGCTAACAAAGGAAATCACTCAAAGTCACCTCCCAACACATATAACTTAATTAAACAAGGATTCTTCCTCAAAGGCACCATCAGATTTCTAGAACCATGGGAGAGCTGAGAGTAGAATGGAGCTGCCTGCAGCCCCCAGGGGCTGTGCTAGCAGGTCACATTTCCAATGCCAGAGAAAGACACTCCATTTTCTTGCAAATAGAGCTCATCAAGAGCAATGCTTCCCTGAAGGTTTCCCATCCCTGAGCAGTGCCATAGCCCAATGCTGCATCATCTTATTTGCACCCCTACACACAGGGCTCAGACCTGGACTCCCTCTAGCATTAGGGCAAGTACAGAGGGAGCAGCATTTTAGGTGGATATTAATTACCGTGCTCCCTGTACCCTCCCTTGGACAGCCGTTGACTCCTTGCAGCTTGCAACACAAGATCTGCTTGACCCACACACTTTTAATCTCCAATTCATAAAAGAGAAGACAAAAAACTTATTTTATCAGGTGTTCTAAGCTCAGTGCTCCATTTCTCTCTACAGCACCAGACAGACCCACTGGCAGCTTTTCCATCTGCAGATGTGTCATTTAAATGGAATTATGCCAGTAGGAGTGATCATGCTGTTCTTGTTCTGTAGCCGTGCTTTGGAAATGGATGCAAACTTATTTAATATCAAATTCTGACTTTCCTCAGATCTGTCAGTACAGCTCCCTTGGCTTCAGCACAACTGAAGTGCTGGGTGCAGCTGAAAGCAGGATCTAGCATACAGTACTCTGGAGTTATTAGCAGTGCATGAATAATCTGGATACAATACCCTTTTAATGTCAACAACAGTGATAAAAGTGCAAGAACAGAACCAGCAGAAGTAATTTTTCTGCTCATGCATGAGCGCAGCCTGCTTTCCACCTGTCACCTCTGGCCAGCTCGGCACTAGGGAAGACCACATCTGCCACTGGTTCATCCAACACGCTCTGGACACCAGAGTTTGTGGAGGCTGAGTCCAAGGCAGGACCATCAGCCCACCTAACTGCACAGCTGGCTTGTCACAGCCAGTACAAAGAGGTTGGCCAGATGTTAAAGGGTGACCAGAAGCCCCAGAACTTGGACCCTGCAGCCACACAGCGCTGACAAGGGAGCCCATTCCCCACATCCCAGGGTGGGAAACACCTCCTTTTCCCATCTGACCACTCTAATGACGATCACTTTGTTAGCCAAACAAGGTGCTTGGTTTAGTCAAGATGCAAGACAAGTCTGGCCAATTCATGCCATCCCATCAAGAGACAAAATTTCCCCCTTGGGGTGGAAGTCATTAGCAGATTGCACAGTATTTCTAGCTTCAATTGGTCTGATTTTATCCTTCAGACACAGGCTCTCATTATGCCTTTTTTTGCAAGATTAAAGTGCTCTTTGCTATCTGTGAAAGCACTTACAGTGTAATTAAGTCATCCAGTCCTTCGTTTGATAAGGACTAAGCAGATTGAGTTCTTGCATTCCTTCCCTCCAAGGTATTTACTTCTACATGCCTTCCAAGCTTTCAATATCCTTTTAAAAACCCTGATACCAAAGCTGTACAGGTGATTTTAGCATCTCTGCCACTGCCCAAAGGGGGAAGAGATCACCTCCCTGCCCTTGCCCCCCACCTGTAACCATTCCTCCTTCCCACCCAGCAGCAAGAGGCAGGGAGACAACCTTCCCCATCCTCCACCCCCTTGGAGGCTCCTGTATTTCACCCGTTTGATAGCAGTGCTGCAGGCATCCTGTTACAGCATTGCATGCTGATAACAGAAGTGTTTCTGTATCCAGGGTTACCTTTGGATGTGTAGGTATAATCAAAGGGCTTAACCTTGCCTGTTCCCACCCCAGATCCCACTAGGCTGGCAGGATTGTTGCTCACCCACAGATGGCTTCCAGCGAAACTGATTCTCTCCTAATGCTGTCCCCTGTATGCAGGGCAGCTTGCTAGCAGGTAGTTCAGAGTCAGCTCAGGAAGAAGCATAAATTCAATCTCATTTTAGGAGTGCACCAAGGGAAAAAAGTAGTCTCTCTAGATGTGTTAGGATAAAGTTACACCTGGCTCAAGTTGACACTGCACAGCCATTTCTGCTTAAACAGCTTCTTCCTTAAATCTACCCATCCCTACAGCTACTGACAGCTCTCAGCAACAGCTGGAACTCCTGAAAGAAGGAAAATGAAGCTTTCAGGAGAAACATTTCTGTTCACTTCAGGGGCATTGCTCTCACTTTTCCAAGTACCTTGTTCAGAGCACTACATACAAAGATTACATCCCAGCCTGTCCCCCAAGTTCAGCCCAAGGACACCTATTAGCTTTTAAAGCCTCATAGATGGACAGGGAAAGATTCATAATGCCAGTCCTCAGTGCTCCCAACTGAAATAAATGAAATAAAAGCTGTTGATTTAGCTGCACACTAACAAGCCACCCCTGAGGCAGAGCACAGCCCAGGTGTCTAGACATTCACATTGCAGGGCACAGCTCTTGCACTAAATTGTGCTTCCTGATGCACAGCAGCACACAAACAAGGGAGCAGCTGGCATAGGAGCCAAGAAGGCACTCCAGGATCAAACGAGGCTGCAGAGGGTCCATTTCCATCATGTCCTCTATTCCCCATTGCAGATAGACACTGAACTCTTCACTCTGATTAAAGACAAATATATAGGTACCTTTTCCTCCTGTAAGACAGCTTATGGCTACACCTTTCATGCCGAAGTCTCAGTTCTGGTATTTGAGGGAAGCTGAAGCACCTCTTACAAGAGCTTTGGTGAGCTGCAATAACCACTGGGGAACAAGTGCTGCTCTTGCAGCTCTAAATCAGAGACACATGCCAACTGCTATTGTGAAGCTCAGTGCCCCCAGGATGGCCAACAGCAGCAGCTATCAGGACATAAACTACGCCCCCAAAGCAGCCAGGAGCTCCCCAGCTGCCCCCTGCTCCCAGGCAAGCACAGGCAGCAGGGCCCAGCATGGAAGCGCGCTATCAACTTATTTCAATTTTTAGCAACAACTTTATGGAGGGAGAGGGGAAAAGCAGCTTGGTTATTTGGAAAAGATTTATGGGACAATCCTTGCATGCATGGCAGGAGCTGCCGCATGCAATACTCATCTGGATGCCCCAGGGCTACTGCACATACATAGGTAGACCCTACACAATCCCCAAGTGCTCCATCTAACACAGCTGCTGCCAACATGTTTTTAGATGACTAAAAAACACCTTTGCTGGGTAAGGTGAAAATGACTCTATCCTTCAGCACAAAGCCTTGTTGAAGAGTAAAAACCAGGTAACTGGCTTTACAAGCTGGACCCAGACCCATATGTGACTGGCAGAAAGATAACAGCCCTTAGGCATTGAGTATTTTTCCACTTACACAGCCCTTTCAGTGCAGAAACGTACCACTTCTATAAACCTGCCTTTTTAGTCCAGATGGAATCCAATCACACAAAATACCATGCACACATTTTAAAGAAAGTTCTCAGGTTACAAGTTTGAAACAAAAGGGAGTTACAGCCATGAAATGGCCTTGATGTAGGCTCTGAAAGTTGTGTACAACTTCAAATGCAAGAACGACCACTCAGTTGGGAAACTGCCTTAAATCAAGGTCAGTCCTGTGCAAGGGTGGCAAGAAGTCAGCCAGAGTCTTTAACATCTATTTAAGGTCCCCAAGGGACAGGGCTCACTCTGCAGGATCCCACAAGTAGTGGGACATTTGGGATCAAAGACCCTCTGGGCATCCCATCAACCCCACCAGGCTCCCAGCTTGGCTCCTGAAGCCAGACATCCAGGAGGGAGGAAGCCCAAAAGGGATATTAAGGGGGGCTGCAAGTGTCATATTATTGCAAACCTCCTCCCAGCATTCAAGAGATGCTCAGGAGTGAGAGCTGGGTATCCAGCAGCAGGCAGCAGTGCAGAAACACAGAGGCTGGCAGGAAGAGAAGCATCAGACAAAGTACTCAATGATGCAAAGGGGATGCTATTCGTTTGAAGATGATAACATGAAACCTCCTAGCACCTTCCTCCTCATAACAGAGCATGCCAGCCTCTCCAACCCACCCCACAAGTGCTTTGCCAGCTGCCATGGGCCAGCTTTCAAGCAGCAGCACAGTTTTCAAATAGCCCAAAGCATAATCACAACCAACTTCACTTCCCACTCCTCTCCTCAGTGCCTGCTTCATGACAGCTGCTGTCTGGAGACTCACCCCTTCCCACCCCATCCAGTAACGGTGTTGGCAATTTGCTTCCCACAAGCAAAGAAGAAAGCAAGCAACATCCTTCTTAGCCTTGCACACAGAGAACAAATCAACATATTGTAGTGCTGTAATTGACGTTGTCTCAACCTGTCACCATCATGGTGCTGTAGATGGGACTTAGTGTTCACAGGGCTGATTTGTTTGTTGGAGCTGTTAAAATATCTTCATTATTCTAACCTCTTGCTGTAGCACTTGAATTAAACTTAAGAGCCCAGAGGAGCACACGTCAGTGGTCCAACTAATCAATGCAAAGACCTTTGAAACGCAGGCAGCGACACAGAAGAAGGTTTAGCAGTCTCGGGGACTGCTGGTGCAGACACTGAGCAGCTCTTCACCCTTCCTTTAGCACCTTAATTGCCCATTACTCCCAGCCTCATCATGGTTATGGACTCAGCCTTACAAGCAGCACAGCACAAACTGTTCATCCTATTTGGTTTAAAGCCTGGGGTGCCCAGAACAGGTAAGGAACAGCCTGGAGCTTCACAAGCGAATGAGACACTGCAAAGCAGATCCTTGATCTCCCAGTTCCTTGCCTTAAATAATATTTCCTCCTCCTCAGTCCCCAGCACAAGCCAAAGACACCCTGGGAGTCCTGACTCAGTCGCTTGTCTCTGACCCAAAGGCATGTCCCTACCAGGCATCTCCTTTCACGGAAAGCCCAGCAACAAGCAGCAGGTTTTTGAGTGCTTCTCCAGACCAAAGCCCAGGGAAGACATTTCAAAGTACCTGGTGAGTGCAAACACATTGCGGGAGAAGTTATGAAACTTGAGCAAGGAGCATAATCTATAGCCTTGAACTCTAAACAGCGAGGCTTCTTTCAATCCGTTCAATCTTCAATCTGTTCAAGTGAACCACAAGCAGGATGCCAAGGCAAATTGGGGAAATGAGAAAAGCTTCAGCCATTCTTTCCAGACGGAAATAACTCAGCATTTCTCCCAGCCTAGTGTAGTGCATTATTGAGGTAAGGAAGACTCCTGACTATTTTAATCAATCTTGCTGGATTTGGTCTGTGGTTCCTTGGCTTTTCACATGTAATTAACAATGTGCAGGTTCCAGTAAATTATTTCAAATAAATCCTTAGACGACTCACAGACAGCAGCTCTAGAAATTCACAGTGGTGTTTGAAAGCCTAGATACAGATCATTACTTGGGGCCTTAGCTAGCTCATTGTATACCACAAGCCTGCGTAACAATACTATGTTGGTTTTCCTCCCGCAGAGCCGAGCCCCAAGAATTGTGCTGTAGTCTATGGACGGTCACACGAAGGCAATTTCTACGACAAACTTATCAGAAGAGAGAAGGCAAAATTTAAGCTTCTCCATTTCTCAGCCATCAGAAGGCAGTGGTAGATGCCAGTGAACCACAGCCTACACACTGGTTATGTAGAAGTATTAACTGCTTAATCCCCAAAGTTCTGTACTAAAAGACGGATTTTTTTCTTAAAAACCTTCTCCTTACATCTCCCAAGCCCAGCCCCGACAGGTGACAGCAGAGTTTTAGCCCAGAAACCTTCCTCAGTAATCTATTTTTTGGGCAAAAGTCTCTTTCCATTGCCCTGCCCAAACTCCCAGCTGTAACACGCTGCAGGAACGATCGCAGACATCACAAGCATCCTAAAGCAGCAAGGAATTTGCCAAAAACTCCTAGGTGAGGCTAGAAAACAGACTGATCCCACACCTCCCAGACAAGCTGTAACACCTGACACCGTTATCTGCTTTTCCTCCAAAACCAAGTACTTTAGTGTATATTTAAGGTCTGCCAAATTCTGTTGAAATTGATTGCCAAACCCTCCCTTCTTATGTTCTACTGTAAGAAGTTTAAGTTGTCTATACAATGCTCTAGAAGCTCGCAGTTGAGATATTTTTCACTAGAATATAATTAAGTATAATAATAATAATAACAACAATTAGACAGTTGTATGCTGAACTACAGCTAACCTGTGACAACAGGTTTGTTGAACAGCAATGATACGAGCATAGCTCAGAGCTAAGCAATTGTGATAACACCACACGTATTGCACCACACACAAGAGTTGAAGCACTTGCCAGTTTTAGGGAGCCTGTAACATCCTTTTCTGCCCCAAATCACATAGAGCATCTACACACAAAACCTCCTGGTATCAGGACATGCTCCATGGGTTGCAACGATGGGCCATATTACCCATCTCAGACACTGTTTTCCAAGTGTTACCATTTGTTGGCAAATAGATGAAGTCTGAGCCACAAACAGCTGAGCCACAGCTGGTTTCTGCAGAGTTACTAAAATATTTCCAAACACCATGCCAGGAACGGCGGGAGTTGTTAACACAGGGCAGAACTGCTTAGCTCAAGCACAGAGCACGCGATTCCCACCTGGCTGTGCCTTGCACAGTACATGAAACTAGAAAAACAATCCCAAGGCCACACTTCTTCTTATTTTCTCAAAAAACATTGAGTCTATTTACACCAAGTTCATCCAGAAGTTAACCACAAGGAATTTGTGATTACAGGGAGTGCACAAACATGACTTGGACATAACAGAAAAGGACTGAAAGGGCTCCTCACACCGCAGCTCTGCTCTGCTTCTCCCCGGACACGAGGGTCAGCAGCAGGAGAGAGAGCTGGGAGCAGGCTGCCCCATTCAGAAGAGGCAGCCAGCCCACATTTTCAATCCTGAAAGTCTTTTTAGACTTTATCAACATTTTTTTCCATCCCCAAGAAAAAAAAAAAAAAAAAGAGAAGCGAGCAAAACCACCACACTTACCTGCTCTGAGAGCCCATGGTCCCGCTGCACAGCGCTGGTGCATTCAGTGTTGTGTCTCTCCAGTCAAATCAAGCCCATTTCCCCTTGAGACAAGGGCAGTGTCCCACAGGGGAGCAAGGAGCAGCCTTGGCCTCCACTGTCAACTTCCTCCATGGCTGCTCAATGGCTGCACGTGCCACCCAGACGACAAGGACTGGATCCTGCTCTGCTGCCACACATCCGTACTCTTCCTCCCTAGCAGCCTCCAGGCTCATAGTCCCACATCCATCCTTATTTCAGCTCACAGGACCCCCTGAGCCAACCATTCACTCACAAAGCCATGTGTTGCCACCGCTCAGCTCGATGACCATTATTTTAGCTTCAAGAGGAACCGCTCCAAGAGCGGCTGGCCACCTTCTCACAACCCTGCCACAAAGATTCACTGCAGAGAGCCCAGGACAGTCCCTATCAGCTGCTTTTTAGGTTTTCTGCCCCTCACAGCTGCTCCACTGGAGGTGCAATAGGGTCCCACCCAGAGCAAACAGAAAAAGACACCAAACTTAAGAAAAAAAACCCAAAAAACAAAAAACACCATGAGCACCATAGTCATGGTTTCAAGGCAGCTGCACAGAAACTTAATGTTTAAAATCCTAGCTGAAACCCAGAAAAATCTCTAAAAAGAAAAACAAACCCACCTTACCCTCCATTTGTAAGCAGGGAAAAGCAAGTGCAGCCCCCCAGTACCACACACACCCATCTGGTGACTCAGTCAATTAGGGCTGAAAAGAGGCTTCAGCTGGGGAGAACGTGAGTCCCATCATGGACAAGGCTCTGCTGGTGCCACTGGGAGGAACAGGACACCCCCCCTGCCCCATGACAGTTAAAATCCCAGTATTTAAAAGAAACGTGAACTGAGATTAGTCTTGACATTTCTGTGTCTTGTAATCACAGTGGGTGACAAAAGCGAATTCTGGATCAGAGCCTTTCCCCGAGCAATTTAAACACACCTATTTTAAGGAAAAACTGAGTTAAACAAAGGGGTGACAGCCCGTAAGTTGAAAGCCACAGGACATGGCGTCTTGGGATTATGTTAAAATCAGGTAGTCTGAGTAGCCTCCAAAATACATGTTTTTTGGAAATCAGGGGGAAAAAGCACTGCCACCGCACAGCCTGCTGCCCCTCGCGCTGTCCACAAGTCCTCATCCCCCTGTGTGCTGCGGAGAGGCACCGCTAACCAAAATCATTTGACCCCCTTGCGGGATGAAGGCTCAATTCAGAAGGAGGAAATAATCAGGCAGGAAGCAAAAATTAAACCGTTCAGTGGAAAATGGAGGGGAATGGTTTTTGCATTCATCTGCCTATGCTGGCATCTTGTCAAAGGACTATTATTGGGAAACCACGGCAGGAACCAGGGACTCCGGTGAGGGGAAAGCTGTATTTTTCCTACTTGAGGCTCAGTGACTTCTGTGAGCTATCCTGCAGCAACAGGAGATGGGCTTGAGGTGAAACTTGAACTTTTGGTGTGTTTCCCCATCAGGTCTATTCACACCTCCCCAAGCAGCAAATCCAGCTGCATCAGCTGATATGTGAGGCCATGGTGCAGGGAGGTTTCTCGTTTTCCAGCCCGGCCAGACCGCTGCACACTCCGCACAGCCTGGCGGCACTGGCACCAGCACTGCGACGGCCGCTGCTGGAGCCCGAGCCATGAAAAAGCATGACACCCGCCGAAGGGAGAAACCTCCCTCCCCAGCACCACTGCTTCTGCTCTGGGGGCTGCGGCACATGCCTGAGTGTGCACAGCACCAGCCATGGGAGGCTGCGGGGGGCTCTGTGAAGAGAGGATGGGGCTGCCCCGTGCCGGACACAGCTACTTCCAGATGGTTCTGGCTGGTTGCAGATGGCTCCAACAGCCCCACCACAGGGCACGGCTGAGCCCATCAGTGGTGCTGGTGGTGCCTTTGGGAAAATGTATTTAAGAAAGGGCAAAACACTGCATGGCAGTGAGGGGAGAGGGGAAAAGGTGTGAGAAATGGCCCTGCAAGCAGCACGGTCAGGGAGGAATGAGGAAGGGAAGAAGAGGTGGTCCAGGTGCTGGAGCAGGCGTTCCCTGGAAGCCCCCGGAGGAGTCCGTGCCAGAGCAGATATCCACACCTGGGACTAATATTAATTGGCAATAAATTAATTTTCCCCAAGTCAAGTCTGTTTTATCCATGATGGCAAATAGTGAGTGATCTCCCTGTCTTTATCTCAATCCACGAGCTGTTTCACTTTACTTTCTCCCCAGTCCTGTTGAGGAGGGGGAGTGAGAGCAGCTGGGTGGGCTGCTGGCAGCAGCCAAGGTCAGCTCACTCCAACGGCTCTGGGACACAGCCCTGGCACGTACTCTGGTGAAAGGCCCTGGTGCAGAGCTCAAAGCACGGCATCAGCGCCCAGCTTCTGTGCATGGTGCAGCGCGCAGCCCAATGTGCAGTTCAGCGCACAGCTCAACGCACGGCCCGGTGCACGCCTGACGGGTGTCTCGGCGCCCAGCCCCGGAGCACACTCCGGTGCCAGCCCCGGGCCGCTCCCGTTCCCGCTCCCCGGTGCCAGCCCCCGCCGCTCGCGGCCCTCCGAGTCTCCAGGGGGCGCGCCAGCGCCCGCCTCGCTCTGCCGGTGCTAAGGCCCGGCGGCGGAAGGAAGGGTCTTTCCGCGACGCGCCCATGGAACCTGACGGCTCGCGCAGCCTCAGGTAGGGCTCGCCCGGCGGGGAGGCCTCGGAGGGGCAGCGCCGGCGCCGCGGCCACGGGGGCTGCCCGCGGGACGGAGGGTTGGGGCCTGGGCTGGACGGCTGCGGCCGCAGGTTGGGTGTCGGGGCCCTCTTCCCTCACCGTGCCTCCCCTCTCGCCCCGCAGCGCGGCGGAGCTGCTGGCGACCCACGGCCGCAAGGCCCCTCAGCGTCCCCGCGGCCAGAAAGACTTCGTCCCCGACGGCTCGGCCGAGCAGGCGGAGAAGCTGCGCCTGTGCCGGGAGGAGCAGTGGCAGCTCCTCTCCGAGGAACGCGTGGAGCGGCTGTAAGTCCCCGGGGCTGGGAGCGGCCCGGCTGCCTCGCTGGAGCGGCCACGGGTCGCAGAGCTGTGCTAAGCCACTGAGCACGGGCTTGTAAATTCCTTTTTCCCTGGGAGGGATCATGTTGGGGGGAGGGGGGCGGTCAGAGCACAGCTGCTGTCCATTCAGGTGTTATTATGAGTAGAATCGAACTGTTAATAGCAGGTAGGTGTTAGCACAGTAAGTTCCCTTGCCTGTCCCCTCAGTTCACCTGCTTACAGCTCCCTGGTTGGAGCAACAGCAGGGCAGCTCACTCTGGCTGTTCCTTCAGGAGCAGAAGGTCATACTGGCATTCCAGTGGCTTCAATGTGGGTGTTCAGAAAGTCCCTCAAAGGGCTCTTAGTTTTCTCAGGTGTGTGCATAATCCTGTAGCCTTTGCAAATAGCAGCCACTGTCTTCTTGGGCCTGGTCTGAGTTACACAGCCCCTTATTAATGCTCATCTGTGGCCTTGTGCAGATTTGGCTGACTCTTGGTGTCCCTGGTTTATCAGTTTTGGTGGTTTCAACAGCTCTACCAGTCTCTGGAGCTTATAATTTCTTGGGAGATTTTCACACGCTACCTCTCAGCACACACTTTCCCTACCTGGCCTGCTGTTTTCTGGTAACAGTTCCTCTGCACTGATCAGTAGCAGCAGAAACTGTTCACATAAAATCATACCACTGGGGACTTTAGAGAGAGAATGGCGACCTCCAGCTGACAGGCAGGTCAGACAAGGTGGACTGTTATCTTCCACTGCTGTCACAGTCCGGTTTGTTCAAGTACATCTGTAAATGCGTGTCTGGGGCAGCAGTGGAGACGCTCAGGATGGGAGGGCGACTGGGTAGGTTTAGGTTTCCTTTCAGATGGGGAAACTGTGGTACTGACTAAAGATGTAGAGCAAGTCTATGGTGGACCCTACAGGTCTTACCTTCTGTTTCCTTGAGCCAGCTGCTATAATGCATGTTTGCGTTGTTGCAAAGTCACCCTCCACTGTTTCTCAGCTATTAAATTTTTCCTATGAGACCATGTGGGTGGGATACAGCAATTTGAGAGTCTTGGCAGCATACGAACAATCGTATGATATATCATGGCCATGCATCTCCAGCAGGCTGCTGTAGCGTATGGACAAACGTCTGCGGTGCTGACTGAAGACACTCTTAACTAGTTGTTGGTGATAAAATCTTCAGCTGGTACTGCTAAATCCAGAGGATGATGTCTTTCTAAGGCCTTACCCTGCAAAAATGCCACCTGGAAGTTTGCTGCCTTTTGATACCTTCCTGAGCTGCTTGTGTTGCTACAATAGGAGTTGATTGTAGGACATGCTAGTAATAACAAACTAATCTTTAACCTTCTCAGGGGGAGTCTGGTGAAAGCTGAGTGGAAGCCAGGACAGAGCATCGTAGAGCTGCAGTCCCCTGCGGTGAGTCTGCTGCAGAGTGCACTCAGTGCCATCATCTCCTGCTGGCCATTGCGCATTCCTTAATTTGCTGCTTGAAATGGGAGAGAGCCTGGTTGTCAGCAGGGAACAGCCAGAGCCCATCACAGATTTGTGCTTCTGTTCCAGGGGAAGTTCTGGCACACCATGGGGTTCACAGAGCGTGGCAAACAGTGCCTGCTGCCCGAGGAAGCTCTGTACCTGCTGGAGTGTGTAAGTAGGTTACCTGCACGTGGATGGAGGCATTGGGTCCTTCCTGAATGATTGGAGGAGCTATAGGAGCTTTAGACTGAAGTCTGAAATCACTTGACTTGTGTTGGTCACTGCTGCAGTTTGAGCAGATGATAAACACCTGGTTCTCGAGGAATTGTCTCTTTTAGCCTGTTGCTGATGGAGCTGTTTGTCTCCAGGCCATGGGTTCATATGTTGTACTCTAAAGCAGCCTCTGTGTCATTGACAGCTTATGTTAGTTGGATTGGTGGCCAGTTTATTCAGCTGGTATGGTGTTTAACCCGCTCCTACGTCATATTTGACAACAGAGACTAGGAGAGTTTTAGCTGATCTGAATTTCTCTTAGTACAGCAGTCATAAGTCAGCTCTCTTACCAGAGTGAAAGAAGCGTGAGGAGCATGTTACAGAGTTTTCTGCTGAGATCTCTACTTTCTTGCTCTGGAGGAGATGAAGCACACATTTATATATCAGTTACTGCTTTACCGAAATCTGTATATGGGGACTTGAACTTCCACAGTCCAGGAAAACTCACTGTTCTGGGAATTTCTGGAAACGAGATCAAACCCTTATCTTCTGTTCCTTGCAGGAGTTAATTGGAATAAAAGGTTTGACAGTGAGAAATCCTTTTTCTCAGAACTGGTATACAGTTAATTAGGACCTCTGAGACCGGTCAGTGCCTTTTCTGTCATAAGTTGACTTCCTCCCTTATCCAGCATATCTTACGTGTTTTGCAATGACAGGGTTCATAAGTTCATCAGCACAGTTTTTCCTGTGCTTCCCTAAGAAGCTGATGGGAATTAGTGAAATTCTACCCAGCTTGGTAGGGCCACGTTAGCAGCCAGTGCTGTACATGCTTTACACTTAAGCAGAGATCTTTGGGGTTGCTACTTGGCATCTGTTCCCAGTATATATGGCAGAAAGAAATTTAAATGTGGCAGACGGGGGAGTGAGACCAGGTTGCTTTCAGTGCTCTTCTGCTTGCAGAAATGCTGGTTAGGGCTCAGTTGGATTTCTTTGCTGTAGAGAGGGGTTTTTTTTAATCTCTTCACCAAAGCCTGTTACCAGTAGAATAGGTGCACTGATCTAAAGGGGAGCTTTTTTCCCTTAGCAAAACTTAATCAGATTATGGGCATCTGATGACATCCCTTAAATCCTAACTGCAAAAGTAGGGCTTTTTTACCTCTGGCAATTTGACAAACAATGGATCGTAAACAAATCGATGAAAATAAAATTGTTTAGTCAGTTGCTGAGTACAAAATCTCTCCCCAGAAGCAGAAAAGACCTGTTAGATACCTTCAGCCCATCCCATGGGAGAGGTGTGGTTCCTAGTGTTTTGTTTTCTTTGTTTATGAGTAAACACATTTTTAAAAAAAAAACAAAGAGGAAAAAGAGGCATAGCCTAAAACTGCCTCCTGGAGGTTAGTTGCTATTGCCTGGGGAATCTACCTATGAGATCACTGGGGCTGCAGTAAATGCTTCTGAGGAGCCACCAATTAATGCCATCAATTCCAATGCTCCAGCTCTCTCACTTGTGCTGGTCCTAGATGTTTTTGTAGTTGTGCTGTGTCCTGAATCACGGAGATCAACAAAGTTAAAGAAAATTACCACCCAAAGCAATGATTATTTTAACAGTTGAGCGTTGTGCTCCCAGCTGCATCCTCCAAATAGATGCAGCGCTGGAGCAGGAGCTGACGGCTGTGGGTGGGAACTTCTTACCTGGCTGCTAAAACCAGGGCATGGGGGAACTGGGCATGGGAGAGGGACTGTCAGTAATCCAGGTGGCACATGGGGAGACATGAATATCGTGAAGGAGGGTGCTGAGATTGGTGGGAAGAGACTGGTGTGAGCTGCTATAGATTTGTTCCCTGTGATTCTCTCAACACCAAGCTTTTGCCCTGCAGGGCTCTGTTCAGCTCTTTTACAGGGATTTGCCCTTGTCAATCCAGGAAGCCTATGAGATCCTGCTGTCCCAGGAGGCAATGAGCCTGCCACGTTACCAGGTGTGTTGGGACCTCCAGCTATTGCAGGGAGGATGAAGGCAGAGAGCCCAGGCTCTGCCACACAACCTTGTCCAGTGGCTGAGAGCAGAGTAGGACAGTTAGGGAGGGAAGGGCAGTCATTCTCAGTGTTTCACACCCACCTTCTTCCAGATGATCAGTTCCTATTTCCCCACCTTTGCTTTGGGTCCTAACCCTGGCATTTTCTCCTCTGCCAGTGCCACACTGTATTCAGTCAGTTGTAGTGGAACTGAAGTAAGTTGTTTGGTTTTAGGGTAGTCATTTAACCCTCTTGCTTTCATTTGCTCTAAGGTGTTCAGCCACTTGAAGCAACTGGGTTATGTTGTACTGAGATTCAACCCCAGGTAACCAGCTTTTCCTTTCCACACTGCTTTCTCCTTTCTGAAGACCCTGAGCAGCTCTGTGCCCACAGTGTGGCCCTAGTGGAATGGCAGAGAAGGGGACTTGGACCCTGCATTCCATCTCTTGGGATGATTAAAGGCTAAAAGTGGCACTCTGCCCTTGCTTGCTCCTCCCTCTTGAGGAGGTGATTGGGAACATGAAATGGGGCATGAGCTGAGGACCATCTTGGTCCTGCTTGTGGATTTTCTGTGTCTGGAAGAAAAGGTTTTTGTTGCTGTATTCTGGGGCTGAGCAGAAGGGTAGTTTCGCTATCCCACCCTGCTCTCAGCCTCTATCTTGGTGTCTCCTTGCAGCACTGTCCTGTCTCCCTATGAGAGGCAACTGAACCTGGAAAGTCACTGCGAGAGCTCTGGGAAACACCATCGCAAAAGGAGGAGGAGTTCCAGCCCCCGGTAAGGATGTGGCCCAAAGCCGCCTTTCATCTTCTCCCAGGCTCTGTGGCTTGGGAACAGCATCCTTAGCCCTTTGTGCTGTGGGTGACTTGTCTGGCACAGCTGCTCTTGGCTGTCCCCCAGCAGTGCAGTGCTTTTCCTGAACTCTTTGCAGTGTGCCCTTTTGTCACATCTGTACTTCATGCAGGGCTAACAGGGGCAAAGTGCCTCTGAGCTTCCCGACTGCAGTGGTGAGATGCCAATACAGAAGGGTAGAGAGGTCAGTGCAGAAGAAACACGTGGCAGATGTTTCCTCTTGCTCTTTTTTAGAGGGATCACAGACACCACAGTGCCCATCTTGCACTTATCCACCCCCTCAATGCAGCTTACATGCTAGGACTGTACAGCAGAGAGCATAGTTGGGTCCTGGTCCTTGCACACGGCCTCTAGAAGTTGCCAAAATGCAAACAGAAGCTGACATCATTACGAATTTTGCTAATAATTATGATAGCTTCCAGTAGGTGGCGTCATCCTTTAAGAAACAGGGAGGACGAGACTGGTCTGCAAGTCCTCTCCTGTTAACAAGTAACTCAGTGCCTGAGGAGTTACAAAATTTTAGGAACTGGGAGATAAAACTGCTGGTTTAAAAACTGCCCCATATTCTCTGGGAGCCAGGGACTGAATCTCATACCAGTAAGAGGTGCTGGCAGGAAGATTTCTGCCTGGCCTGTGCTGGTTTGGCTGAAGTCCATCATGTTTGCGTTGAGGTGTTTGGGTCAGTATATGTATGGGGGGTGTGGAGGCTGCATGGCAGGTTGGGAACGTGTGTCTATACAAATCAAGGCTGGGATTCTCCTGGGTGTTGAAGTTGAACCTCATGCAGGATTGCTGAGAAGTTTATTCTGCCTTTGGCATTCACTGCTTGGTTTTGTCCTGCTTTTTTCCCTTATCATTTTGTCACACAAGCAAACACCCTCCTTCCAGCCGAGAGGTTGTTGTCAAGGGTTTGCAGACCTGTCTGGGGGGTTCCTGCCACCTTTGCTGTCCTTCCTTCAGCCTTGGCAGACTGCATTCTTCCTGTTTGCAGGGCGGAGGCAGGATTCAAAGGGAATAAAGTTCCACCACGCACTCTCCCTGTCTTTTATGCTGCTGCTTCTGTCTTTAGGTCACATGAGAAGAAACATAAGGTATCCGAGGACCTTCCAGAAGCTGAAGGGACCTCCAAAAAAGCTGGAGATGACTGTGGAGACTCCAGCTGCCTTCCCGTGGATGAAAAGCCTTTGTCAGAGCAGCCAAAGGAATCGGATGCTGGCAGTGGAGAGGGGGAGTCAAACCCAGTTCCTCTTGGTACAGGACAAAAGGACTCCCTGAGCCCCTCCAGGAGCCAGGCTGGAGACCACAAGGAGAGCAGCACTGGTACCCATGCACCCCGCTGGAATTTTACCACCATAATCTTGCCAAACGTGGCCCCAGACCAGCCGTGCACACATCTGCCCTCACCTGACAATGGGCTCCTGCCAGAGAACGTGCTGGGGAGGGAGATTGATGCAGCTTGCTGGTGCGCACGCATCAATCAGAAACAGGAGAAGCTGTCATGGAAGGAAAGGGAGCAGCGAGAGAGGGAGAGCAGGTACAAGAGCAGTGTCAATGCTGACCAGGAGGTGAAGCGCTGCTCCAACTGGCAGGAGTACAAAGCCCTTTTGGAGCAGAGGAGCCAGCAGAGGGTTTGGAGACGACCGCCGCATCTCTGGGACCAAGCTGTCACACCGCTTTTGCGGCCAGATGAAGCTACCTCATCAGGTAGTGGCTCTGGGAACTTGACAGGGAACCCCTTCTCCCCCCCAGCTCTGTGAAACATTGCCTGGTATGCAACAGCAAAAGGGATGATATAGAGAAGCTGAACATCAGTTTAGGGGACAGTACCTTGAGAAAGAGAATCTCACTAGAAGGCCTAGGCAAAGCAGGCACAGAGGAGCCCAGCCATGGACATGGGGAGAGAGAAGAAAGCTTCTCCTCTGCCTTTCCATCTCTTCCTATAGCCCACTCAAGTGCCAGTATAAACAGGGCTTTGGGAGGTCTTCCAATCCATTCCCCATGTCCTACTGTATTGCAGTCCTTCCTGCTAGGCTTAGGCATGTGAAATCAGGGCCAGAAAGATGCAAAGCAGTTGCAGGGTGTTCTGGGCTGTGCGCTGGGAGGAGATGAGGAAGTTGAGGTCTTTGAAGTGGCCAGTGGTGATTGTGGTGCTGCCAGCCATTGTCAGAGGAGGAAGGCTCGTGGGTGGTGGTGGAGTGCTTGGAGTGCCCTGGGAGAGAAATAGCTGGTCTGATCCTTTCCTGTTCCTTCTCCCTCCAGCTGTGCTCCTCCAGCAGATCAGCGTGCTGCAGCCCTCCCACATCCTGGATGGAGCCTCCCGGTTAGTATCCAGCCAGCCAGCTCGTAGCTGTTAGGGAGTGGGGGTGTCTTGTGACTGTCCCTGCTTGTGAGGTCTGTGAGATGCTCGCAGCAGCAGCTTGGGGAGCTGCCTGGCATCTGGGATGCCGAGAGAATCCAGCACTCTGCTTCATGACCCTGTTGCATCTGTAGTGAGGGGCTGACATTTCTGTGAAGTACCAGGTCCTGCAGCAACAGAGCTAGGGCATTCCAGGCCAATTAAAACAATGGGATCGCTCTCTCTTCCTGCCGTTCCCTCTCTGCATGCCAGCCAGGTAATCTCCCCCAGAGGTTTGGTTGGGTTTCACCTGTGCCTCATCCCTGGAATGTGCTGCCATCCCTGCTGCAGTGATTATAAAACCTTGGCTTTGGGACTTCTGGTTCTGCTCCTGCCTCAAAGGGTCTGTGTGGTGCAGTCCCTGTAGGGTAGAGCAGTGCTTTGCTTCTGTATCTGTTAGTGGCGCTTCTTGCAAGGGAGTCCACAGAGAAGGGAGTGTGGCAGATGTGGGGCAGAAGCTTGCTCTGGTCTGACTACAGGAAAGATCTGGAAAGTAATTAGAACAGTTGCAGGGTCAGTCCTTTGAGGAGTGAAGTCTTTCAAAGGGCTCAAACTAGCCAGGCTTCAAGAGCATTTGCTCCCTCTTTCCTCTGCTGTATCTATACCCTACAATGTTTCATTCCCATACATATGTGGATGTGTTCTCTCTTCTGTAGGCTGCAGGAGGACCCAGAGGACGTGAAGATAGACTTCAACGTGTATCAAGCAGATGCTGTGGCCAAGTTTAAGAAGACAAACCCTGGGAAGCCATATGTCAGGATGTGCGTTCGGAGGTATCCATGGATTTTGTGCCGTGTTCTGAAACATAGCAGTTGCTGTTGCGGAAATTAAGTCCTAATGATCTGTAAATGACCCAGCATCTTGGTGAGCTTTACAGATCATCAGAGTGCCTCCCTTGAGGGTGGTCCTGCCCAGAATTTTTTTTTTTTTCTTTCAGTTCCTCCTTTGTTGGAGGCTATGGCTGACAGTTCCTCCAGCCCTTGCACTCAGCCCACACTATTTGGTCATCTGGTTGCTGCTCATGTCTTGAGTATTACTGGACTCAGGAATAAGAAGCCACAGCTGGATTTATGCAATGCTTGTGAAACTCCTGTAGAGCTCAGTTTTGCAGGGAGCCTTATGGTACCTGAATCCTCAGCCAGTGCAGATCCCTATGGATTTCTGCAGAGATGTACCTCTCCAGAGCTCGCTACAGGCTCAGGGCCATGGGTTTAGTATTTTGACCTTTGTCAAATGTAACTTTAAGATCAGTACAAACAGGATTGGTGTTCCCTTTCTTGCTGGATCCAGCATCTGATACTTAAACTCCTTAGGCAGGTACAAAGTTCAGTCTCTGCCTTTTCTAATTTTGATATATGCTAAAACTGTCCCTCCACCACTCTCTGCAGCTGTAGTAGCTGGAGCAAGGAAGGTGGCAATGCAGTTTTACAAAGGTCTGTTGTGAGCAAGTAGGATGATCCTTGCTTTATAAATATTTTCATTTATGAGCAAACAGACTCTGCAGAACTAAAGGAGGGAGAAGCAGATTGGATGTTGCTTCCAGCAACCTAAAGATCTTCCTAGCACAAAGGTATTAAGATTGCACTGGACTGGCAATTTGCCAGTAGCCCCGTGAGCCGCATCTAATAGGCACAGCATGGACCAGTGTGCAGTTGCCCTTGTTTTTGGCAGGATTTGACAGTTTCCAGTTCCCGGCATGCAGTGTACTCTCTCAGGGCTGGCAGCCTCCTGCTTTGACTGAAAGGGGTGGGGAGGGTCACTACCAACTTCTAAGACCAAAGTGAGCTGTTGTGATCGTTGGCCAGGACAGCTTTGTCTCTGTATTCTTGCTTTGAGAACAATGGGATATTTTTCTCTCTGCAGCTTTGACGAGCAGATTCCATCCCTTCGGGCTTTGAAGCAGGTTACGTATCAGAGTGGGGACGTCCCGGTGGTCTTTGCGCTGGTGGATCATGGAGAAATTGCCTTTTATTCGCTAAAGGAATTCAAGCTGCCAGTTGATGTTAATCACTGAAGTTGCTGTCGCTTGCAGAAATGGTATGGGATGAAGGGAAGAGCTTTGCTCAGGACTTGTTTTCTTGATTACTGAAATATTACAGAAAACAGAGCCTGTGATAACTGGAACCTTGGGTAGTTGATCGTTTTATTTGCTGTTACAGACTTCACCCAACCAGATGGCTCACACATCATAGCAAAATTTACAGCAAACAAGTGTGTATGGCTTAGCTGGGCATTTCTGGACTGGAATACACACTGCTTTGTTCTTGAAGCCACTGGTTCTCCAGCTTTCTCATCTCGTAGACCACTAGTCTGCCTTCTCTGTGTCATCTTTGGCTGACCTGTGGACCATTAGAAAACACTTTGCTGGTTATCCTCTTGTCACATGTTAAGAACGACTGTGCTACACCAGTCGAATGGTTGGAGAGTCATTGAGGTGAATCAGGGACAGAATAAGCTGATCAGATCAGTGGTGGTGTCCTGAGCCTCTGTCATTCAGCTATGCCAACAACCATCAGATCAGATTCTGATCTGAAAAAGGCACAGCCATAAAACTCAGCCACCCGGAGTAAAGTTTCCAGGCACTTGAGAGCAGGAAACTGTGCCTTGAATGCTATTTCAACAGCCAGAGGTCACAGAAAAGCCCCAGAGCATTGCATGGCACCCCAGCCTCATGCTATAGCGGCTGTGCTGATATGCGTTTTGGCCACACAGCTTTATGCCATATTAAAGTTTGGTCACCGATATCGGCACGCTGTATCTGATAGTGACACCAGGGCTGTACTGCAGCCCACTCTGTTTCAGCCTGACATCCTCTTTCCTGTCTGTGGACCCTTTTCTTTTGCAAGTGAGAGATCTCTGAGTAAAGGAAGAAGCTACAAATTCCTCATGAGCTTTCCAGTCCTATGGCTGTTGTGCTCCAAACTGAGGACATCATTGCTTTCCAGGCCCTACTGTGGGAGCTTTCCACCGGGATATCCAGGTGCCAAATTTACTTTAGCCTCTATGCAAAAGTGCCTGTGACAGGTGCCAGAAAGTCTGCTCAGTGGATAGAAGCATGCTGAGCATGGCAGTGTTTGGTATCAAGGTTCTTCAGAACTGTAATGGCAACTGGTTTAGATGCATTTTATTTGATAATTTTTGAGTTCCCTTTGGAGATGGGGAGAAGGCTAAGCAATAAAAAAGCCTGTTCCAACAGTGCGAGCTCCTCAGTGTGGTTCTTAATTCCTGCAGAAATGTTAATAAGTTATGCAGAGGGAGACGCTCTTGGGCAGGCTACTGGGACCCCCAGTAGCACCAGCTCATGCCTGCTCATGGTCATACAACCCTGTGGCTGCGTAACACTGCTCCTACACCCATCTGTGTTTGGATCCAGCTGCTGCCCTGTTCCCTGAGAGGGCAGTGTGACTCAGAGCCTGGAGGAGTCTGTATGTCCGCATGCAGTTCCTGTCCACGTGCAGTTCCTGTCAGCACACGACACCTTGCCATCTTTTTCCTGCGTGGTCAGAGGTATCGTAGCCCAAGGTGGCAGGGATCTGCTGCAAGCACTGCAGCTGGTCCTGTTACATGCACACACTGCTGTTGCCAGATGCTGGAAGTCAGCAGGGCTCTGCTGAGGTGAGGGTCTACAGCTCCTCCCACATGCCCTCCCCTTCCTGTTCCTCCCTCCTTCAAGCAGTGCTTTTGCTCTGGTAGTCCTCTTCAAACGCTGGGGTTGTTGGCAGCTCCAGTCTGTGCCCTCAGCATTCTCACAGACTGTTTTGCAGATTAAAGGCAGCGAGAAGAGAGTTTCTAAGAACAGGCGCTGCCAGAAAAGCTCCAATCCGACCCACGGGGCTCATGTTTGTCCTGGAATTAGGTCAAACTCACTCCTGTTGATTTCAATTGGTCTCATCTGCTTATGCCAAGGAGGAATTGTATCGATGAACTCTACAAGAGCCACCCAGTGAGTTTCGCTGGGGCAGAGACACCCTGATTCAGCACAAAACAATTACAATTTAATAACCACTGCAGGGAGGATTGAGAAACTGTGGCTGCCTTGCTCAGCACCACAACATCTGACGGTGCCTTTACCAGGATGGGATTATGATGCAGACTGATACCGCTGCTTCATTTTGGCCTGCAGTGCGGATCGGCTGGATGTTGCAAGAAGATGACAGAAACAAGTATTTTATTTGAAAAACATCACTTTTGGAAACTTGGCTGAAATGTTGACTGTTACTGGCCCCTTGTCAGAAGTAATTTCAAGCTTTTGCATGGATGCAGAGAGGTGGGCAAACCTTAGACTGCTCTTGCACTCCACATAACTACTGGTTCCTCACCCAGCTGCAGCAGGACACAGGCTGTCTGCAGCCGAGCTGTGTAGCAAGATAGCAGCAGCTGTGTGGCACTTTCCACCTAAGGCTTCAACTTTCTGTTAAGTCTTTCCATCTCTTTCTTTTTTGCAACTGACAGGTTGGCACCTTCCCTCGGCTTCATGCTAAGTCCCTGCCCCTCGCGGGGCTGGCGGACGAACAGAGCCGGGAGGAGGGGTCCTGACACGGCATGGGAGCCGGTTTTCCCGGCTCGCTACCCCGGCCTTGGCCGGTGCTCGGTGTCCGGCTCTCCCCAGGGCGGGCGAGGCTCGGGGTGGGGGGCCGCGGCGAGCCCTATCCGAGCCAGGCAGCGGGGGGCGGGG
>NW_008795318.1:66452-67466 GCF_000699145.1 Aptenodytes forsteri | reverse complement strand
GCCCCCGCCCCTCCCGGGCTTTGCGGCTTCCCGCGGGCTTGCTCCCGGAATCCCTCTGGCGGGGCTGGCAGGTGCTCGCCGGTCCCCCCGCCCCCGGGGGGGTCCACTTCGCCGGGTGCCCGGGCCCTCCGCGCTGTCCTGCTCCGGCGAGCCCGGCTGCCGGCACCGGCCCGGACGCATTGGGGCTGCCCACACCTGAAGCCCCCGTGCCCCAGCGCACCCCGGGACACCAGCCTTGGCTTGCCCGTAAAACTTGAAGCACTGACGTTGAGGGGTTGGGTTTGTTCAGGGATTTTGTTTGCTTTTTTCTGTTTGTTTGTTTGGCTTATCGGGTTTGATGTATTGTGTGTGTTCTGGCCGGGGCGTGTAGCTGAGGGGTGCCGCGCGGGAGCTTTACATCCTGGGATTTTCTCGCGGAGGTCGCGGCTGTGGCCGCTTGCTCCGCAACTTCCTGGTGTAGCCCTCGGCGCGAGTGGGGCCGGGCTGGGGCCGCTCCCGGGGCGCTGAGCCGCCTTGGGGGGCTGCTGGGAACGGCCCCGCGGCGGAAGATCCCGCAAGAGCCGCGGCCGCTCGGGAGCCGTCCCGGAGCGGTCCCTCGTACTGCTTCTGCCTCGTCCTGCGATGGGAGATGTCCCTGCCCACAACCTGGCCTTGTAGGTCTCCGTCTGCTACGACTGGCTCGAAGCAGATGCGATTAATGAGAATAGCAATGTCTCCTTTGGGACGCTGAACGGCCCCGCGGCGGAAGATCCCGCAAGAGCCGCGGCCGCTCGGGAGCCGTCCCGGAGCGGTCCCTCGTACTGCTTCTGCCTCGTCCTGCGATGGGAGATGTCCCTGCCCACAACCTGGCCTTGTAGGTCTCCGTCTGCTACGACTGGCTCGAAGCAGATGCGATTAATGAGAATAGCAATGTCTCCTTTGGGACGCTCTGTTAGCATTTTCTTTTTTTTTTTTTTTTCCTTCAAACCCTGCCCATATTTTAATAATATAATTTTGTGGGGGGGTTTTTTTTCC
>NW_008795318.1:5637-66336 GCF_000699145.1 Aptenodytes forsteri | reverse complement strand
CTAAAAAAAAAGGGAAGGATGCCTATTTGGAATTGGCATTTTCTTTTTTTTTTTTTTTCCTTCAAACCCCTGCCCATATTAAATATATCATGTTTGTGGTGGTTTTTTTTTCCCTCCCCAAAGTTGTAAGATCTTGATGGGTGAGGGAGCGTGTTACTTCTAACAGACAGTGAGAACGTGAAGCAAGTTGTTTAGCCTTTGTCTCATGTTGCCCTGCAGTTGTGGCATGGGAACAAGCTGGTCACTGACATCTCCTCTTCTGGAGGTGAGGCTTAACCTTAGCTTTGGAGAAAGTTTTGTGTGTTTATATTTAGGGTTGTTAATGGTGTAGAGCAGTTGAAGTAGACTTCTGGGTCGGTGTTTTTGCACTGTAGTGGCACAAAGCTTTACACTCGTGAGGATAGTGACAAGACAGGACAGCTTCACAGACATGATAAAAGTTGTCCGTTGTAATGTGTTACTTGATGGGGAATGCTGCTTTTTGTAGTCCTCTGAGAGCACGTCAGTCATCTGGCATATCTTGCTTTATCAAGTCCCAGGTGAAACTGTATGCCCAAAGCAGCTGCCTGGTGATTTTTAGCTTTGATTTGGGAAGCTGGCACTTCTGGTGAGCGGAATGCAAAGTGGTGGTACATCCCAAGGCTTCTCTGTGCATCCTGACACGTTCCTTGTAAAGACAGCAAGGATGATCTGTGCAAGTCCCTAATCCTGCTCAGTGCTGCTTGTAGCCACTTTTGAGGGGCTCCATTTAGTTTATGGTATTGAAAAGGGCAAAGGATTCTCAAACATATTCATAGGATGGTGCTGAGGAACATCTTTTATTTGGTTTTGAACAAATTGCATCTGCTGTAACTACTGACTGAAGAAAATTATTGGAGGAGTTAAACCAGTTGAGAGTCCTACATCTTCTAGTGGCTTTTTGGTACAGTAATGTGATTATTACTGGGAATTGTTTATGGAAGAGGTATGTTTTTTTGTTGGCTGACATAGAGGCTTGAGAGATGTCAAAGAGTTAGAGGTTTTAAACATATATAATGTAATGCAGTTAGTACATGGCAATAAAAGTATGTGATACTACTAGTAGCATGATCTTTCTTTAAAATAATTTATCAAAGGAGGGACTGGTGGTAGCTAAAAGTTTGATTTCTGTGCAGAAACTATGGAAACTCCAATTCTCAGCTAAAAGTTTCTTTTAGCTAGATCTCTTTGCGTTGCTTTAAGAAGCAAACGCTTTCGTGGTTTACTCCATTGACCCACTATGTTTGGTGTAAAATGCTGTTCCAAAGTTACAAGCCACTTTTCCATTTGAATCATGCTTCTTAGTAGAAGCGTACAAAGAGTTTTGCATCATGTGCAATAATGTTGTTCAGTGCAAAGACTTTGTTCTGCTGTAGCATTTTGAAACTTCATGTTGTCATGCTCCCATGACAAGGAGAACACAATAGGAGTCATAATGACACACAAGGTTTGCACAATTAGTAAATTCATTGCAAGTGGGCGGTCCCTGGTAACTCCAAGCACAACGCTGTGAAAGTACATGAACTTGCTTGATTTGTATGATTGGTTCTTAATTATTTTCCAAGAGTTCTTGGGGAATCTATCTCTGATCTTTTATTTAATATTTTCTGTGTTTTGGGAGGGTGGCCACCTGCACATAGTGTTCACACAGTCTGTTCAGTTGTTCATTTAACTGTCTCTCCAGGTTCACAAAAATAAATCATTTTTACAGGAGGATCTTTTTGGTTTACCCTTCTGCTAGTGCCTGACTACTGCATGCAAGGTGCATCTGAACACTCTCCTGTTATAAAACTGCGAGTGCTGGGGGGCTAGCAGTTGATCAGCAGTTGTGTTGTGTAAGGGAGATCTCTGCATGGGCTCATTAAACTATGAGATTAATGTTGTTAGAGCATCTTCCCAGTGAAGCCTTATCCTGGGAAAAGGCAGTGGTATTTTACACTTCCAAAATTTCCACATACTGCAACTGTTCCTTCTCTTGCTCTAGCTGTTCTGCTTGGCTTGTGCTTTCTTCCCGAGTATCTGTCCTGATAGTGTGTTGCAGCCGAACACGATGGTAGAGATGAACTTTACAGTGACAGCCCAGTTAAAGAATAGCTAGGGGTTGTTTCATCGATTTCAAGCTAAAAGTGTTCTTAAACTTGTAATTTCACAGGGAGTCATGTCTGATGAGTCTGATGGCTCCTGTAATCGATAAACTTGATAAGACTAGTATTTAAATGATGCTTTGATCATTTTTGTTGTTGTGAGATCATTGGTGCTAAGGAATAGCTTTTTCCTGTGCAATTGATCCGGCCTCTGTTCTGTTGCTGCTGACTGTGTTGGTAACAGGAACAAGGCAAACTTATGGGTGCAGGAGGAAACCTAGTTCAGACAAGGCCATGGCGGTGACTGTTTGTTATAGGAGCACTAACTGCTTGTAGTTCAAACAAAGCTTGTTGATAAGGCCTCTTTTATTTTAGCAGGGTTCATAAAGTATTATCAGATGCATACATAGAAGTTCTCCCTTTAAGGACCTGTAAGCAGGAAGGGGTGATGAGGAAGGAATGAAAAGGACACCTAAAGCAAGGCAAGATCTAAGAGTTCTTGAGATACTTGATGGCATTTTGAAAAGAAAGCTGTTGGACCTTATCCCATTGAAAACCTGTTCAAGTTGAGTAAAGGTTGCCTAGGAAGCACACAGATGGTACCTTGCAACTCTCCTACATGAGCAAAATAAACTCATTATGGGTATGTTTTTGTTGTGGGGTTAACTCTGGACCATATCCACACTTAATACTGTCTATGTAGTAAAAACTTCTGACCTGGGCTTCCTCATCTTGTAAGACTGGATTAACTTGTGTGATTGGGATTTACAACATTGGTTCTTTTCTACTTTTGGCTGGAAATTCCACTATCATGGGCGGACATAAGCAAAAATTGCAACAAATTTCTACAAAGGGTAGTTCCCCCCATGCCTAGTTGATGGAGAAAATCCAGAGTGTCTCAGCAAGCTGTGCATGGGCATCAAGACACATTACTGTGTGCAAAAGCAATGAAGATAAAGCAAAACGTGGAGCTCTAATGGGATTGCTGACACAGAGCAGTGAGGAATAATTAATGCTTCTCCTAGGAAGAAGCATTTGGCCTTCTATTGAATATGGGTCTGTTGTGAGACGTGGCATGTGTACTTGCCATAAATCTCAACATCTAAAATGGACGGAGCTGAGCCAAGGAAGCCAGAATGAAATCTGGTTTTGACGTTAACTGCTCCTTAGTCTGTGATTGGAAATAGGATCATCTTGCAACTCATGCTTTCATTGCCTTTCTATATGAATAGTGAAGAGCTTTTGTTTTGTGGCTGGATCTAATCAAATGAGGTGAAAAAGGGTACCTCATCATATTTAGCTAAGCATTCAGCTAATGAAGCAGCAGGAGCTCAATGTACAGGGCACTCTGAGCTTTGCTGTCAGGTGTCCATGTTCTGAATATGAGCAAAATTGGGACTGACTCAGCCTGGGGCTATTGTTGCCTATAAACAGCTGACCTCAATGAATCTTAGAAGAAGAGAATGTTGCACATAGTTTCTGGTAAAAGGCTCATCTTTGAAAGCCTAAAGAATTGTTTCCCTGGAAAATAAGAACATTAGATACATGCAGACCTGGCATAGCTTCAGAGGCTACTGGAGAATTCCTCTCTGGCTACTGGTAGCCGCAACTGTTACCATATGGTTGTAAATGCTGACTGGCAGATAACTGCAGAGCACATGGGATTGGAGTTTTATGTAAGACACCGAAGGTGTGTGAGAGAGAAACTGGTCTGCTAATATGTAAATGTGCATCTGGAAGATAAGATTATACAGATTGTGGAATCTTTTTGTTTTTCTAGAGTTGGAAAAGGCACTTGCTTATTGTACTAAAAAGAAAATTCTTCTCGTTGACAAGAGTCTTGTAAACTTGTGATAATAATTCCTCTTGGACAACCTGTGCTACAGTGGATGCCATTCTCTTTGCTGTTCCTTCTTTGTCTTTGCTCAAAACTGCTTTGCCTCTTATCTCCTCCCATACTGTGACACTCGGGAATTCTTTGGCCAGGCATGAAACCCTGGTACAAGTCAATGAGAGATGACTTTTGTAGCATGCCTTCTCTGATCGTAATGGACACATCAGCTTGCCAGGATGACGTTTCTTCAAGTGAGTTACTGCTTGGTTCTGAACTACTATGCTCCTTAGCCAGTTGAGCAAGTTGTTGTGGGCTGGAGCGTGAATGCTAGATCTCTTGCATAAACAGGTAAAAACAGCATGCTTCTAGATGCAATTAATATTTCAGGATAAAACATTCTAGCAGGGTGTTAAATATAAAGTTGTGTGTCTCTCAAATCAAACCCACTTTTCTCCTTACTTTGCTTGTAACAGTGAGTTTGTCTCTGCTGTCACAGCTGAGGAGGTCTCTTTTCTAAAGTGGGGAGGATAATTAGTAGAGTTTCTCTGTGGGTTTGCCTAGTTTAACAGGTCCAGGATATTGATTGACAGTGGGAAAGGGTGCGTCTCTTTGGCGCTTTCCTTTCCTTGTCTGGCTAAGGGCAAACTGTGTGTTAAACATGGGTGTGATATGCTCTCCTTGCATAGCACAGCAGCTTGTCACTGCTCTGTAGCTTTTGCTAACTTAGAGTAAATATAGCCTTGTGTAAATATGTCCGTCTTTCTCTCAGGAATGTCTGGTGAAAGAAGACTTATGATCTGATACAACTTTTGAAATTTCAGTTCAAGTACCTAAATCATTGTAGAAGGATATACTTTCCAAGTAAACTACACTTTTATTCTTCCTCTCTTTTTTGGGGTCCCCTGCTGTATGTATTTCTGTGCATATTCTTCATCCCTGCATGTGCTGATGGTACAGTTCACGAACACAGATGCCTGTAGCTGCCTGCTCAGAGCCACTTTTCTCGGTGGTGAGTGGAGATGCTAGTGATTCTAGGTGGGGACCAAGTGACTCAGACTCTTGGAGCTGATGTGATCTCCTGGTCCTCTGAACCAGGACTGCATTGCAGTCCTCTTAGTGAGCTCTGGACAGTACTGCGTAGGTGGCTGGAGATTTTGGAGTGTGAGCAGGAAAGGTAAAAGAGGACTAATGCAACAAAGGGGTACAAGTTCTGGCTCAGGGAGTTTCTAAAGGGACTTGTCAAAATATGGCTATGGAGTATCCTGTTTATAATACCATTTCCTTTTTTTGGTCCTTCACAGCTGGTATAAGGCCTTGCTAGAAACCATGTGAAAAACAATTCAAGCTCCTCAGGAATGGCTGTCTGATTTAAGTCATTAACCAAAGACCATCGTTATTGGCAGGAGCACACAGATAGCCACTTTGTTTGCCAGCTCTGCTATTCCCATCTGTACAGATGGACTGCGAAAGCTCTCTTCCCTCAATCACCATCCAGCCCCACAGTGTGAACAAGGGCCCAAGGCCCTCTGTTCACTTGACAGTCCCTTTGGTGCTCCTGGTCCCTCTCCTCCTCTTGCGACACTAGCCTTCTCCCCCCTGCTCCCCACCTTGCTGTACGTGTGTATGTACGTCTTCTGATGACGGTTTACTGCTGATTCTTCATTGCACCTCAGAATTTCTGGCCCCCACTGTGCACATGTGTTGTGTACAGAGTAGCTGGTAAATTGCTATAATTTCCTGTCCAACAAATTAAAATAAGATACCGACTGGAGTGTCCTGTAGCTGCTTCATGAACAGCTGAGCTATCTGTACAGTGGAAACTGGAGCTTGTGAAAGATGGCCAGGGCAGGCAGGAGCTCTTATGCCAAGGTAAGTTGTCGGGATGCGATTCAAACCTTTGTTCTTGAGTTGGCAGAGTTTTACTTGCCACTTAGCACCTCTGCAGAGGGGAGATGTGACAAAGAAATCTCTTGAGCTGTACAGAATATGAGGATGTAGCCTGGTATCCCCAGTGTGATTGCTAGGTTGCAAGTCAGGTCTAATTTGTCCTGCTTGGATCCTCCTGCTACTGAGAGAGACACAAGGCAGTGAGATATACTGAAAGGCTTGTGCTTCTAGCTGCACATTGAACTGCAGGTGCAAGATTTCCTTCCCCTACCCCCACCTTGAGCAGGGAGTTAGGCTTGATATTTTACAAAAGCAAGTTAATAATTAATGCAGCTACCCTGCAGGCAGCACAGTGCCCTTTCTGCTGTACCCATGGAGCGAGCTGAAAATGTGATTCTTTCTCTTTTTAGCTTCAATAGCTGGAGGGTTACCTGGGGTGAAAACTGATACTAGTCAATAATGCCTGTGAGCCTGGGAGTTAGCCTTTAGATTGGGTTTGTCTAAATGTTTATGCAAATGCTGCAGTTTTGCTTGCCTCTTCTTTGGATAAGGTCAACTGAAGTGATTGCAAAATGGCCAAGTGTAAAAACTTCTAAAATCCTCTTGGCTTATCTGTACTGGTTTGCTCTAGCAATGTGAAAATGGTATTGTGTAAGTCCTGCACCAGAGATGCCGCTCTGTGGTGGTATCAGGTTTTAGTTACTCGATAGCGATGTTGTCTCATTTTGCTCTGGCTGATTTGTGTTACCTGCTAAACCAAAATAAATAATCTACTTCTGCTTGCTTCTCTTCTCGGCTGCTTTTGTTTATATGGCTTTGTTTGGTTTTTTTTTTTGTTAGGATTTTTGGTGCCAAGATACTACAGTGAGGAAAATGAGAAGGTTTTTAAGACCCGGACACGATCCAGTGAGAGAGAGGCTTAAACGTGATCTTTTCCAGTTTAACAAGGTACAGTGCTTTCCTCAAGCTTCAAGGCATATGTGTGCAAGGCAAATCTATCCTGAGCCACTGCACAGTGTAAAGGGAAGGAAAAACTACTTGAGTGTGGGTGGAAAAGTTAAAATTATGAGAGGTGGTTTGTTCTCTTTTTCAATTCTGTCCTTTTTTCCCCAATGTGCCTGACTAGTTGTCTTTAAGCTCATGAGCATGTTCTCAATTCTGGCTTTCGTTTTTAAGAAAAAGGATATTATCACGCTGTTGAGTGGCACTTGCTGAAAGAAGAGATCTTCGCAGCAGCTTTTATATACTCTGAGTGTTCTGTAGTTTGCTCTGCTATGTGCTGTGACTACTTATGTTATAGGTAGTCTTTGCAGTACCACTGTGAAAGTAAACATTTTTCTAAAGATACACAGGAGGACACAGCTTATGATGCAGCTGAAGCCAGAGTACTTTGTCCGTGATTATACTTCGGGTTTATTAGTATAGCTCTGTTCTTTAAAAGTGAATTTAAAAGTCTGTGGTAGAAATGTGGTAGCACCTAGGAAGCACAGTGGCCATTAACAATGAACTTGCTAATAACTTACTGTGTATCTAGTTTTTTTCCTTCCCTCTGTGAAGAGGGAATGGCAATGGCTGTGCTATCTATCCAACACTCTGGGCATTTTCTTTTGAGCCCTGGCCAGGAACATAGTGCTTTCATCTTTGTAAATGCCTAGTATTAATTCATTGCTAGGCTAATGGCTACTTACAAACACCTTCACTGGGTATCAAAAATATATTTGTAGGTTTTGTATTTCCAAGGCTTAAATGGAATTTTGCTGAAAAGTGTAATGGATAAATGAAGTCAGCCTAGGAAATAACCTCCTTGATTCATTAAAATTCTAGCGTAGATATATACTTAAAGTGGAACTGTGGATATTTGAGATGAATGATTTAATGTAATTTGGTATTAAACCACACCATTTCCATGCATACCTCCCTCCCATTGGGGAGACAAAAAGAACTCAAGAGTGCTTCAGGCTTATTTTCTGCTTGCTACCATGAGAAAACGCTAGTGCAGACGAAGTAAAAAGTTCAGTAAATGAAGACCAGGATTGAGTTGCTTGCATTTAGCTGAATGCAATATCAGCTTCAGGAGACATCCCAGGGATGGGTCAGAATTGCTTATAAGCATATAAAATTGTATATACCTTGGAAAAACCATTGCTATTTCAGGGATGTCACTTCCTTGAATATGCCTTTCTCTTATGAGAATGTTTGGCCAAACTTTACCTGCCAGAGAGAGACTAATTTGGATGATGCAAAACAGGGTTGAAAGAACCTGCTTTTGCAGCAGAGGGAACCTTCCAAATATATTAGAAGTTGGCATCAGGATTTCTGACTCCATTTGATTCAGTCCTGAAGGTAAAAATTGCATCTTGTTTCTAGGGAGGCGAGTGCTTTGGACGCTTCCTAATGGTTTACTCTCGTTAGCAACTTGGTAATTAAAGACCTTGCAAAATGCATTTATGCTTTTAAGCCACAGTAACTCGTTCTTTTCTAACAAGAATTGGAAAGGGAATGAACATTATACCGTTACGTTATAGCAGAATCTTTTACATTATACTTTTCTCTTGCATAAAGTTTTTTTTTTTCCCAAGTCTTGTGTGTCCCATTCCAGTATTTCCAGAGATAATGGATCATTTGAAAGCCTCTGCCCTTTGATACAATAAACATCTACTCACAGCTAGGTAGACTGAGAAGATCTGGGAAAGTCAGACCTTAATTCTGGCCTGTTGAAGGTTGTGGCTTCAAGGAGCCAAGAAACATAGTACTTTCTGTGCCAAGACTGTCCTTGTCTAATGTGCTAGTAAAGCAAGCACATTAGCGCCGGTAAGCAAGTTTTTAAACACTTGTTATTGGAGGTCTTTGAAACACTTCTGGTTAAGAACCTGCTTGGGAAATATTTTGTGGGACTAGAAAGTTGCTGATCAGAGAAATTGCATGGTGTATTTGCACCTCTTTGGTGTGTGACTACCTGTGGTGCTGGTAGTGACTAAATGGAAGGTCTGTACCTTAAAAGTGCTGGGGATTCCTGCCCTCATTTTATTGTTTACACTGAAGTTGAATATGAACGCATGATGCCACACAAGTTTAGTGTTAATATAGTGGAATGTATTTGGCCATACTGACCTAGTAATGGACTTCAATTAAAAAAGTCTTTTTAGTTGGTGGTGGTGGATTTTTTTCTTTGTTTGTTTACTCCCTTAAGTATAAATAGGTTTCGATGTTTTTACTGTTTCCCTCTTGCTTTTCTGTTCCAGATAAGAGGTGGTCCAGATGGTTTTAAAGGACTGATTGACCACTGGACTAGCTCTTCAAACTGTCCTCAAACTTGTGTTTGTTTCAACAAACACCTTCCTAAATTCTGCTAGTCACTTAGCTTTGCATATCTGTTTCTCTGTATGAGTAAGAACTTCCCATACTTGTGTGTACCTGTTGCAAGAATCTGTTTTTAGCTCAGTGGATAGAATGAAGGATAAGGTATGCGGACTTGGCAGTCTACTTCTTTAAGTTTATCCTGCTTTTGGAAGTACTATTTGGATGCCTTTGGCTCAGTCCAAGCCCTGCAGAACAAACATGTTCAGGCTGGCATTGTCAGACTAGATGATGGGTAACACACAGGTGAACCAGCCTGTCTTACAGCTGAATGTTACCAAACTGGGAACATTGCATTTAATTTATGGCTTTGTGTGTTTTCCCCTCTTTTCAGTCTTCCTAACCCTTTGCTAATGGGTGTGATGGATAGCTTACCTTAAACACTGAACTAGTGTCTATGCAAAGTAGATTTAACACATACAGGCTTCATTGTTTCTTCAGAAGACACATTAACAAAGGTACAGGGTTTGTATTGCCGGTGGTTGGCTTTGTCTCTGCTTTGTCATAAAACAATCCGAGAGGAGAAGCAGAGAGTAATGGAAGGAAGAAGACAGCACTGAATTTCATCTGCACAGCTTTAGTGTGGGCTGGGAACAACTGTTAAGTTTGGCTGCATTTTTCCTCCAGTAAATATGACTGACATAAAGCATTTCTGTTAGTTAATGCTGCTGACATCAGGTTTACTTTTACTGAGTCTGAAAAATCTGTGGTCTGAGGAAAATGAAAACGAAAGCTCCTACCTTTCCTCAAAGATACAGAGGCCCTTTTGAGGAGAGAGGGCACATTGTGGGCACTCTAGTTTCTTATTTCAGCTCTGCTGAAAGGCTCCATTGTAACCTCTCCTGCCTTCTGCCCCCCTCGCTCCCCCTTGCTGGGTTTACCTGCTGAGCAGGTGAAAGGATTGGCTGATGAAAGCTGCCCGAGAGAGGGGAGGAAAGGAGGCCAGCTGAAAAGCTGACTTGATGTGATTTAACAACTGGGTGTAAATAAATGCAAGAAAAAGATCTGGGTAATCGGTACAGTGAATGTGAATGCCTGGCCCTGGTGGTGTCAAATACAGCCAAAAAGCCACCCCAGTGCCTTCCTGCCTGGCTGTGGGCTGTGAAAACAAATGAACAACATAGGAGGGAGATACCTTCATTACATCTTACGGGCATCTTGGTTGAAGATTCAAAGCTCTCAGAAACCGTTAGTACATTTACTTTACTGCATAAGCAGTTGTGTAACGCTGTGGTTGTTGCTGATACTCTCTTCTTGTGCTTCTGCATGTGGTACTATTTTCTGCAGTGGCCTTCTGTTACTTACAGTTTACTCCTGGATGTAATAGTTACTGTAGCTTTTGCAAATTTGTTTATGGGATGGGAGGGTACTTCAAACTTTCTATTGAAGGAAAACCCAGGGAAAAAATTACCCTCCTCTTCTTAGGACTGAATGGTACACACTTGGTTACGCAGTTCATAGGTCTCATACTTGAAAATTAAAGCTTTTATTGACTTGTCTAATGTGTTTACAAATTAACACATCAAAACCAAGATACAATTAGGCCAATATTAAGGCTAGTATTGACAGCATCCTAACAGGCAGTACAGTATTGTGTAAGTCATGGTTTTCTGTTATAAGAACTATGGCTAAAGCCTTATCTTCTGGGCTGGAAGAAATCTCAGAATAAACAGTTTCTAATTGATGTTCATTGAAAATGGCACCTAGTTGTGCTGATGACGTGACAGCACAGCGACTGTGAACAAGTTGAAACTAAAACTAACAGTGGAATTATACTGGTGTCTCCCTAAAAAGTTCCTCACTGTTTCGGGGGAGAGTGGCGTGGTGTCTGTTGCCCATGGTACACCTTATTCAATTTTAAATGTCTGATTTGTTGTTAAGATAACTTGTTATGTTGAGTCTTCTTCCCAGAATTGTATACCATGGCTTCATACTCCTACAGCTTTGACAACTAGGAAGCTTTTCTGTGTTGTCTCAGTAGCTATCATGGTACAGAGAAATTCCTCTTTGACTGTGCTGGATTAGAAAACCGCCCTGTTTCTCCATGTTATTCCTTTTTCCATTTTTGATTTGTTGTTAAGATAACTTGTTATGTTGAGTCTTCTTCCCAGAATTGTATACCATGGCTTCATACTCCTACAGCTTTGACAACTAGGAAGCTTTTCTGTGTTGTCTCAGTAGCTATCATGGTACAGAGAAATTCCTCTTTGACTGTGCTGGATTAGAAAACCGCCCTGTTTCAATTCTGAGTCCACAGATAAGTTCCTAATTTCATACAGTCTCCTCTAGGAAGTTTTATATGTGCAGCTAAGCAAAGGTTGGTAAGCAACGACTTCAAGGGTGACATTAAAAAGATTGACTTCTCAAAATGTGTTTTTAATGATACAAACTTAACACTTAAATTACCCTTAGAATATAAATAAGTAAGGCTGGAGATTAAGTTATCATAAAGGGAAATAAACTCAGTAGTCTTAGAGCCAGTAGTACTAATCTTAATTTACTACATATAAAAGGTTAAAAGTTAGTAACTTAATTACTCCTTTGCCCATATGAGTTGGCAAGCAGAAAATTGGGAAATGCTCCATTTTCCAATTTTATGTCTTCTGAAATGGCTCATCTTCCCCTAATAGGCCTCAGACTGGCGTAACTGATGATTTAGAGGAAGGAGGTCTATTTTTAAAATTTAGGAATTGTGGTCAAATGGCTAAAACTGAAGCAATCTGGCAGACTATGGAGTCAGCCGTATCCTCCTATGCCTGTGTCTTTGAGCAGGAACAGAAAAAGGGCGTTAAACTACTTTGTAGCAGCTGGGAGCACCTCAGGCTAATGGCATGACCGCAGAAATGAAACTGGCTTTATTTGATTCTCCTGCAAGGGATTGAGTTGGGAAATCACTACGCAGGAAATAAAGTCCAGGTGTTACTTTTGGGTTGAATAAACCATAAAGCCAAGTGATGTGGTAGCTCTGTCTCAAAGACATGATGGAAATGATGATGGGAGTGAGGTGCAAGTGCTTACTGTAGATGGAGGGTCCTCTGCTTACTCTTTTTTTTTCTTTTTTTTGCATAAGTGGTCCTCAGGCTGTTTTGTAACAAATTCCTACTCTGTAGCTGACCAGCTTGCCTTAGAAGAACATATTTTCCAGAAGCTGGGACTGTAAGGATAACAGTGTTTTCCAGGAAGTAGCCCTATTAATCTTTGGGCACACAAATCCCTCTTCACATGTTATTGAACACTCATGCATATTTGTTTTGTCTAAACAATGATAATAGCTGTACATTAGCACTTCTAAAAACTTGACTGAGCTATTTTACAAGCAGCTTGGTTGCATCCTCTAAGTATGGCAGAATATTATTCCATAGTGTGTAAATGCATCGACCATGCTAAGTGTGGTGTGTACAACATGTTCCAAATCTTCCTCTTGGTGCAGCGTAGATTGTACTTTAGGGAAGCCACTAAGGCCAAGCAACATACTGCTCCCCACGATAGTGACTGACATCTTTTTATTACCAAATGGCTTTGAAGTAGTCTGAGGTGGCCTAGCAGGCTCCTGCTCTCATTAAATTCCAATGTTCCTTGTGATACCTCTGGAAAATGGATATCAGTTACTTGAGTTTTCCTGACTACCCCATATGAAATCTGTTTAGTTTTCTTGATGAGCACTGATGTTCACTCAGTAGTTCTTCATAGCTTTGCACCATTTCTTGATGTCAGTCAACAAGAGCAGGTCATGAAGGCTGACCTGTGTGGAATTTGGCAGATAAAGCTGACCTTACAATACGCAGTATTTGTGTCAGACTTTGAAATTGTGCTGAGCAGTTGGTTTACAGAAGTAAAGTTGATGTGGAGTGATGGAGTGTATTGTGGTGACTGAGTAAGCTGTGCTTATGCAGAGTTATTTATAATCTTAACATAAAGAGCTGCTTGGGTTGCTGTTTTCAGAATATTTCTCTTTCATTTCTGTTACACTTCTGCATATCCTGGCTGCAGAGCCAGGGGTTCTTGGAATAGATTCGTCCTTAGGCTATTGTTCAGCAAATCTAACCTGTGTTTGAACACTTTTCAACAGAAAAAGCTGCCATTAAGTGCTGTAGTTCAAAATGCCATGCCATATTTATCTTTTGTTTTTTATCTGTATACAACAATGCCCATGAAGCATGCTGTTGATCATGATTTTTCTTTCTCTCTACCAGACCGTGGAACATGGATTTCCCCATCAACCCAGTGCACTGGGCTATAGCCCATTTCTCCGCCTTATGGCCATTGGAACGCGATCGGGAGCCATCAAACTGTATTCTTTTGAACAATTTTGGCTAGATTTCTCTGACCATATCAGAATGTGCAACTTTGAAGACACTGTAAAAAGTTAGACTAAGTATAAATTTGCAAGCAAGGGTTACTGGAACATTGGAACAGTTTGCCTAGGTTTGAAGTGATTTTGGTCTGAACAGAATGGGATTATCTTGCCAAGAGCTGAACTATAGCTCAAACAGAAGCTGAGCTGATGCAGATATTAGACAAGAATCTCTGCTCTTGCTATGCAGAAAGCCAGACTAGATCTGGCCTAAGTTTAGCAATCCTTCATGTTGTAAATTCCAGGGTGGTTTAAATATTTGGGGCAGGGTTCCTTTTTTTTTTTTTAAGCAATTCTATTTCAAAGGTTAAAACTGAAGTCAGAAACACTTTCAGCTTCCCGAGTTTTTGACCATCCAGGCATTAAAGACCTAAACATTGAAGGTGGTGACTTTTTTTTAGCTAATGATGTCCAGTCTGATTTTTGTGTATACACAAGGCACTGAGGTGATTCCCATGGCACAGTACCAGCTAGGCAAGCTGTAAAACAGGCATATCGCTCAGCCCAGAAAGGAAAAGTTGGTGCGCTCTCTGCCTGCTTAATCATTCATTCCTGGTGTTGTTTGTGTTCAGAGGCTGGACTCCACATGCAGGCGGTAGCCATCTGTCTCTTGGTTACAAATTAGTTAAGCAGGATTGCAGTGTCTGGGAAACCACGAAACAACTCTGAGAAAAAACAAGGTCCAGGCACCTCTTCTGCATATGCTCAAAGGATGAAGTTAACTTGCATGTTCTCCTGTAGTGTGTGTAACCTGCCACAAGCATATGAAATCAAAGTAGATTTGCATTGGTTCTTTTCAGTCCAGGTCACTAACAGTAAAACATGGTTTCAAACTAATCTCTTTTCGTCTTGCTTGCTAGCAAGCTTCTTATCAATTAATTATAACTGTGGGTCATCTTAAATACTGTAGATCCTCAACAAACTCTTCAGATACGGTGCTCCTGGGGTGGAGTTCATGGGTTTACATGAAGAAAACAATACTGTAATGCAAATTCGCTTTATACCTGATCAGGTGAGTGTATTTCCAGTACCTCTGCGGCTTATGTAGACCTCTCTTAAACAGGTGTTGAGTTTGTTCCAGGCAACTGGGCTCCTATTACCTAGTATATTCAAATGCTGCTTGGTCGGGAATGCTTATCCCAGTGCATTTTGTGCTCTCAGCAGCACTTGTTGCTGTGGAGATGCTCGGTAAAACTTGAGAGTAGCTTTATTGTTTGTAACTGTTGGTCATTTATCTCAAGCAACATATTGGGAAAGGTAATAAGGCCAGAATACTTTAGGCAATCTGTTGCAGAAGCGAGAACTTCCTTTTCCTTTTGCAGCCCCTGTTCTTTCAGTAGGACTGGGTGGTGTTTCTTCTGCAGAACAGATAGAACACTAGCTGCTGCTGAACTGATTTAATTATTTTCAGGGGTTCAAAACAGTACTGCTAACCTCGCCTGCTGTTAAGCTTGTTGCCTTTGTGTTTTGGGGTATAGAATCTTGCTCCTGGGGATCGCTGAACAGTTATTGCCACAAACTAAAAATAGGAAGGCAGAATTTTCCAAATGTCTGGTGGCTGTCTAACCACTTTCCCTTCCCTTGACTGGCAGACTGGTGTCTTGGCCACATACTTTGTTGCCTGATGCCCCCAGTATAGCACGAGTGGCCTCTTTATGAGCAGGATTTAATTCTTGAGGCGGTTTTGGGTGTCTGCTTAACTAATGGTATAAGCTGAAACTCCCATGGGGAGTGTTGCACCAGGTGTGGCTTCAGCAGGTAAAATGCTTCAATTTGAACATACAGCCAGCAGGGCTGGGCTTATAAAAGGACTCTGACACAACCCTCCAGAATGAGGTTGGACACGAAGAATGCAAGGAGTGTGGTGTAGTAGACTGTATCAGCCCCACCCAAAGCTGGGGTGTGTTGCAGCAAACCATGCTGAGCGAGAAGGTGGTGAGCTAACAGCCTGCAGCTGCCTTGCTGAGCTTTACAGCATAGGCTGATCTTTTTCAAGAGCCTAAATCCCTGTCATCCCCCTCAGTGATAACCTGTGCCTTTGTCCTATATAAAAGGGTTTTTAGCTTTTAGGCTACTTCTTGTCTCCCCCCAACTCCCAAATCCCTCGCCGTTAGCTAACAGTGTTGCTGCAGTATATATTTACTGCTATGAAGAACTGTGACTGGCTCCTCAGTCCTGTTTTAGCAGAGAATTATGAACAGCAGCAACTTTATTGCTAGGTTTACTGCGTCGTATTTAATATTGTGATTCTGAAAAAAGCTTATTGTGTGGTTTTGTAGTGCCAGCTGGTGACATTGCTAGATGATAACAGCTTGCATCTCTGGAGCCTGAAGCAGCACAGTGGGGCATCTGAGCTGCGGGAGGAGCACCGCTTCACGTTGAAAGGGCCACCTGGGTAATCTGCAAGAGTGTTTTTGAGCTAGTTTGGGGATAAGCAAGCAAGCAAGAAAATTTTGCTATTTTTCTAGCTAGAGCTTGTCCTGTTCTTACAGACTCTCACTCCTGTGAATCCATGAGAGGGGCATCCATGGAAACCAAACAGGAGTTGGCTAGGGCCCAGGAAACTACCTTTTAAGAGTGTTGTACCAATGTAAAGGGTGACATCTTTTTTTAATATTGTGCATCCACTTCTGTCTGTACAGGAGCTGTAAATCTTAAGGATAAGTAAATCTAAGCATCCCTTAAGTCAGAGTTTAAAAAACTATGGTTCTAGTTTCACTTGATCTTGCCAGTTTTGGGTGACCTATTTTTAGCTCCTTTCGGGGCACTTAATAAGAGAGGCTTCTGTAAAAAGGCATCTGGGTCTTTGTCCACGCACTTGTCAAAAGTCTTTTGATGTAATTTATCTTAAAGCTAGTGTTTTCCTCCTTCAAAAAAATGCCTGGCTCAAAACCTCTGCCTATAAAACAAATGACACTTGTAAATATCCCTGTTGAGTTGTTAGTTCTCTCAAGTTCAGTAACGATAGCCTCTTTGCATGCAGTTGACAAGAATCTCTTTCAATCCCCAGGTCTCCACCAAGTGCCACACAGATAACAGCTGTCCTTCCCCATTCCTCACGGGAACTCCTGTATCTTGGCACAGAGAGTGGCAACATCTTTGTGGTGGAGCTTCCGTCATTCAGAGTGCTAGAGGACAGGACCATAACCTCTGAGGCTGTGCTGCAGCGGTGAGTGAGCAAACAGGCACTGCTGTGTAGAGGCGGAAACCCATTAGCAGACATATCCTTTGTTAAAATGTCACCCTAGATTATGTATTGGGGCCTCACTGTTGTGTTAAGCATTGTCCAAATGTGTATGACTCCTGTGAAAGAAAGTAACTTTTGGTCCTGGTATGTGTTAAGTAACAGTTTCTATCCTGGTCAACCCAGTACTGTCACCGTGGAGGTATAGCATATAGGCAGAACTATACAGGAGACACTTGGAGTAAATCTGCAAACCTTGTGCTCTGTCCCTTGTGTTTACTTTTGCAAAAAATGTTACGCTTAGCTGTAATCACCCATTTATTTTTTTTACCATTGGCAGAACTTCTGATGCTGCTTTGTCCAAATGAGGATTTTGCCACTTTGGAGATTGAAGTGCTGCTGAAAACTGTCCTACTTCATGTCATTGTTGCTTCGTACTGACATTTCCATGTTACCTTTATTCTGTAAGGGTCACAAGAGAATAGGGCAGGTGATTCAGACTGTCTTTATGCTCCTGGGATCCAGTCCTGGAATTCATTGTAAACCGTGGGTTTTCCCTGAAGAAAATGAGACTGGATGCATGTTCGTGTGGCAGGCCTGGTGTGATGTCTTACATAAGAATTTTTCTGCTGCTGAAGGATTTGTGGAAAGATCATACTTATTCTCACCCGTTTGAACTTTTTGTTGCTTAATTTCTCATTCTTATACCTTAACTGTTATTACAGTCATATTGGGTTGTACCTGGAATAAACTTTTCTTGGTTTTCTCTTCTGCTTCTGTAGGGTACCAGAAGATTACTGTAACAGGCGATTATGTGAATTGGTGGAAGCCCTTCAGGAGCATCCTAAGAACGCTGACCAGATCCTGATTGGATACAGCAGGGGCTTGATTGTCCTCTGGGACCTGCAGAATAACAAAGTGACACACCATTTCCTGGGCAGCCAGGTATTAATTCAATCCAAAGTCAGTTCAGCAGGGGAGGAAGGGCTCTCTCCACTCTGAAGACAAGTAGGTGCAGGGAGAGCCTGGCAAAGCTTCTTTTTTAGTAAGAATGCATTGGTTTTGGGGGGCTTAACAGCTCTCTGGAGAGCAGTCATTGTGTGTCTTCCTCTTCAGCAACTGGAGAACCTCTACTGGCAGAGGGATGGCAGTAAATTCATTAGTTGTCACTATGATGGAAGTTACACCCAGTGGCCAGTATCCAGTGACAACAGGCAGCCTGAGCCTCTGGAAAACCTTGTGCCTTATGGTCAGTAAGTGAGGTTTAATTGTTGCATATTCATCTAAACGCAAACTCATTTTGAGCTTGTGTGGGATATTTAAGTCAAGTTCCCCGCAGTGTTTAATCCTAATGGCAAAATGCAGAGCTGCCTTTTGAATGGGTCGTGAGCCTAGAGTAAGGGATTTCAGTCCAGTTTTTTTCTTGGATTTTAAACTCCTTTACAATGTCAAGGTCTGTCGTGAACATGGAGAGCAAATGTGTTGAAGAAATCAGTGTCCCTTATGAAGAAGGGTGTTGGTGATTCAGCTCTTTGTTTTAGTTCAAGTGTCCGGTTCAACAGGAGTTGCTTGGATCTTCTGTAATGAATAGTGAGCTAAGTGTGCTTTTTGTTGACCTGAGCAGTGATGAAATGATGCCTCTGATTTGCTGAAACCCATTAAATGGAGATGACCTCATCTTTCAAGCATACAGAAGCTTCTGAAGCTATATCACCTTTACATTAGTTTCAGGAATGCCTGTGTTCTTAAGAATCCTTTCTAGTTAATCAGCTTCCACAACAGCGCTTCCACTCCCTGTTAGCCATCAGCAACATGGTTCAAAACTTCTCCTGAGTCTATGCCTTGTTTTGCTGAGGAGTACCATGGTCAGTGTGTCCCAGAAGACTTGTCTGATGTGGCTTGGTCTGTGGAGGTGGTGGTGGTGCCTACTAGTTCAGGTGGCTCCCCTTGACTTGGAGGCTGAGGTGACCGAGGTGAAGCAGAATAAGAAACTTCTTAATGTAAAGATGCGCTTCTTGAATTATGACAAATAACTGTTTTCTTAGGTCCTTTTCCTTGCAAGGCCATCTCCAAGATCTACTGGCAAACAACAAAAAATGGGTAAGTTCATGGTGTATCCCTTCAGTCTCACCTGTTTAAAGGCATTTAAAGGATGCAACGCGCAATACCATAGAGCCCTGTAGAGTAATGTTACAAGAATTTTTTGTCAAAGTTTGACTTGTTTCATGTCTTTGAAATTTTGCTTACTCTTCACTTCAGCATATACCACTCTAACTCTGTCTTTCTCTTAAGGCTTCCTTACATTATATTCCAAGGAGGGATGCCCCGGGCTAGCTATGGTGACCGGCACAGTATCTCTGTTGTCCATGGCAGTCAGCAAACAGCCTTTGACTTCACGTCACGGGTGATAGACTTCTTTATAATCTTCAGTTCAGAGCCTACTGCAGGTATGTGATGAAAGGGCATTACTGAGGAATTAGAATAGCTGTGTATGCATGTGAAATCTACCTGGTATAAATAGCATACTAAATGTGAAGGAGGTCAGTTTTTTGGGCGTTTTTTGAGACTTTTAACAGAGAATCATAGAATCATTTAGGTTGGAAAAGACTCTTGAGATTGATCCCAACCATAAAAGAGATTTGTCATTTAAAAGTGAAGTGTAAAATACTGGTAGAAAGAATGGGCTGGTTACAAATGCCATACATTCCTCAAAAAATTAAGCTACTCCATTAATGAGAAAAGATCTCTTAGACTCATATGTCTGTGAGCTAGACACTGGACATAACCAGGTTGTGAAATGAGGATCTGAGTATTGCTGTTTGGAAATAGCACTTCAAAGGAGGCAATAATTAAAAACAGAATTTACTCCCACTGAGACATTGTTTCTTTTAATTACTGCTTGGATTTATGACTAGGGCTCTGGGTAACAAATCAGCAAAGGGTGACATAGAACCAAGGGTCAGTATATGGAGAACTTACTGCTGGTGAACATGAATGTAAACAGTTCTAAAACTGAAGAGCACTCATTCCACGGCTTGCTTAGAGCTTGTCAGATTCTTGCTTCTGTTGAAGAGCTTTTTTGCCCTTACTTCCACAGTAGCCGTAGTATTTTTTTCTTTTCATGGAACTGTAAAGGATTTTCCCCAAGAAGTTTGTCTAATGCTGGTGTAGTTCTTGCTTCTGGTTAACTTGAAGTAACGTGAGTATAAAATGCTATTTCAAGCTCCACAAATGTGCCGTATTGGAAGTTGGGTCAGACCAAATTGCAGAAGTCTAGATGCTTTTTAGGAGCTTGTAGGCAAATCTTCTGTTACTGAATCTTCCCAGGCTTTCTAGTTTCTGGTTTGCCTAGTAGACTAGTTCCCAAACCTATTTGTCTTGTGTACTGCCAGTGGTGGTGGTGACGGCTCCCAGCTACCCACTATGCAGGTGTGGGCATTCAAATGCATAGATGCAGGTTGGTTCCCCCTGGCCTATTGTGCAAAGATCCAGGGGAGGACTGTCTTGGGAAAGCAGACGTAAAGAAACAGCTGTTGGATTCCCCCCCCACCTCTCTCCCCAGACCTTAGCAGACCCTCTCAAGTCACTGAAAAACCAGTAAAGAAATAGGCAGAATGTAACTGAGATGAAGTGCCTGTATATGTTTGTTGTTACAGATTTTCCCTATGCAACACTACCTTTTATAAGCATCTTCCAAATATGCAGAACCTATAGGTCTAAACCTTCAAGCTTAACAATGCCATTAAACTTGAGGTACTGTTTAGCTTTTATCATTAACTTTCTACGAAGTTGTCAGAGCTGTGATTCTAGATGATGGAACAAAAGTCTTAAAGATGAAAGAAATCTGAGTTTTTTAGGTAAGAGACTGACTACTTGAAATTCAATTCCTGGATATGATTAGAAGTCCTTTAGAATGAAGTAACTGAATTGAACAGGTTTTAAATTTATACTTCCCAAGGATTGAATTATCTAGTTGACACGACTTCTAGTGGGTACAGACAGGAGCTGCTACAGGAACCTGAAGCTGTTGCACTTAGATGGGGAAGTTTTTTTACAATGAAATGAGGTTCCTGTGCTTGACAGGCTTCCATGTGGCTGATTGCCTAAGCTTAGTGGATCTACGTAGCTTGCCTTGTTTGCCCTTAAGCAGTCTTCCCTGCAATGGCAATACGAAGGTATTAATTGTGTACCAAAGCCACTTAATTTAATAAGCACAAAGCTTATGCATTGCAGCATGGTGGTAGCTGGTGACTTTCCACTACCCTGAATATGCTGTGGAAACAATTTTTAAAAGGCTAGCCCTTCCTGTTTTCTTTTTCTTAAATTAGCAGGTGGATGAGTGTATGGCAGTCATGACAAATTCTAGTATGTTTGCTACTTCAGCAACTTAAAATAGATTCTTGCCATAAGCAATAAGCTCAGATCTGTGCTTTTGCAGGGAAAAATTATTGTTAAAACAGAGTATATTTGGTTAATGTTGGCAGCAGCTGTCAGAGTGCAGGGCTGATCATGCATAATGTAGTACAGGTATGATATTACTTGTTCTATTCAGAAGTCCTGTAGGCAACTGCAAGTGACAGCACATAAGAAAGCAAAATAAAACTGAATATAAAACATTTTTTTCATGAAGAAACTGAACTGATTAGTGGTGTGTTATGGCTGTGGCTAGTCAGAGGTGAAACTTGGGGTGTCTAACTAGAGTGGTGCCAAGTACCAATTACTTGAAGTTAATTTTGCTGAGTGAACAGCCTTGGTATGTGCTTGCTTATAGACGTGCCTTCTTGCAAGTGTATTCCAGGTAATCAAACAACTAAAGAAGGGAAGTAAAAGCACAGGTTAGCAGAGAAGGTCAGTGAAAAGCTGCTAGTTTGCGTATGGCAAACTGTTTATCACACACTCACCCCCGACCCCGATGTGACACATTACAGCTGCCTGTTCACTTAGATTTCTGTAGCTGTGTTGATCATTATTGGTGTGAACTGATTAGTGGTTTTGGTTTTCCCGACCAGTTGCTATTGTGTCTGTCTCGTGAACATTACTGCAGTACTGTCCTTGTAGACTAAATTTTTTTCACTTCTAGTTACAATGAAAAAATCTTAACTTCTTGATTGTGTCAGGTGTCATCTGTAAAGTTACATTAACAGATTTGTTTGTAATCTTGTCTAATATACGTATGAATATATATTAGATGATGTACACTCTTTAAAAAAGAAAGTCCAGAGGATGTGTCACAACATATGAAAAGCAGGGAAAATTAAAAGTAAGAGAGCTGAATTGTAAATACTTGTCAGTTCAAGCAGAGAAGCATTCTGCAGAACCCAAGGCATTACTGTGTTTAAGCAGCTTAGCCTAGAGGGACTGTGGTCCTAACACAGTACTAAATGGGTCACTGCTGGGGTGTATGCATGTCTGTCCACCCCATGCTGTTAATTAGCTGTAGGTAAAGTCCTTTGAGTTCTGGCTGTTACAACGGTGAATATGAACTTGTGTTATTTAGCCCTGTATGTTGTTAAATTTTTTATTCTGCAGTGGAATCTATAAAAAGTCACTCTGACAGTCCTAGGAGTCGTGTAAAGAAACATGAATTTGCAGCAAATCTGTTAGTATCTTGAAATCTATTAATATTAGTGCCTCAATAGGCCCAGTTAACACAGAAGCATTTAGAGGTTTTGCCAACAAAAATGTAGAGCTCTGTGATAACAGTTTTCAAATAAGCCTTACAGGAAGCTTGTTTCTATTAACCTTGGATAGTCATTTTTGTCAGCCTCAATGAATCTTGTTTCTGCAGAGTTTGATGACCCTTCTGCTATGGTGGTGCTGGCAGAAGAAGAGCTGGTAGTTATAGACTTGAAAACTGCAGGCTGGCCAGCAGTCCATCCTCCATACCTGGCTTCTCTCCATTGCTCAGCCATCACCTGCTCACACCATGTCTCCAACATCCCACTGAAACTGTGGGAGAGGATTATCAGTGCTGGGAGCAAGCAGAACATTCACTACTCAAATATGGTATGGCAGCTTTAAATGTACATGTGTTCCCATGCATTTAAGAACAGCATGATTGCTCAGAATGTGGGTGGTCTGTTCTGCTGACTCTGTGTGGAGGGATGAGTCCCAACAGACGTTGTCCTGCCTCTTAATAGGGTCGAGAAAGGCTTTTTCCCAGAGCACCACCAGAGTTACTCACACTGGGGGATTAAAATGTGATATTTTTTTCAGGCTTTGACAAGCTAGCAGGAAAGTCTGAGTGTTCCCAGCTGTCAGTGGTAACAAACTTCTCGTTTAGAAACATGAAGCTTTCGGCACAGCTTCTTGAGGAAATGTGTAGAATATCTTCTAAAAAGCACAGCTGGTGTCAGAACAGGAACATCTAATCCAAACAAAAGCTAACAACATGGATTGTTTCACTGCCACTTGCACTGAAGTTCACTCTCCTGCTGACTGCATGTTCTCTTCACACTGTCACTGCCTAGGAAATCACAGTCTTCCCTTAATGTATTTGTAGCCATGGCCGATTGATGGTGGCAGCAACATAGCTCCAGATCCTCCACAGAGGGACTTGCTTCTGACAGGGTATGTACTTAACTGATAACAATCAAGGAGACCTTTCCAGTTTCTGTTCTTCCTTTTGAACTAACTGAGGCTTTCCCGTGGGATTAAAGCCTGCTCATCTTGAAGGGAGAAGGCTGCAACTTTACAACACAACTTCTCAAAGCTGGGCTTCTAGCTTTGTAAAGCTAACTGATTCTACTACTTCTGAGCAAACAGGTCGTGATGTCCACAGATTACCTATAAAATTGGCTTATTTGTAGTTCTGACATGTTACCATTCCCCCCACAAACATCAGTGTAGAAGTGCAGGCAGTAATCCAGACTGGTTCAAAGGGAGCAATGTAGAAGTGGAGCTTAATCTTGCAGGTTTTGAAGCTTTTTTTCCCCTCTACCTTACACTGCTCTGAATCTCAGAAAAGAGGTTAGCTTGGAGTCCTGTCTGCTTTGATCAGCACGAACAGATCTAGCCTAAGCAGTGGAAGTAGTTAGCAAGAGACTGTCTCATCCCATAAAAATGTATCATTTTCTTTTCAAAGCACTTTTAAGAATTTCTGTGGGCTGTTCTTCAGACTTCGTTCTTGATGCACCAAGTTGTTAGAAGTCCTTACCCTTATGTTGGAAGAATGTTTCCAATTTTCACCTGGAGAACTAAGATTTAAGCTTGATTTCTTTCTCCCCCCTCCTCCTTTTATCCCTCCCAGTAATAGTATTTTTGTCAGGATGAGTTGTTCCTTCTATATGCTAAGCTTCTTTCCTTTTCAGTGCTTTTTGGAGTAATCTTAAATTGTACACTGGTATCAGATCATCAAGAACAAACTAGATTAAAAAATAAAACAACCCAAAAAAAAAACCCACCCCACAAAACCCCAACAAAATACCCCCAAAAACCTTCATCTTGAAGCTCTAAGTTGCCACAGCTCAGGGCTTTGTGAACAGTGTGGTTTAATCTTTGGTTGTGTGTTTTTCCCTCTGTTTTATCATCCTCATCTGGGTGATTTGCTCTTCTCCTGTATGATGTGTGTTTCTGTAACCCTGCCCCGTACAGGCATGAAGATGGCACTGTGCGGTTTTGGGATGCATCTGGTGTCTGCTTACATCTCCTTTATAAGCTAAGCACAGTGAGAGTATTTCTCACAGATGCTGATCCCAATGACAATATGAACACCCTGGGTGAGGACGAATGGCCTCCACTTCGCAAGGTAAGATATCTATTGCTTGTAGAAGCTTTCTGAAAACCTGAGGAGTTTTGATTCTTGTCCAAGTTAATGCATCTGCAAAGACCAGCCACTGTGTATTCTCTCGCCTAGGTTGGTACCTTCGACCCTTATAGTGATGATCCTAGACTTGGGATCCAGAAGATCTACCTGTGTAAATACAGCGGATACTTGGCTGTAGCTGGTACAGCAGGACAGGTATTGAAATATAAACAGTCATCATAAACCTTGCTTTTAGTACAGATTGTCACAGTGCAACTTGGAGATGTGTTAAAATTGGAAATACTCATTTCTATAGTGGTAAATCGATCCAGTTGCTGAAAATGTTGTTTCATGGTTCTCTGCTTTCTCTAATCTGTATTTTAGACTTTATCTAATGCTATTTATCATCCCTGAGAGATGCTATAGTTTTGCAGCTGCTGAAAAGGCCTGCAGCTTGGAGGACTGCTTGCATTGTAAAAACTGTAGCACAGTTTGGCCTGTTCCTTGCAGGTACTGGTGATGGAACTGAATGACGAAGATGCAGAACATGTTGTGGACCATGCTGAAGCAGATCTTCTGCAGGACCAGGAAGGCTATCGATGGAAAGGTCACGAGAAACTAAAGACTCGAGAGGGACCTGTTCGATTTGAAGCTGGTTTTCAGCCGTTTGTCCTTGTCCAATGTCAACCACCAGCTGTGGTCACCTCATTGGCCCTTCACTCTGAATGGAAGCTTGTGGCCTTTGGTACCAGTCATGGTTTTGGGCTTTTTGACCACCAGCAGAAACGACTGGTCTTTGTCAAGTAAGTATCTTCTTTCCAGGAGGTCTGTGGTAATCCTCTGTTAAAGATGGCCTGGAATTGCTAACAAAGCAAGTCGTGATAAGCAATTTCTCAAGAGCAGTCAGTGTAGCAAAAAGCCGTGCCTCATTGGACTCTGTCCCTGAAGATCTTCAAGAACATATAAGCATGTTCTGACATTTGTGTGTGTCATGCTGGACTCTTGGGAGTGATTGCCACCCAGCACAAAGTGACCATGTGCCTACTGTCTCCCTCTTTCAGGTGTACACTGCACCCCAGTGACCAGTTGGCCTTAGAAGGCCCACTGTCTCGGGTGAAATCCTTGAAGAAGTCCCTCCGTCAATCATTCAGGCGGATCAGAAGAAGCCGGGTGTCCAGTAGAAAGCGACGAGGAGGTAGTGGAAATGCCTCAGAGGTGAGGGGCCCACCTTTTTGGGGTCCTGTCTGTTTACAGCTTGGAGCATGCAGAGTCCTGATTAGACTGCCTAGAGCAGGAGGCGGTCTGCAGTCCTGCTATGGTATCAGTAGCTACTGGTATAAGGGCAAAAATGGCAACTTCTGATGCTGCTATGTGTTAGATAAAGTAGTCACATTTTTAGAGAAAACGTACTGTCTGTAGTTGAACATAAGATGCAGAATATGCCTGTTCACTGGTATGATGGTGCTTTCCCTTTCTATTGCTGCCACACTTATTGTCTCTCTCCCTCCACTATGTCTTTGCCTGACTGACAAAATGTCTCCTCATCTTTGAAGGTGCAAGAAGCAAATGCCAAATTTGACCAAGACGCATTGCAGGAAATGGAATTGGCTCCAGTCCAGCGGAAGATTGAAGCCCGGTCTGCAGAAGACTCTTTCACTGGCTTTGTGCGCACCTTATATTTTGCTGATACCTTCTTGAGAGACAGTGAGTAGAAAAAGCATCTCTCCTTTCTTCCAAATGGGTTTTTCCTCCTCCTGCCAAGGAATGTATTGGGATTTAGTGCCAGGAAAATTTGGCACCTCCTGTGTCCTAGTTTGTGCTACGCTGAAAAACTAATATAGAACAAGAGCATATGTTGTCATGCAGAATTGTTATTTAGCCATTCTGGCTGCTGGCTAATTCAAGGCAAGTAGTAGTTCATCTTTGGATGCAGCCTTTATGTGTGGTTTTCAAGTGTGCTGGAATGACATCTGACTTTTTAGTATAAGCTTTTCCTTGTCTCATTACTCTAAAGTTCACCCCTGCTCCCAGCAGAGTCTTTTAATTTTGGTGAGGGTGGTGGCTGGTTGTGCATCAGAGCCCAAACTGATATCATGCACAAGTTTACTCTGCTCATATGTGATATAAATATGTGAAAACTGGATGCAGCAATTGTGGTGTCTGATGGAAGCAGCACTCTGTTCCCTTTACTCACATGCCATGTCCTTTATCAGGGCTGCTGATGGACACTTGTTGGGAAAAGAAGTGCTAAGAACCTGTAGTTTCCCTGGCAAGTCTGCCCTAATATAAAGATATTTAGAATGTAAACAGAGGGAGGATGTGTATAACTAGTAGAAAGCAGTTATCCAAGGATATTCACAGATGGTGCCTTGCTCATGAGCCTTCTTGTTGCTCCAGGCTCCCGCCACTGCCCGTCCTTGTGGGCAGGCACCAATGGAGGTACAGTCTACGCCTTCTGTTTACGTGTTCCTCCAGCAGAGAGGAGGGTGGATGAACCTGTCAGGGCAGAGCAGGGTAAGTATGCCTTGTGGAAGCAAGGTCCTAATGGATCTGAGCTATCGCCAAGAGTTACATACAGAAGAGCAAGGTAGCTCGATTACTGCTGTTTATCAGTGAGAGTGGAGCTAAATGTAGCAGTATCTGAGCTAAGCAATGCTCACTGCAGCGACTGAACTGATGAAGAGTAAGTGAGCTCTGGCACTGCTTGACATGCCTTAGCCTCATTTCCTACTGACTTCAGAAATTTAAATTTTCGTCAGCTGTCATTGAAGTTTACCATCAAGCCTCAGTGCACATGTACCTTATTCTGACAGCTGGACCTGCTATCTTTATGTAATAATAGTTACTGTTTAACATGAACCTGTTCAGTCCAAATACCCTTTCAACTACTAAATCTTTTTAGGCAGGGTTTCTATAGCCACATTGTATAGGTCTCCAGCTCTGAGAGGATGTGAGTGAAGTTCTAACACAGTGTCTCTGACTAGACTCCTGTTTGGTTTTTCTGTTCATTTTCCTCCTTATCTTGATTGTCTAGCCAAAGAGATTCAGCTGATGCACAGGGCTCCTGTTGTGGGTATACTTGTCTTGGATGGACGCAGCACTCCCCTCCCAGAACCTCTAGAAGTAGCACATGACCTTTCTAAGAGTCCTGATATGCAAGGCAGCCATCAACTGTTGGTGGTGTCTGAAGAGCAATTTAAGGTAAGTATCACCCAGGAGGTGCATATGAACTGCGCATAAAATCTGCTAAAGCACTGAGCAGTGCTCAGTGGAAGGATAACTCTTGAGAGTGCTTATTCTTCTGGACCTGAATAACAAACCTGGGACGGCATTTCTGTTTGGTGCAGTTCATAAATCAGGTGTGTGCTGACAAATTGGGTATTCAGCATAGTGGTGCACATGCTGATCATAGAAATTTTATTCCTATATTACATTATACTCTTTGGACAAGTTTGCTTCTGCTTTTGGGAAAGAGCTTTTGCTGTGGTTGGTATGGAAGCAAGAATTGGTAGGCATTTCTATGAAGCAACTAAAAAACTTCTTGTTTTGCACGCTAACTAATTAGCATAAAAGAGAAGACTTGAAGTAGCTTGCTGTAGGCTGGCCCTGGCTTTTTAATGCAGAAGAGCACACAGTGTAAACCCTGTTCTCTTTCTGTAATAATTTGTAGCCAAATATGGAGGGGTTTTGAAAGAACCAGGGGAGTAATGCAGTTTGCAGCCTGAAGGGTAAAACTGCTTGATGTCAGAACAGAAACAGACTCTAATACTGTGGCCGATTACTTCTTGTCCCATGAGCAGGGAGCCAGGTTGACTCAGATTACAGCTCTGTGTATTCACTGCTAATGAAAACATTGTTAAAGGAGGGAGCAGCAGATGTCCTGGGGGGTGCGGCTCCTGCCATTGTGCAGGAAAGAGATGTCATTGTTTTGTTTCTATTGACAGGTATTCACATTACCCAAGGTTAGCTCCAAACTGAAGCTCAAGCTGACAGCCCTGGAAGGCTGTAGGGTACGAAAGGTGATGGTTGCTAACTTTGGCAGCTGCAAGACTGACGATTACAGCGAAAATGACCTGGCTGTCCTGACTAACCTGGGAGACATTCAGATCATCTCACTGCCCTTCCTCAAGTTACAGATCCGCTACCCTTGCATCCGCAAAGAGGATGTGAGCGGCATTGCATCCTGTGTCTTCACCAAATATGGCCAAGGTAAGGTGTGCTTCTCCCAAATCATCTACCTCTATTGTGTGTTTGAGACAATGGAAAAAGGATTATAGGGCTTAGTTTAGAACTGGCTGTGTATATATGTGAATATTATGTAAATATGTCCATTACATGTTTCTGGCCAGTACCAGTTGCCAACAGGTGCTGACACGTGAATTAGCAGCAGCAGAAGCGAGTTTATTCCATTACTGTTAATGAATACACTAGTTTTCAGATAACAGGTTGGATGTGCCCTATAGGTAGCTTCCATCTGGCCACCCTCCTCTTGTCTGGAGTCAAGAGAATGGCTCTCTAAGCAGCAGGCACTGTGGAAATGCCTGCATTGTGCTTCCTATACATGCCTGTGGCTCAACACTCAAATTGCAAAACTGGGATCCAACATCCTATGGCTGCTGAAGGTGGATCGCTGCTTTGTTGTTCAGTTTTTGCATCTTTCTATGCTGCTTTTCATAAGTGTCAGCAATGACAATACAGTTATCTCTCGGCATAATCTTAAATTGCCCAGTCTCTAGGCTAACCGGTCCTTGGGAAACTGGGGTAGTATCTTCCTCAGTGATTCTTCCTTGTTTAGACAGGAGGAAATGCAAACCCTTTCTGCCAAACATAGAGGATGCTTAGATCTGTTCTCTTTCAGATCACCTCTAGTTCTGGAACTGTATTCTTGGACTTGAGAATTGCTTATAAATTCCCAATCATCTGTAGGTTTCTATCTGATCTCACCATCGGAGTTTGAGAGGTTTTCCCTTTCTACCAAATGGTTAGTGGAGCCCCGGTGTGTTGTGGACATGCCAGAAGTTACAAGCAACAATCATGTGCACAACAAGTCTAGCGTGGAGAATGCTGTGAGAAAATCCAGGTAAAGTCTGTAAAACTCTTGCACACTGACAGTGTCTGAGTAGTGAGATCTACTCGACTGTTTCCAACAAAGTTTTGTATTTTGTAGGGAATGTCATCTTTCAAGGGAAAAAAAAAAAAAGACTTTGAAGTCTTTGTTAACAACATTCCTAGATGGTTTAGCATGAGGAAATGTAACCTTCTCCCTGATGGTTTTCCTACTTGCAGTGCGGTTGGTGGGACAAAGTAGTGAAGTACTGCAATTGGTATCCCTAAGCTAGAGTCATAAAATGTAAGCTCTGGCTTGCTTTACTTGCTCCTTAATGATGTGTCTGACTGACACCTGACTCATGCATACTTCAGGGGCTGTGTGTTACTGATGAGGCTGAACTGTTGCTCTGAAGGGAAAGCCGGTGTTCTTCCTTTCCTCTTGGAACATCAGCAAATAAAGTAGATCTGACACTCATGGAGATCCTATAGGAATTTTATTCCAAAAGTTTAGAAATGTTCTCTGGTGCCTGCAGACTTCTGCATCACTAACATGTGATGAAGCCCTTCCTACATTCTTGCTCAACAAGCCATTTAGTTAGCATGCACTGGAGCTTCTTGTAGCTGCCAAGAGTATACATGAATTCTGTGCACCCCTATGCCTCAGAGTCAGTGTTTGTTTTCTGCCCCCTTTCCTTTTCTAGGGGATCAGGAAGGAGTTCAGGTGACTATGGAGAAGACGGTAAGCAAAAAATAATTGTACTAAATGTAGCATGCTATATTTTGCTATTGCTACAGTTGATATTATCTACCTAAGAAAGGGGAAAGTAAGGAGGGGCATGAGGGAAGCAAAGTAAGTTCCATGTGGCAAGATTGCTTTGAAAGGACAGAACGTAGTTTGTGCTGGAAGGAAGAGGCTGTGGGAAGATAAGGTCTGAAATTACAGATGAGATCTTCTGTTAGCCAAACTAGTATTGCTGGAAAATACAATTCAGTATGTGAGAGGCTTTAAGGATTAGTTGTGAGGCATTCAATAGTCAAAAGGTACTTAACGGGGGGGGTCGGGGAATCCAGTTCTATTGTGGGTTTCCAAAACTGCACGTATTTCATGAAAAGGGGAAAATATTGTTAGGTTAAAGCTTTTTTCCTACTCTTTTTTAGAAAGGAAGTCTGGGAGGCTGATGGAACATGCCTTACTCAATGACGAAAGTGAGTGAGGTGAAATCTTGCTACTGACAGGGCAGGTGCCTTTCTGGGTGGGAAAAGAAGAAAGCTGCTGGGAATTTTGTGTTTCCAGTACTCAGTTCCAAGGGATCTGCAATTACACAAGACTGGTAGAAATACTGGGTTTTCATGAATCAGTAGAAGTGAGGAGTTGGACGGATAGTCATGCCCTCAGGCAGGGGTTGTTCCACATAGCTGCATTTGCTGCTGTGATAAGAGAAGGATCTTTACTTTCCAATAGGACTTGTGTAAAATGACAGCTGGAACAGACTGTTCCTTTGGGGCTCTGGTACACTGGGACTGGCAACATTTCCTCTGGCAAGTGACTGCTTCAGTCCTTCATGCCAGCCTGTTCAGTAAAAACCTAGTACTGTTGAAGAGGCAATGATATTATAAGGTCTGACCTCTGTGTTGTGGGAAGCAGGTTTTAAAGGCTGTTCACCGGGGAGGTGGAATGTGGCTAGGCTGCTGCCTGAAAGCAGATCTCCATTGGTTTGGCTCACTGCTTTAACCCTCTGCTTTCCAGAAGTCCTGAAGGAGATCCAGAGTACTCTTGAAGGGGGCAGAGGGTGAGTATCGACCAACTTCTATTCCTAATGGGTGGGGCTGGCAAGGGAGGGCATTTCTAGCTGAAAGCAGGGGGATGCCCAACGTGATGGCAAGGAGCCTTGTGCTGGAATCTGGTCATGTATGTATCCCACAAACTATCGGAGGGAAAGAGTAAGAGAGAGGCAGGTGCTCTTTCACATGTTGTCCCTTGACGTTTTTTATGAGTAATGCTTTGTCTCTTTCTCTCCGAAAAGCAGGAGAGATCACATTCCCACATCCCAAAGGAACAGGACTCTGAGTATTCGCATACAGGTTTCTATTTGTGTCAACCCATACTGATCTAAGGGCAGGCCACATGGGCTTAGTTGGTCGAGGATGGGACTCTGGAGTTTTAATCCTGGCTTGACACTGTCACTTGGACGTGTTCAGTATCTCTGCTCCCATTCTGTCTATACAATAGAGCTAAGCTACCACCATGGGTGCGGGGCTTTATCTTGTCTCCCTAGAATACTGATGTTCACGTGACAGGGGCTACGGAAGTGTAGACAAAGGACTACTGTTTGCAACGGATGCAGGAAGCTTGGTGGGATTGGTAACTGCTGGTGTGTAAGGATAATTGACTGCCTGATACGCTCTGCTCTGCGCGCTTCCTCTGGACACTACCTAATCCTGGTCTTCTGTCAGCAGCTGGGAGTGGATGGGATGATACCGCATTGCAATAATGAATATTTTCTTGTGTCATTGCAGGAGCTATGCAGAAAGAAATTTGGCAAGAAGTCCATTAGGACATGGACTAAGTAACGGAGGAGGTAGGTGAGGCTAAGGATATTTCAGGCCCAGTGAAGTAGCCAAAGGAAGCAGAAAGTAGAATGAAGTTTGTTTATAAAATTTAGCTTATTTAAATGCTTTGTGATAGTGCAGAACTCTGGTCTGAATTTTCAGGGTGGGAATCTGCTGGCTGTGTGATGTACTAGCACTGTTCAGCACCTTGTGCCACATGAGTAAATATGCTGCATCAGTTTTAAAGGAAGAAATAAAAATCCTTTGAAGGCTCCTGCCTGACTCTTAACCTTACCATAAAGCAAGCTGGAGAGGTAGCCAGAGCTCATAGCAATAATCTGTTGAGTATATCAACTCATTAGCTCTCGTTAGCTTTCAACTTCTGTTTTCTAAAATGGCTTTTACCTTCTTTTATCCCAAAGCAGATTGACCAGAATTCATCACTGACTTTCTCGCATTGGATTGAGTGCCATAACACTACTGATTGGGCAAACCGTCCCTGGGGAGAGGGCACCACTGCTCCCTGCCTCACAGGCTAGCGAGCTGCAACTTGCATGCATATGCATGCCTGCCTCTGCCTCCCCTTTTAGTGCCTCATTAGAGACATCTCCTCTTGGAGCCTGCCTTGCATTAGGACAGAAGTGGATCACCAGGTCTGATGCACCACAAGCCTCTGAGTACATCTAACTTTTAAATGTTTGCACATTTCTCTTTTCTACTGGGCTGGGTTTTAAATTATAAATGTTACTGCCTTGGTGCAGGATTTTAATAAACGCACACTGTTACCTCTGACTGGTTTAAAATTATTTTTTGTACAATTTTTTAAAATCGTATGGGTATTTCAGTTTTAACGGAAATATTTTAGAAATTTACTTTTAAAAAAAATAATATATGCTAGATTCATGTGACTGCTGTATGTGGTATCTGAATGAGTAATTTTGGTTGTTGTTTGTTATGGTACTGTTAACTGGCTTTATGGATTTGGGTAGAATCTATTTTTGTAGCCGTTCAAATCAGAGGGAAACTAATTGAACTTGATTTCTGTTTCAACACTACATTGCTCTTTTTTGGAAATAAAACTCTGAATTCCCTTTTGTGATCCTTGTCTGCTCTCATATCTATTCTTTCCATCAGCAGCTTCTTTCACATTGGCAACAGGCTCATGCCCACTTACCCTTTGAAGAAGGTGAAGCTGTCCTGCTCTGAGCTGTAGAGGCAAAGAGCACTCCTGGAGATTAAGTGGCCTCATTAAGCAAGGTGGTGGTTTAAAGAGACACTTGGCAAGCAAGTTGATTGTATCACTGTCCTGCAATTCATACATCATGTTGCCAGAAAAGGGCACTGCTTCAGATTATAGTCCCCGGAAGGTCATCTACTAGCTTGTCCTGAAATAACTTGGGTGATAATACACTGAAGGGAGAAACAGTTGATCTGGCAATGCTGCTGTACTAGTCAGCCAATGGATTTTGAATTGAAACTGGTGAAACTCTGCATAGAGCAGTTTGTTACTCTTTAAACTTTTTGGTTCCTTTGTCCCTGACTTAACACTACTTTTTTCTTTTCCAGCTAAGAAAAAGAACAGAGTATTCTCCTATTTCTCTCCTGTAACTTGCTTGCAGCACTATGAGAGTCAGTGAGAAAGAACTAAATCCTCCCAGACTGGGTGCTGAGCTGTCATCCTTGGCATGCTTTGGAAACCTCTCCTTGGAAGCCCTCTTGTTTCAGGCTCTGTTTTTGTCTTCCTGAGCAAGGCAGAGGGATCCTTTATTTCTTAGAGTACTAGGGTAGCACTTTCTATTCTGCAGGAGAATATGGTTGCAGAGTTGCTGTTGCTCAGGTGATGTTTCAGGCACCCTTCCTTCTAGAAGTATTAGTATCTCTTCTGAGACCTAATTTACTGCTAATGAGGTTTTAGAGAGCCTTCTCTCCTACTCAGCGTGGTCTGACAAACTAGTTTCCATTTCCTTAGTTCTACTAGCTTCATTATTTCCTTGTTTCTATTGCTGCAGGATTGAGGCTAACAGAAAGGTGGCCTGCTGTTTTCCACCTCTTGTGCCAGGCACTGATGCTGCAAATTTACAAGAAGTTATGGTTTAATCAGCAGCTTCTGAGCTGGTGTGATCCTGTGCCTGCGCATCATCCTGGCACATGGGCTGATTCTAATGCCTTTTCTGAGTATTTCATTTGCTGGCAGGCTTGGGGTAAGTGACACGGCAGTCCTGCTCAGAAAGGGCAAAAGCAGTTTATGACTTCTCCCCATTTTCACCCACATAACCTGAAAAATCCAAAAGGTCCACTGAAAGAGTTGGACAAGTCACAAAAATGCTATCATAATTTGTACACCTTAAAGTGAATTTAGATTTAAAAACAAAACAAAAAACCTTCATCCAGGCTTCTTGTTATTTTCCTGAAAGCATAAGGCAGATTATTAATGGGATTGAGTAGTTTAGGATGTGTGCTGATACATGGCAGATTTTTCCTGGCAATGCTTATTTGAAACCTACAGCTGAAGGATTCACTGGAGTAAGCTGCTTGGCTTATTGTTGTGAGCAAAAGTATTAAGAATCCTTTTAGAGCTGCCATGCCTAAAATACCAGAGAAATAGCAAAGGGGCAAAGCAGGGGAAGACTGGAACTCGTGTTGTGCTTTCAATTATATTCTGAGCTGAGCAGGAGAGGATGGAAAGGCTCATGACATTCAGAATTAGGGTGTATTTTTTGTGCTGTCAGAAAACCACTAGCAAGTAAAATCAGTGATGGGGTGAGGTGTTTGTGAGGGATGGAGTCTTCAATGAATGTCTGTAAGGAGCTTTTGAATGTAATGGGAAAAATCCCTCTGCATCTCTCCCTTTCAGGAATTGCCTTCTGAGCCTTGCCGTTACCCTTAGTTTGCCTGTCAGCTGACAGTAACAATAATAGCCTGTTTCTGATCAGAGGATTCAGCTGCTGCCAAGCTCCTTGAGTTTTGTGCCTACCTCTACTTTTCACTTGAACTCCCCTTGTCTGGGATCTCATAGAAGCTTGCTGTCTCCAAGAGCTAATGCTTAATGCTTGGAAGCACTCTGAGGGCTTATTGGCCCTTATTAACATTATTGCCAGTCAGGCTTTGGCAGTGCTCTCCCCTTCTCCTGCTTTATGCAGTCTCGTTGGGGTCTGGCACCATAAAGTGCCCCTTCACTGCAGGAGCTGAGCTGCTGTTAACGCTGGCTGCCAGTGCTTGAAAAAATCCTGTCTTACAGCTATGCTGGCAGCATGTTCCCTAACCCTTGCAGACCTGTTTCTCTGCAGAGGGGGAAAGGCTTGGATCACAACTAAAGAACAGCCCAAATTTTCCACGTCTGAATACACATACTGGGTACCTAATATGGGACACTGTTTTATAATGGCCTGAGTTTTAGGTCAAATGATTTCTTGTAATGTGAGCTCTTTTATAGGGTTGTATATTTGGTGCCAAAATTCTCTAGTCCTAGAAAAGCTTGGCCTGGGGCTCTGTGGTTTGGTGTTTGGTGCTTTTTTTTCCCCAGTAGTAATGCAAGCTCTCCTCATATGTTTAGCAACTGAATATTTGCTGAATTTGTCTAACAATTCTATTAGAAGAACATAATGTTGGAAGGAAAAGTACATTTCATCTTAGTCATAAGGCCTGAGGCATGTCTGGGTAGTGAGAGAATGAGAATTTTTTACAGCTTAATTGGTCTGTTTCTTAGAATATGGTTTGTATCTATTGCAGCTAGAATAAATGCATGCCTGGACTGTAGTCCTAAATTAAGCCTGTAAAGCATGTCACTGCCTATGTGGCCTCATGAATTGGGATGTCTTTAATAAGAGCAGGATTGGGATCTGGTGTTGAATTAGCATGGCTGAAGAATGAGACAGACTTTAGTGGAAGTTTTCTTCAGTCCTTGCTAAGCCACATTATTTGACTTAGTGATCTCTCTCAAGCAAAGGCCAAGGTTGTGTTGCAACTGTAGCTGATTCCCTGAGGTAAGCCAGGTGGAGAAGACAAATTCCTTCAGTAGTTGCCACAAGCCCTTGGTCACAGAAAACTCAATGCCTTCACTAACAGCTGCAAGCCCCAAGTGCTTGGATTATTTCCATGAAGCACATCAACATCTTCCTCCGACATGATGGTGACTGGGAGTTTGACAAGCTTTCCAGAGTAGGAGCAGCTTACAAGAGGACCAGCAAAACCCTATGTGAAAAGGCTGCTGTAGCAGTAGAATGGCCCTTGAGGTCATCCTGCTGTTGATTAATTTGTTGGAACTGTTGCTTGGGTAGAAATGGTCCCTCTCAAGCAGAGCCCCTTGCCAAATGCATCTGAGTAGTGGTTTCTGGTCGAGGAAGGGCCTTTTCTTTGTGCTGCGCCTGCGGAGATGGGTAGACTGAGGTGGCCTGGCTTTCTCTGGTGGCAGTTGCAAGCTCTGCAATGATAATAGTAAATGGTTGCAGGGAAAGGGGATTGTTTTCTCCAGTTAACTGGTTTATGCTTTAGTTAGTCTTCCCCATGGCATGGGAAGTAAACAATTGAAGTAAATCCTCTTCTCAGTGCGAGTGGTCATGTTCCACTGACTGGCTGTGTGTAGCTGCAAGGCTGCATAGGCTTTCGTATCAGGAAAGAGGGCTGAGGCCACAGCTGGGTGTCAGCAGAGAGGGCTGAGTTTCTTCCCTTCTTGGCTGGGTGCTCCACAGCCTCCTCAGAGGTGTCTTCGTTACTTTTTATGCTTCCTGTCACTACAACCTCTGTTCAGAGACACGATTCCAGAGCGGGAGGGCTGAACCTGCCCTCTCACAGCTGTTGACAGGGTCTCAGCCCTGTCCTGCTGCTTCACCTCCGAGCCGTGACAGCCATGAAGTAAGGGGTCTGGCGGTGCTTAGGGAAAATGCTCTGCCTTGAGTGCTGCCCACCCTGCTCCCTGTCACTCTCCCCGGTGGCTCTGCCCTCACCTCAGAGCGGGACATGGCACCTTTTCCCACCCTTTCACCTCACCATGGCAGAGGGCACTGCCCGCCATGGCTGCTCCTGTCAGGCGGCTCAGCGGAAGGCCGTGGATGTGCCCTTAGGACAGCTTTGCCGTGCATGCAAGCCCTGGCACAGCCATCTCTCTAGAGGTATACCACTAAAAAGTTTCTCTTTTGTGCTAATGGTGGAGCAAGGGTTATGGGAGTCCAGGGCAGTCCCAGGAAGCACCTTTGTTCCTTAGAAATATGCTGAAGTGTCCTGGGTGAGGTCCAGATGCTGTTCATGGCTGCCACCACTGAATGCCTTCTGAGCATGGCGTAAATGCATAACAATACCTCACCTTCCTGGTACTTTACCCTCTTGTTCATCCCCTGCTCAGCAGAGGGTCAGCAATGCTGTTCCTTATACTGCCTTTGCAGCAGCCTCTGCTTTTGCTGCCTAAAATAGGACTGTGAAAGCAACAAAGGTGGGAGATGGGAAATTCAAGTGAGCGGTCTCTTCCACCACCAACTCTGAGCAGAATAGGAGACCACCCCGGTGCTGGGGGAAGTCATACCCTGAAAGGTCAGTCAGCTTTGCCAGGGACTCCAGAGGGACTGATTTTCTTGTAATGAAACGTTATGTAAACAAACTTCTCATTTTCCTCTTGCATCTCATGAAGATGTGCTTTTTATAAATGTTGACTGAACGATGGAGGTGGCAGGAGGAGGGTTGTGGGGAACACAACAAAGACAGGAGAGCTAAAAGGCTCCTTGCACTTGTGGCCTGTTTCAGTAGACAGGAAAGTAGCTGAAAAGGTACTTTGGTGTGTGGCTGTTACCACTGCACACCTCTTCCCCAGCTAAATGCGTAGAAACTGCTGCTCTCCAGCTCTTCGTGACAGCTTTTGTGTCCAGAGCTAAGTTGTATTTTAAAATGGCTTTTTGGTGAGGGAGCTCTTTTTAAGATGGATGGTCCTGAACACATACTGACAGCAGTCAGGGAGAGTCACCCTAGGTAGGAAGGACCTGTATCTCCATGGGCAGAGCCCAGCCTGTCACTGACTCTTCCCCCTTCAAAAGATACAGATCTCTTCTTCCTGTATGCTCCTGTGGCAAATGAGTCTGTATGTTATGCGCTTATTCCTAAAGAGACTCTGAATGTTGTTTGTTTGTTTAAAGTCAATCTCCTGTTCTCTGCTTATGCTTAGGGCAGGGACTTCAAAAAATGAAGCTTGGATTCTGATCACACTCTCCTTCCTTAAAGGGAACTTAGCTTTATCAGATTGCTGTGCCTGAGCCCTTGAAAAACAGGCTGAGCTCTTAAAAACCAAATCTGCTACACAAGGACATCTCTGAGCTGCTGAAACCACCCCAAAGTCAGATGTTACAGCTCAAGTCCTGATGGAGGTAATAGTCCAAGAAAGCAGAGAATATGCAGGTTCAAGTAAAGGCTTAAGTGTTATTTTAGGAGAACCTGGTAGCTTAGGTGGTATATTGAGTTGAAAGCGGTTTAAGCTATTGCTGAGGGAGCTTTATTCCAAACTGCAAAGTCTGAAGATTATTGGATTTGGAAGAGTGTCTGTCCTGTTAGCCACACTTGAATTTGGAGGAGGTATTCTTAAAGGATGCGATTGTTCTACAATTACATTCTCCTGTCTTTATTCTGACACAGATAAGAGCAGATGAAATGCAGGCTTGTGACCAAAGGCGGTATGATAGCTCTTAATTGGTTTGATAGCCTGCGATATTGTCACTGCTGTGATAGTTTGCTCACAGTTCAGACCTGATGATATTTGCCTGTACTTTCATTATAGGAAGACATTTTGAATGCCAATGAACAGTAATGAGGACTTCAAAAAATCCATCTCAAGGAAATTCAGTTCTGTCAAGTTAAGCCCATGAGGCACAGTTTCTGGAAATAATAAAACTTAAGCACTAAATGGTAGTCACCTACTATGGAATTAACCTTTAAAAAAGACTGGTTTAATTTTATACTTAGTTGACTTGCTGGAGACTCCACATGGACCCCTGCAGTTGGCAGTGCCTCAGTCCTAAAGGCTCAGGAAGCACAGAAAGAAGCCTTTACTGAAAGCAATCTGAGAGTCCAGGCACTATGACTTCTGTTGTGCAACATTCAGGGTCCATCCTTAAAAAGGCTTGTTTTGACTATGGTAAGTGGGACATAAGAATTTCAAAGTGAAATAATTTTTGAAGTGCACTGTGCTTTCAAAGACTAATCTTGGGTTGGATGGAAACCACTCCTACTCTGTTTCAACTGTTTAATGATGTTGCATAGGCAGATTCCTCCCTACTGTTCTCTGTGCCCCTTCAACTGTTACTTAGAGGTTTGTTTGTTAAACCATTAGAAAACCCTGCTTGAAGGTAAGATCTTCATCTAGTAATTTTTTTTAGTGCACAAGAAAAATGCTAATTTCTCAGTAGCTCACATCACAGCCATGAATGAATGTATCAGAGCTCCATGTGCCTCATTAGTTAGTAACATGGGAGGCAGGTGCCATTAACACTGGTAGATTTTCTTGGACAAGAAGCAACAGAGAGTAGCTGTGATCTTGTTTCATAAGACTGAATGGACTTGGTTCAGCAGGTTAATTTGCTCACTGATGTGCTTGTATTAGGACTGCTTATGCACAGAAAGGCAACTTTCCATTAGAATGTATACTGCGTGGAAGTGACTCAAATTCTATAAACCATTTCCTTGTTAAAATGATATCTGTTGAGAGGTATTTATTACTTATGAGGATATCTCCTGTACATAGGAAGAGATGAGACCTCTCATAAAATGAATAGGGATCTATCTTCAGTAGATTAAGGAAATTAAATATCTGCAGTGGAATAGAGCATGAGACACGTTCATATTACAACAGATAGTAGCTGTGATCTTGTTTCATAAGACTGAATGGACTTGGTTCAGCAGGTTAATTTGCTCACTGATGTGCTTGTATTAGGACTGCTTATGCACAGAAAGGCAACTTTCCATTAGAATGTATACTGCGTGGAAGTGACTCAAATTCTATAAACCATTTCCTTGTTAAAATGATATCTGTTGAGAGGTATTTATTACTTATGAGGATATCTCCTGTACATAGGAAGAGATGAGACCTCTCATAAAATGAATAGGGATCTATCTTCAGTAGATTAAGGAAATTAAATATCTGCAGTGGAATAGAGCATGAGACACTTGTTCATATTAACAATGCCTGTTCAAGACAGGCATTGTTCATATTAAATGAGAGAATATGTTCATTATCCTATAAAATAAATGGCAAGTTTTGGAGGCTAATCCCCTTGAAAAGAGTCTGAGTGTGTCTTCTAATGTCTGGCTAGGCAAACCACTCCGAGTGTGCCCCAGATCTTTGGTAATAAAGCATAATAAGAGTGCCTGTGCTTGTAAAACTGTAGAGACAATATAACGGGGCACAAAAAGCATGAGTGGCCCAATATCACACTAAAGTTTCTGTTGTTCCACTATAGGATAATCTGCTTTTGACAGAGCATCTGTCAAAGTTTCAAAACCAAACCTTCTTCTAGGTACTCTAACCTCCCTGTACTCTCTTCCTCATTCCCTCCCAGAGCTTAGGAACCCTAAGAGAGTTTCACATCTGTGGTGTCACTGCTAAGAGCTGTTCTGCCCTCCTGTGTCACTTGTTCCTGCTCCCTTTCATCTCCTAGTACATATTTGTGCTTTTCAATTTTATTTTTAACTATGTTAAAATTTTGCTGAATCAATCAACTGAACCAATGCCTTATGATCTTGCCTTATGATCTGGAGTAAGGGAATAACCAGCAAGAGCAGTTGCAGGCAAGCAGGCCCACTCATTTAAGAGGAAGCTCACCATTAGATCAACTTACCTGTAAGGTCAAATCGCACCAAGGTGACCACCAGAACTGGTGCAAAGGAAACAGCTGAGGAATATAGAAGACACTGGAAGGAAGGACTGGCCCCTTTCAGATGGCAGTCATAAAGTCAGTTTAGCTGTAATATGAAACCTCACCCCTAGCTGCATGATTCCTTCTACCTTTATCTGTGTAAGCTTATTAGCATCTGCTGGGGATTTTCAAATACCTGGGTGTAATAATTTCAGTCTGGACAATCTAACTTTCCACTTTGATCCTTTGATTTATACTTCAGGGGCTATGATGCTTTCTGCAGAGAAGTCATTTCTCACGGGAGAACAGGCCCTGTGGGCAGCCACACGCCAGGGCTGTAGCCCACACAATTGGAAAGTCTCTTGCATTCATGTACAATTGGTTTGAAAACCAGTTCAAATCCAGGGGATTTCACTGACTCACATGAGTTCTGTATCAAACCCCACAGTTCCCAGTTATGCAAAAAAGGAGAAGGGGAACAAGGACTGCTCCTTATTTGAGGCCACCCTGGCACCTCAGTGTGCCCAGTAAAAAGAAAGTATGATGGAAGCACAAAGATCACATCCTCTTTATACTCTAGCTAGCACAGGACACAACAGCATTGAAAATGCAGTAGAATGACACATGGGCCCGTTTGCTGGTTTCTAGTCATGCCAGAGTTCCTGCTGTTGTCATTACTCTGTTCACTGTTGTTACCTGCTCTGGTTACCAAACCAGCAAGATTAAAGTTAGTACAGGCTTGCCTGGCCTTGCATCTTCAGTTTGCTCTTTTTAGACACTATACAGAGGTAGATCAGAGGATTAAAAGGAAGAAGCCTGAGCTGTCTCTTAGCATAGTGCAGAGTCTTTTGGCTCAGACCCAGATGAAGTCCATCCCTCCAGTAGGGTGTGATACCATCTGTACTGTGTGTTGGCCTGTCGTTTTGGCTGACCTCTAGGTAGAGGCCATGGGATGCTGGCTTCCAGTGTAGCAGGATCATCCAGCCTCATTGAATGGCAGACAATTGGGCAACAAAGTGCTCCTGAAATACTGAAGGAGGCTGTTTTCAAATGTATGTAACTTACTTGTTTTGGTTTCTTCTTGCAGTCGTGAATACTTTATTTGGCTTCCTCAGGTTATTGCTGGGGAAGAGGACCTTGGAGACCTTCTAGCTCATCTTAAAATAGCTGGAAGAAGGGAGCAGAGGCCTTACCAGTTTGAAGCAGTGGGAGGCCAGGAATTCTTTCTCAATAGCCTGGGGTACAGGCTCAAGGAAGAATGTTTTCTGTCAATATGAGGCAGCATGTGATATGGAAGGAACAGTGTAAATATTTTATATTAATGCAATGTGACCTGGGGGGGGGGAACCAACCACAAAAAAGAGTAAGATATTTTTAAACCAGGCTTTATTTGCTGCAAGGTCCTGACTGGATTGTCAATTCTACTTGCTATAGAATGAAACCAAGAGGAGACCCTATTTATACATTTATCAAGTTTCATCTTAAAAATAGTTAGGAACAGCATTGACCAGCCCCCTTACCCAAACTACTAACAAACAAACAAGGTTGTTGTGAATTTACGCAAAGTGTCATTTCTCTGATCAATCATGACCAGTTTCTACTCTTTTATTCATGTGATTTAGCCATTTTTTTAAATTGAGTTACCTTTTTAGCTCTCTTTTCTGTAATGGCATCAATGCTTTTATTTTATGTAGTTGACTTAAGAAGAATTTGCAGTGGAAAGGTGGGTCTGATGTGTTATCACTCTCTAATAACATTTTAAAATAATAGTGGCTGAATACTAGCTGAAAAGACCTGATATTTTGCATAAATGAAGGAATCTTTAGGAAACTGGCGAGCCTTGTACTTTCTCAAGGTATGTAGCCTCTTTTTTAAAGCCTTCTGTTCCTTCCATCTGCTGCTGGATTCCCCAGTCAAAGCTGTTTCTCTAAGGTAAAAGAGCTTTTAAGTCGGAGGAGCTGGCCAGCTGGAAATTCCTCTTGGTACTGGTATCCCAGGGTAGCACATAGCCGGCAAAGACAGTATACGTCCCAGCTCCCTACCACACCCAGCACTGCCTTCCCAACTCTGTGTGTCTAGACAGAAATGGGCAGAGAAGAGCAGTGAAATTGGGAAGGTGCAAACAACTTTAGTTTGAAAGATGACTTAATTGTCATCACATGTACCAAATGTTGAGGGTGCTGCGCATGAGGACAAGTTGCATCAGTATTCATACTCTTGTCTGAAGTGAATCTGTCTTTTTATTGAAGCAATTACTTGGGCAAATCTACGTGGTATATCAGTGGTTGAGGTGGGCATTGAAGCCAAGTCTCGGGCCACAAACTCCACTGTCCCATCTGCTTGGTGATCTGGAGCTGAAATCTGGAAATGTTTCATCTTTCTTGTTGCTTACCTCCCTCTCCCTTAAAAAGATATGAACAAACTGCCAGCATCTTGCTAGGAGAACTTTAAAAGGCAAACAAATGCAGTGTTTAGTCTGTGCAGAGAATTCAGGTTAGAGGTGCTGAGGCAGACAGGCTTGAGACTGAGTGAAGGTGGAGAAGGGAATATTTACAGACTCAATTTAGCCTCTCTCATCTCAGCGTAGCTCAAAGCAGACAGTAGTTGATAAGAAAGTGAACATGATCAGTACCTTCATCTTGGCCATCCTCCTCAGGCAAAACCCAATCATGCCATCTGAGACTTCTGACAAATCAAAGAAACAGAGAGCTCCAGTTCTGCCTTGGGTATACAGAGCCTTGAAGAGGCTCCAGCTGATAACGACACAGAATTTGTTAGAGCCACTTCCTCCTCAGGAACTGTGAAGAGTTGGATTTTTCAGAGAAGTTTCTCCTCCCTGCCATGCACACATTAGAAGTTTAGAGCTAAGAGCCCCAGGGCTTTTTTTCAAGATTGGATAAGGAATTCGTGATCCAGATGACATCAGTCATTCTGGGCTTTACAAAAGGGATCTCTCTTCTCTGCAGAGAGGGATAGAGAGTTATTTATAAATAATGAATAAAAGAGCACGATGAAATAGTTAACTAATCTGTTGCTCTACAGCCTCATTCTTATGAGCTAAGAGAAGAGGACCATCCAGTGACAGAAAGCTTAGGTAAAATGTGTTTCTTAAGTTCTCCAGCTCAGCACCCAGTTTTTACCTTTGCTTCTTAGTGGAGGAACCCTCAAAGTAAAGTACATAACAGCCAGAGGGTTCTTGGAAGGAGATAGGAAAACAGGCCCCACCCAAACTAATGCTGCTAAGCATCTAATATCTTATCTTAACAGCACTCGTCACATTTTATGTAGGGGTCACTTGTTCTGGTTGCTGGCCACACCTGAGCTTATCTTGTTTAATCTCCAACTCTTCTGGAAAGCCTTTTTGGGAGGGGATAGAAGGGGACTTTGCCTTAAAGAACCAGGGTCATCCTCAGAGTAGTTAAATCCTGCACTAACCAGGCTGTCACTTTGCAACCTGGTGAGTGCAGAGGGAGACTGCGTGTACAGACGACTGTGTTCATTTGTGCTTGCTCTGTTACCTGCTTTCTTGAGAAAAACCTAGGAAGGAGAAAACCATCACTGAATTAGACAGCAACATTGCATGGACATAATCACCTGCTGTGAGTAACCTTGATCTGTCTGCAAAAGCTTTGTTTAAAGAGGAGCATGGCTATATTTGGAAATTCAAGTTGAAAGGAGATTTAGTCATTCTGCTTGATTTGGACTGAGATTTAGGCATAATGAGGACAAAAATGTTGCCAGTTTTGCTGTCTTTTCGGTGCTGAGCTGGAAACTACTTTCTTGTTGTCAGCAGAGAGCTTGGTATTGGCAAGGAGAAGAGGGCAGAGGCTGAGCTATCCATGCTTGGCTCCCTGAAATAAAACTCCAGGGATGCAAAAGAAAGAAGCCTATGATTTAATCCTTTTCACTAGCCTAAGCTCTTATTTAGGTAGTATTCGCTGTGTCTTGTCTGGTAGCCTCTTGGATTGTAGCGGACATGTTTTGGTATTGGAATAGACCTCTCCTTTTCAGTCTTTCTTTGGAAATATACCTAGTCATACCATGTCTGAGCTTGGCTCTTGCCTAGGTGAAATCCCACCTCTTCTCTTATCCAAAACTCCGCCAACCAGCTGGTGATATTGCTTGATGAAAAGTTCAAAGGTGCCATGAGAAAGCTTGAATTATTGATGCCGCTTTCCTTCCATATGCCTATAATCATCTGCTGTTTAGGCACAACCCAGCCAGAATTGATGTTAGACTCCACAGCTGGGCAGGCTTGCAAGGACGCTGGAACAGACTCTAGGCTGCATGGAAACAAGGTACAGGAGAGTGAATATGTTACCGTATACATGAATATGACCTATGGTATACAGTACTGAGAAGCTTGCTGGAATCAGGACGGATGACATAGGTACGTTGAAAAAGTTACTGTGCAGAGTGATGAAGAAGGAGTGTGAGCAGTTTGTACAGGTGAATGAAAACAGAATCTGTTAAGAATTAAGTTCCAAGCATTTCCCTTTAAGATTAATGATTGTACTTTCCTCTGTATGAGTTGGGAGAAACCACTGTGTTTAGGGAAGATGAGACTCGCTTCTCCACTGGTCTTAAAATAACAGCATGAGCTATGCGCTCTTCTTTTTGTCTGTAGGTTCATGCTGCGTTTCTTAATAGCATTGAGGTTCTTCTTTCTCCGTTGTAAAGTATTCTTATTTCTTCTAAAAAGGAAGAACAAAAATGAACTTTTATTTTTCCTGTAGTGATTTAGATGAAGTTGGTATAGTGAGGGGAGTTTAAAAACTGATGAGGAGGATCTTTCATCTCCTCCAGTGTATCCAGGAGGCAGATGGTCCAGGGCAGTTAATCAAAGCAGGTCTGATGTCAAAGGAATTGTTTATATAAGCAGTGATTCATCTTACCATTCCCAGTAATAACAGTGGTGTTACAAAACAATCTGCTCTAAAACCCTGTCTCAGAAGAATTGTGAACTCTAGGTTTTCACGCTCTAACCCAGATTTCAGTGTCTGGGGTCCTACCTTTACAGTGAGTCAAACCAAAGTCCTGTGTCTAAGCTCCCTACAAATTTGGGCAGTGTTCCTGATCTTCCTCATCATCCAAGTATTGCAGCATTTTTGTTTTGCGGAAGGCTTTAGCTTTCCAGACACACAACTATCTAGCAGTAGCGCATAAAAGCAGACTTTTAAATTTATTTTTTTTTTCTACTGCATTTGGCATTGTAGAGAAGCAGTATCAACTTTAAGACTCCAAGAGGATAGAATATTAACAACTATTCTGTACTGAGGATTTAGGGTCTAATTCAGCTACCATTAATCTCAGTAACAGAACTCGTTGCAGGATTTAGAGAGCTAGGCCACTAGTATTGGTGCATTAAGTGGGGAGGGAGGGCTGAAATAGGGTGACCAGACACCTACATATTATAGAGAGTAATGTTTAGAGAGGGATAAAAAAAGAGGATTTGATGTTAAGAGATGAACTCTATACTATGCAACATACTTGTCTAAGATGTTTTGAATAGTGCCAACTCTAAACCAGAGTAAAAAAGCAAGTTTAGAGGAAACACTAAAGACACTGATTGTTGAGGAACCCTTAACTGTACCTAACAGTGCTTTGAGGGCAGCAGCTTTTTGCTCAGTGTCAGAGTTACAACTGGGGAAAAGGGAGATACTGTTTTTTCCGGTTGTGGAAGATTGTTCTGTCATGCAGAAGAGTACAAAATGGGTAGTACACACAAAAAACCCCATTTGCAATAAAACCATGTACTTTACATACACCTAGTGTGGTTTTTTTAGAGCATCAGCCTTCCTGGACTGTGTAAATCTCAAATGTGGCTTTGCTGCCCTCCTTGGGGTGATTGAGGTGAGGCAAACTTTGAATCACTGAGTTGTTCTTTACCAGTTTGTTCCCAGGGCACTGGAATGTATTTTTTTTAATGGCTTTTTTTTTTTTTCTTCAATAACTCGTAAGGATGCTTGGACAAGTTTTAGTCTGCAAGCAAGTCATAAAGTATTCTGGAGAGTGGATGGATTTCCATCCAGCAGAGTAGGCTGCCTTCTTGAGGTACTAAATGTTAAAAATTCTCATTCCTTGTCAGACTTTATAGTAGCTGCAAAGATTTAAAGCTTTATGCTGAATTGCAGTCTTGGCTGCGTACTCTTCCCCCATCCCCCGACCCTAGGGCAAGGAAAGGCCTGTGAATGGAAGCAAGTTTCACCAAACCTTGACCAGAACTCTTTTGGTCTTGTAGCGTGTGTACAATAACCAGCAAGGGTTTACTTTTCATTATGGGGAAGAAAACACTTGTACTATATAGTATAGCTAATCCTCCCAGCTCAATGCCATCTCTCAAGAATTCCCCACCCGCCCTTGTGTCTTTGCAGTCCTCGTTACTGTTGGGTATGGCTGTCAGAGCTTGTACACTGCAACCATGATCACTGAGATGCAGGGTTCAGAGCTGTGAGACGGGTAAATATGTTGCCAGCATCCCATCTGACTGAAGGCTTGCGGACACTGTATTTCAGCCTTTAAATAAATAAGTTAATGATTTGTGGAGTTATGATGATGGTAGGAATTAGTAACAAAATCTTTACTGCTAGGTCCTCTGTTACCTATTGAGAGAAATGGTAAGGCTGTGATGGGTGGAAGTTTCTCTTCTGCCTGTAGAGAATCTATGGAGTTGGCTGAAAAACAAAGAGAAAGAAGGAGCAAAGGGAGACGGGAGTTTAACAGAGAAAGAGGTGAGAGGACAAAATATATAATGGAATTTCCCTGTCCTGTGTGCTGGTTTGTTCCTTGCCCATCATTGGCTAATGTAATCTCTAAGGTAGTTACAAATGCCCCTAATAGGAGGCTTTTTACCTTTCTTCTTTGGAAAGATGTTGCAGATTGTTGGGTTTCCTTGCTATAAGATTTTTTTTCTTAGTCCCACTCTCCTCTTCCATTCACCTCCAAGTTCTCCTTTCTCTGGTCCATCGTTTCCTTTCAGTTATGTCCTTACTGTTTTCTGGTTTGGACCTTTGTCTTGAAGTATTTAGTGACTGGGGAATCAAAACCAGGCTCTGCCATTAGCACTTCATTCAGACAAATGGGTAGAAGTGGAATCTGGAGCCCAAGTGGTATTTTGGTCTGTCTGAAGCAGCAAGAGGTTGACTCATAAAATAAAGGTTCTTTATAACTGGAAAGGATAGAAGTGATATTTTCCAATGGGCTGAAAGGTCAGGACTAATCCTTTGGGCACTTTTACATCCTTTATTTCCTGCCTATGATTAGAGGAAAGAGAGAGAGATAAGCAATGCTGATTAACACTTAGAATACCGAACATTTCCTAGACTGTCAGCTAATAACAGTGTACTCAGGAGAAGTTGTGTGGAGATGCTTAGATAGTGGAGTAGTATTTGCTTTTGACTTCTTGCTCAGTTGAGCCAGATGCTGGAAGGCATTGAACACTTCTTCCTGGAACACACCATTCAAAACCAGCCCCATCATGCTAAAAGAAAAGATGGAGTCAGGCAATTCCACAGACATGCACCAGGTCTGTATTAAGAGTTTTCTTTGGCATACGAACGCCTGCCAGGATTTATGTTTTGCAGTACAGTTACGTATCAACAAAAATCCTGATGTAGAATCAATTATAATGATTTGAAAATCCTTTTGCTGTGGGCAACTAACATACACTATCCTAAAAAAAAAAAAAGCAATCTTCTATCAGTATTTTATGTCTTCAGAAGCAATTCTGAAATGTAGACTTATGCTACAAAGTTAATCCAGTTTCAACTGCCTTTTCCTACAGAGATTATCAGTTTACATGATTGGATTGTTATTGTTGTTGTCCACTCTATTATATTTCTTTTTCTACCACTTTATTTCTTCTCTCTTTTTCCCATTCTTCATTAATTCCCTTTTTTATTTAGCCTTCCCTCCAGTAAGATTTCAGGAGAGCTGTTCAGGGACAGACATTATTTGCTATAGAGCTGGTTTCCTCATAAATTTTGCTATTTGGGCTAAACTGTTTTCATGATAGGTCAAATCTTGAGTATGATCTGTTCATTAATGTCCTTCTCTTGCACTGCAGAAAATTTAAAAGGTTATCCCCTGGAAAATCAGATAGTATTTAACTGTAATTATGATATATATTTAAATTTACCAAGTACTTATTTGCTTGTTAAGAGACAAGTGCTCAAACAAAAGGGGGAAGAAGAATAAATAAACACAAAAAATGGGGCTTATATTTTTGCATCCTTTCTACTAATTATGTATCGGCTCAGTTTGTACAGATTCTAGTACTGCAGTACCAATTCAGCTTGTACAGTTTGAGTTAATTTTTTTTTTTTTTTTGGTTAACAATCAGTTGTGGTCTTTTCAGTTCTACTCAGCAATACAGCATCTACTCAGTATTGTGTATTTTCCACCTGCAAGCCAGCATTGTTCATATAGGTCCAGCTGTGATTCTGGATACCTAGGAAACTGAGTTAACTATTTACTGTTCATTCATTTGATGTAGATCATTAGGTGCATTCCTTTCTACTTCAGCACAAAGAAGGTTATTGGAGAAGCAAAAACCGAAATAAAATAATACTTCTTTCTTAAACTACAGTGTGGCCAAACCTTTGTCAACTGTGGAAAATCATGGACATTCGTTCAGTTGCCTGTATATGACTGGCCTCTGGCAAAAGTCCTAATAAAAGAAGAAAATAAGGACAATTCATGACAAAATAAAACAGAGATTAACCTGGAACAGGACAGTCAGTTTGGCACTCCTCAGCTGCACAGGTATGGTTCTGCAAACATTTGTTTGGTTCTATAGAAATGAGGTAAATTACTGCTTAGGAGGATCTGGCCTCTCTTTGTAGCTTATTTCACAGCAAAATGCACAATGTTGCCTTTCGTAGGTGAATTGAAATAAGCCCTCACACTGGAGAAATGCCTCCTTTCTGATCCAAGACTCGGCACAAAAAGGTTGGAAAAGAGAAAGTGTTGAATTGTGAGAAAAAGGCAAGCTCCCCAGGAGATTCAAAGATCCACTGTGGCAAGCAGGGGTGGGAAGGTAAGAGTAAAGGCCAGCTGAAGGGCAAAGAGTCATTGCCTGCACAAGATGACACCCTTGAAGAGGACTCCTTAAAAAGCCAGAGGCTGGTGAGGCTTCAGAGAAGCAAAGAAAATGGCCACAAAAAGTTATTCCTGGGGAAACGAGCTTACAAGAGAAATGATAAAAGAGAATCTGGTTTGGGGAGAAAACACGGAGAACAATTAGCGTCCAAGTTGGAGGGGAAAAAAGGAAAGGTCTGCAAGCAACAGGAAATGACATCAGGACGAGAAAGTGAGGACAGTAGCGATAAGGAGGAAAAGGCCACCACAAACAGCAAGAAAAAGAAGTGTGGAAAGCGTCCTTCTGTTAGTGAAAAAGTCACCGAGTCAGAGTCTGTAAAGTCAATTGCAGTGCAAAGTGTTGAAGGCTCTCTTCAGAAACATGACTCGCCACAGAAGGCACACAATGCCAGGCATAGGGAAAAGCACAATGAGAATCATGGCTTAAGGAAGCTTCTGAGCAGAAGTCAGGTTCTCAATCCCAAGGCAGTATGGCACAGGGAAAATGTGAGAGAACTGGGAAAAAGCAAGTTGGAAAACATACCAGGATTATTGTCACTGAAAGTGCAGAAGAAAATATCCTAGAAACCTCAGATAATTCCTGCTCTGACTCCAGCAATGAAAGCCCATAAAAAAGGTACAAAAGAGACTGTAGTGGACAGCACTGTGAGCAGTGAAGAAAAGAGCAGTTCTTCAGCGGAAGATGGCATCAGTGAGAAAGAAGCCATGCTCGAAGATCCTCCTGTGGCTGAAGGAAAAGGCTACAAGGAACTGCTTGATGAAAGCAATGAAGCATCTAATGAAACTGAAAGGGAGCAGGTGACCACAGATGGAAGGAATGAATCTGAGGATGAAGGCACTGACTTTGCAGGATTGGAGGCAGAGGAGAAAATGAAGAAGCAAGATGACATGCCAAGACAACCAAAATCTATTCTAGCTTAGAGCAGTGAAGAAGATTATGATGTAAGCATTTCAGGATTCCAACTTAAAAGTCTTAAGAACAAAGAAAATGGCAATAATAAAGTAGGCAAGGAAAATATACTAGAAAATAACAAAGTTCAAGATATGTCAAAAGATGCATATGATAATTTTGACAGCAATGGGCAGAACAGCACTGAAGAGGAGCATTGACAAAGGAGAAGAAAATGCAACAAAACAACCACTGCCTAATGCTGTGAAAGCAAAACTCCACGTTCGCCTTAGCAAAGTACTTCAAGGAACTGAACAGGAAGAGAAGGTGAATGATGAAGGCAGCGCAGTGGAAGATAGCCCTTTGCTCTCCAAGCAGCAGATGACATTGAAAGAGAAATCTGGGAGGTGTAAGATTGCAGAACAAGGTAAAATGGTAGGACACATACAGAGGGACAGTTCATCAGACTGCAGTAAGCAGGAGTTAGCAGCAATGATGCTTACAAAGAAATGCCCTTCTCAATCCCAAAGCCTTCTTAATCTGAAAAACAAACATAAAAATGCTGAGACCAAACTATTAACAGGCTGTAAACCAAATCCTGTCCAGATGGCTTTGGAAACCAATTCTGACCTGAAAAATGTTGAAAGCATCTGTTCAAAACCCACGACTCTAGAAACCCTCAGTACACAGAAAGAACCCAACATAGCTCAGAGTTTTGGAGAGGAAAGATTAAGTCTTTCAAATATTTCAAGCTGCTGCACTATTACAAAAAAAATTATCTGATAAGCAGCTCCTTGGCAAGAAGAAGAAAATTGGAGAAGTTATTGGAAAAGTTAAGGCCAGTTCAGGCCAGACTTTAGAGGAAAAAAAGAGAAAGCAGAAGAAGTGGTTGCAGAGGCACCTTCTGAAAAAGAAAATGTGCATGGTGGGAAAGGATCCAAGTACTTGCACACCCGTTCTGCTTTTAGAAAAAGTCACCAGCTGGCTTGGTCAAAAACCTGCCAAGAAAGCAAGCCTGAAAGCTCATCTTCTGAGCGTGACATGTGCAATTGGTATTTCAGGATGGCTTTTAAAGAAATTTGGGAAGAGGAAGAGGAGCAGCAAACCTTTTGGATTCAGAAGTAGAGTGGCAATCCAGATTGTAAGCACTGCTGGGTAGGTTGGTTGGTCTGGCAAAGCCTTCCCTGGTGCAGCCGGGCAGCTGGGGAGGGCTGAGTGGAGTGACAAAGAATCTTCTCCTCCATTAGTGGAGAGGAAAAGTGGTCCTAAAATGGCAGAGGAAGTGGGACACATTGATTTGCCTTCTGGTGATTCCCCTCTTCATGGAACCAGTTCCCTTCCATACTTAACGTAGCTTGGATGAGGAGAACAACAATGCTACTGATGCCAAGTTTGCTATAATATTCCCCAGAGTCCACAGCATGGTTAAGACAAAGAGCTCCTTATCCAGGGGCTCTGGGAATGGTTATTCCCTAGAGAAACTGAGATGTCTAACAGACAGAAAATCTGTGATGCCTGTACAACAGGGTTGCAGATTCAAATGTGACCTTCCCAGATCTTTGATGGATCAAAGCCCTCAGAGAAACAGTGAACAGGGCTTTCTTCATCAAGAAGAGGATCCAGTATGTACATCAGATTATTCCAGTGAGGTAGATGTCAAAGAGGGTTCAGGTGTCCTCCAGACTGCAGGGTCCATAGTCACACTTTGTGTTCACCGGTCTCAGCAGTAGGATCAGGGATGTGATCCTGCAGCATGGCTGAACTCCGAATTGCTGCTGCCACAACTAACCATTGAGAACCTAAGCAAATGGGCCATCTACAAGCACCCACATCTGGCCAACAGCCACATGAAGAAGGTCTGCAAGGATCAGTGGGAGGTAGAAGACATCACTGACAATATGCCAGAGATGGAATTCATGCAGAAACAGGTACAGGTATTGTCTCCAGTATTGGAATGAAGCTGAACTTCTCCTGATTTTCAGTAATGTATCTATGCATTTCAGGTGTACATGTGTGAAGACCATTGTGTCGAAGTAGAGAAGACTGAAGATCAAACCAGACTGGAGTATGGGCTGCCAGTGGTATTCTGCAGCTAATTCAAGGTCACAGGGGCTTGCTTGTTATCCTTCAAAGCTACTGTTGGCTCAACAACAGAAAGCACATTATAGATCCTTGGCTACCATGTGAGCAAATAGAATTAATTTGATGCATATCATAGCTGAGTAACTGATGCGCCGCAGTAAAGCTAAGTAAAAGACTGAATTGCACTGTTTAAGTTATGGACCTACACTGAATCCTGTGGGGAGGAGCACAGCTGCAGAGGGAACTCCTGACTGTTGTGTATAGCGTGTTCCCAAGCTCTGCTGCACAGAGGGTGCACATTGAATCTCTGCAGTCAGACACCAGAGAGAGCAGCTCATCCTAGTTAGCAGACTTTCTTACAGATGCATCCAGGGAACTCTACCTCTCCTGTTAAATGGTTCCCAGTCCTGAAATGGGTTCTAAAAAAACCAAATATACTTTATGGGTAGGGGAAACAAGGTTTAGAGGCTGATGTGACTTTTGTGCTGTTGCAGAAGGACAGAACTGGGAATTTGACATACCATTCTTGTTGCATGAAGTGGGTGGTAAGTCAGGAAGACTTGCAGGATGAGAGGCACATTTCTCTATTGTTTGCCTGCTGACACTGGCATCTGTGGCTTCAGCGACTCCTGTTGCCTTCAGCTATGGCAAACTCAGGCCCTACATCTTCAACAGCTTTTAAATCATGGGTTCACTGCTATTGTTGAAAGAGAAGCACCTAACACTGCTTCTCACACATGTCCTGCACCCTCTACCCTTGCCATCCTGTTGAGATAAACAACTGTAAAGGCTGTGTGCAAGGAGTTGTGATCACATGGAGATGGGCAGGCTGGACGTTCTGAGCTTTGGCTGCTCTATTCTCTGATGTGTTTAATCCTGGACATGTTGGAACCACGTGAAGGCAGTGAATAGTTTCAGATCCCAGCCTTCTACAAAATCCTTGGGAGGGCAGAAAGGTTAATATTAACACACGCAAGTGAAGCTTATGGCTGACAAGTCCTTTCCTCCGTTTGTACGGAAGCCTGTGAGAGCTCAGTTCTGCTGTGTCTGAAGAAGAGGTTCCATCACAATCTTATTTATGTATGGGTAGTGGTGGTGTGTTTTGTGGTGTGTTTTTTTTTTCCCTTCGGTGCTTATTCATTCTGAGCAATGAGTTTTAAGAGAAAACAATTTCTATCATTCCATCAAGCTTTAATAATGCACCAAGTAGCTCAAGAGCTCACTCATTACTGGGAAGAGTGGTAAGAAGGATACTCACACTGCTTTTGCTCAGAAAACGGGTAGCATGAAATATTTGTGGTAAAATCTGAAAGTCCCAGAGTTTCTCTTTAATTTTGGTATTTGTTGCCAACCCAGAGTATACTTGGGTTCAGTTTTAGCCTCAGCTGCTCCTAGTGGAACTCTCCTGTCTTAGCAAAGCAGTTCTGAGTAAAAATTGTGGATCTTAAGAAGAAACCTCAGAGTTTCTGCAAACATTTCACAGTGTTGCAGTCCAGAGCTAGTTCTGGATGGCTAATTGTTCTCTTTTTCATTGACTGGCTCCGGTGTTCAAACCTGTGCCTGTAATTTCATGTGAAGCTTGGAGAATAGACAGTGACCAGTGAAGATGACCACGGACCACTGAGTGCCCACTTATCCCAAAATATTAATGACAGAGCTTTGAAAATGACCATTGAAAAAGTGTGCTATGCCCTGAATAAGCTGGCAGTATAGTCAGAATAGACAGTATTCCTTGAAAGGTCATTTTAATCTTTGTATTAATACATGTGTTCAGTTGCATTCCTCATTCAGAAAATTCTAAGAAGCCACCAGATTTTTTTTTCCTTTCTTATTTTTGTCCTAGACTTATATTGGGAAAATTTTGGTTTCTGTGAATCCTTTCAAAGACCTCAGTATCTACCCTGAAAATGTGGCTACCTAGTACCACCAAGGGACTCTCTCAAAAAATTCCCCGTATGTTTCTCTTTCTCAAGTAACTCCTTAAACTCTGTTCCGTTTGTGCTCCAGAAAGTATTTTATTTTCCTCCAGTTGTCTGACAGAGCAGCATGAATGCCACAGGAAGTGAACAATCCATTTGGCAAAGTTGTAGTTGCTCAGACCTGTAATGCTACAAAGCTAAACTCCTTAGGTCAAGTTTCTTCAGTATTGCTTGAAGGTCCTGAATTCAATGCCTGCTGGGATTGTATCTGAGGAGTTCTGGCAGTGTGTGCTCCCCACTGCTATCACTGGTACTGCCCTACCAGAGCTAGCAATGTAGGCAGGTTCCTCTAGTGCAGATAATACTGCTGGTGTCCCTTACATTAAACACCATGGCACAGAGCATTACTCAGGTTAGGTTGAAGAGGTCTGGGAGGAACCTGAACTTTGCAATAGCTTCTAACAGTGGTATTAACCTGATGTCAGCAAAGAACAAAGCTCTGATTTCCCTGGTTCCTCACATTTCTCAGATCAAGATACTGGCCCATCTCTACTGTAGACCACTGATGAGTAACCTTTTGGTGCTGTATTTGTAAGGTAGAAATGTGAGGTCAGTTAACTGGCATTTTCTTTCTGTACATCTAGACACATCTTTGCTGTAGCAGAAATGGCCTACACGCTATCCCAGTCATCAGAGCAAGAGCAGTGTGTCATCATTGGGTAGGAAATAAGGGCACTTTTTTGAAGGCTTGTTAATTTCTTTATGTAAGACTTTCATCTTTGTATTTCACTGTCCGTAAGTTTATCATTCTGGCTCTTGTGTGAAGGCTGTCAGTAGAGAACATGAATAAGGTGGATTTTTACTTCACTCTATTCAAATACAGTTTGAATTTAGCTTCACATCAGTTTGGAGGAGTGGAAGAGGTGGTGTTTGGCATTCCACAGCAGAATCCTATTTGGGCCTATTTTGTCAAGTTGTCTCAGTGTTTCAAACAATACGTGATAGATCTTCATTTGTTGTAAATCAGTACAACTCCACTGATTTACTGTAACAGATCCTCTGATATATCTAAATTAGGTAATTCTGTTTTGATGCCAGCTTCCTTACCTCTTGTTCCTCCAGTGGACACAGTGGATCAGATAAAACAGAAGCTGCCAAAGCAATTGTGCAATACCTGACCATGCTGTACCAGAGATCAGACAGCCACAGGATCAGACAGGTAAGAGGCAACTGAGATTGGCTTTATGTTGTGATGGTTAAGCAAGGAGTAGAAGCCAAAGACAGGGTAAAGAGGCCATATCGTTTGTTATTTCTTTGTTCCTGTTTAACTGAGCTGGACTTCGGATGGCTTGTGGTCCAAGGTGAAGCTCCCGTAAAGACATGAGGACAGCTGATGTATTTGTTGTTCCGTATTTTAGTATCTGGGAGCCCTGATGCTGTATAGAGTGCTGTATCTGTTTGAACAGAGAGATGTTACCTGCCTTACAGACCTTATAGCAGTGTCTGGGAGGTGAATCTGAACAAACACAGAGCAGAAGTAAAGTGAAAGATCATAGCAGTGAAGGTAAAGAGCTCATAGAGCAACTCACCGATGGCTAGAGGTAATGATACCAAGATAAATGTAAAAAGAGACTCTTTAGCCAGGTGAGAATTGTTTCAGTGAAGTCCCATTTTTCTGGGATTTTCAAATTAACAGTTACTTGAGTCCCTTTTGGGTTTAAAAACATGTGATTGCTACTGAAGTGTTCTCTCCCTCTTTTCTTCAAGCCCTGCAATGTCCTACCCATCTGGGAGAGTTTTGGGAATGCCAGAACCATCCACAATGACAACTCAAGCCATTTTGGAAAGCTTGTGAATGTCCACCTGTGACAGTGAGTTAAAGGAGCATCTTGGGATGCTGTCCTTCCCAGCTGTCAAGGGGTGCTTGGATGAGAAAAGGTTTAGCAGCGCTTAGAGCTCATGGAATAGTCCTCCCTCCCCTACACTCTTGTTATCATAAGGATAGGAAGAGGGTGAGTTCACACCCCTATTTTGCTTCTAGGTTTCCTCCACAAAAGAATCGATCTTCACCTCTCAAGATGGGTGATAAATTAAGAACATAAGAATGGCTGAACTGGTTTATACCAAGGAGCCATCTAATACAATGTTGTGTCTCCAACACTGGCCACAAGCATTCACTGAGGCAACAGTAAGAACAGGCCAAATACATATAATGCTTTTCTCTAACACTCTGTTAGCTCTTAGCCATTTGCAGCAGCTCAGGAGTTTTTCTGAGACTCTTGTGGTTTTGCAGTTTCCTCTTGGACTCATATAAACTTCATGCCTCTGCAACAGTCTTTGGTAAGTGTTCTACAGGTCTAACCAGTTCCGTGAAAAGCACCTTTTTGACTTTGAACCTGCGTCCTTTCTAACCTCTGGTTTCTTTTTTTTTTTTTTTTTTGACTGTTGCCAAGCACCGAGCTGATATTTTCATGAAACTGTCTATCATAACCCCAAGGTCTTAGTCCTAAGCAGCAACAGTTAACTCGGAGCCTGTCAGTTTATATGTGAAGCTGGGATTACTTTGGCCTGTATGCATCACTTCACATTTATCTACAGTGAATTTCATGTGCCATTTTCTTGCTCACCCACTCAGTACTGCAAGGTCTGTCTGCATTTATTCACAGTTCGCCTTCATCCTCTCTGCCTTGAATAATTTCATATAATAAGGAAGCTTTGTCACATTGGTGTTCAGCTCCTCTTTTAGGTCACTTACCAAACCTTGAGTTACACTCACAGGTCAGAGCAAAGACACTTTGTAAAACTCTAGTGGTTGCTTCCCACTGTTAAGAGGATTAGCCATCTACTCCTACCCCATGTCAGGACCTTCCCTCTTACACCGTGGTTGCTTGGTTTCCATGAAAGCCCCACAACTCTGTCAAAACCTTTTGGAAATTCATGTAGACTATATCCCTTAGATCATTTTTATCTGCAAATTTGTCATCCCCTTCAAACAACTTCAGGAGATTTGTGAGGCAGGATATCCTTTTACAGAAGCCATATTGACTCTTCTTAAATCAATTTTATATATTCAGGTGCCCACTAATTCAGCCCTTTGTTACACATCTGCCTAATCTGCACAGGACACATGACAGGCTTAAAGGCCTATAGATCTTTGCATACAGTTTAACTCCAGGCTACTGGCTGCATGGCCCACTTTTGTTCTAGTACTTGGACATCCTGGTTTTGGTCCACGATCACTTTGTGCAAGATGCAATTAAATTACAAAACAAAAAGGTGGTCCCTGTCCCCACAGGCTATGAGCCTGACATATGAAATGCATGGGTAAGGTCAGATGGGGGGGCGGTAATGCAACAGCAAGCACATGTGGCTGGAGGGAAGGGGTGTGGCATGTTCCCTGGACTATTTTCAGGACATATCCTGTGAGGATCATTCAAGTCCAAGCTCCTTTGTACTCTGGAGGCTGTTCAGAACCCAAACTTGAATCTGTATGTTTCAGAGCTGCTTTCTCTGTAATAGTCTGATACAAAACACCAGTGCTGGAAAGCTTCAAAATTCAGACCAAGTTGGTCAGGTCATACCCTCGTTTCTCAGCAACAACTCCCTCTGCTAAACCCTCAGAGAAATGGATCTACAGAAAAACTGTCGCTAGCTTCTGACAGGATCTGTTGTCTTATGCTCAGTAGCGTCATGGTGGGAACATCCATCTCCCAGTACCTGCTGGAGAAGTCTCGTGTGGTATTTCAGGTGGGGACCAATGAGCCCCTCCCTCCTAGAGATGTCCCTCTCTCCTTTATTCATAGTTAATCTTAAATTTACTGTTAAATAACGGGGATGGAAATAAGTATGAGAATTGCCTCCCATTTCATCTGTTAGCAAGAAATATGTTCCCTCTTTGTAGCACAAGGTGATCACTTATTTTATTTGAATAAAATAGGAGGTCGCTCTGTCTCAAACAGGTTGAATTAAGCCACTTATTAGGGATTACTGGAAGTTAAATCTTTCCTCAACTAATTTTTCTTAATGTCTGGGGTGTGGAAAAGGTCAGATATTGGAGCTGTGTGAAAGGGACTGCTCTTAGATGGAATGCTCTTAAGGTGTCAGCGAGAAACCCTGGACACTTTTCAAATGAAACAGTTCTTGGGTGGCTTCTGGCCTCATTTTCCTGACCTCAGAGTTTCAGTGTCCTGCTCTTTGAGTGTATTTTGTAGGGTTTTGGAACTGGGTATGAGTCAACTCTATGAACTGTGTCCCCCATCACGCCGATGGTGAGAGGAACTACCATGCGTTTTATGAGCTACTGGCTGGGCTGCCTGTGGAGCAGAAAGAGGAGGTGTACTTGCAAGAGGCAGAGTCTTACTTTTACCTGAATCAGGTGAGTGAGGCAAGGATGCTCTGCAGCAGCTGATAGAGTGAAAGGGCCAAGACATCCTTTCTGTTTGATTAGTGAGGCACCTAATAACTTTGCTTCCCTCCTGATGTGTCCCTCACAGGACTATGCTAAAGTCTGCTCTGCTCCTTCTCACACCTGACCTAAGAAGGAATACCTTTGTCCTCTTATGTGATCTGTTTCTCACCTTTCAGGCCCCTTCTGCTCCCAAAGAAAGCCTTTTAAAAAAGGAGTCATCGTGTAGGCCCATGGCTCCACCCTGTGGTGAAGAAATCCTTTTCTCGTTGCCTTTCCTTGCATTTGCAATTTATTGTGGGACTGAAAAGAGCAGGGGATATTTCCTTCTACCTTCGGCAAAACACGTGCTTCATTGACTGAGTCAACGGGTGGAAATTTTAAACCACTGAAATGTACTGCTGATTACAATCTATTTACATTGGAAAATTGTTTGCCAGACTTATGGCAAGCCATCACCTTGGAGCACGGTTTCTTTTGTTTAAGAATGTTTTCCATACTCAAGGAGTTCACAGCAATAGCAAGATATCTTTCCTATTAAAGCTGTGTGGGTCAGCTTTCCCAGGTGGGCAAACTCTTTACAGCAACTGTGGTCACGTGAGGAATCCTTGACGAATGATTGCTATCATCTTTCCTTCAGGCAAGGAATGGACAAGTACCGTTAATGACTCAAGGAGGGAGGCCAATTAAGGGCCCATCCCTTAATGGGGTGATGTTCCTAGTTGGCAAAGGATCTGTATTGTAAACTAAACTCTTCAAGGTGATAGTTAACAGGAGTGGCTCAGCCTGCTGCAGAGAAGAAAAGGGAAAAAGATCAGATCATGCATAAAGAAGTTAGCAGAGACTGACAAAAATCTCTCTTGGATCTTGGTCTTGGCAAGAAGAAGCCCAAGGGCTGCCTGGACCTCATTCTTGTCCTCATCTGAATCGCAATCAGCTGGAAACTTTTGTCAAAGAATGCCCTTGTACACAAACGGGTTCTACAGACGCCCCCCGCCCTCGTGTTTCTGTCCTCCCTCCCCTGCACCGTGTTTCTGCCCGCTCCCCACCCCCCACACACCCCTCCACCGTTTGCACTGCCAAAGCATTTCCTTCGGACAAAAAAGAAAAAAATGTAAGCAAATCCAAACAAAGAGGATGGAAATGGAATGGATTCCGAATAGCAATTCCAAGGAAAGAGAATACGAACTTCATTCGTCTGTGAATTGGACCAAGACACAAGTCTTGGCAATGGGGACTGACTGTTTCTGTTGAAATCAAGAGATGAAAGAGGAATTTGCAGAAGAGACTTCAAGATTTTTGAGACTGCCAGAAGGACATACTGATCTATTTTTGTACAAGATTTTGGAAGCAGCAGTAGCTGTTAATTTTTGTTTCCGTTCTTATGGTGACTAATGGGGAGGGAGATTAGAAATA